>NW_024704764.1:3405867-3711020 GCF_018977255.1 Callorhinchus milii
TGTGATTATCTGTGTATGTGTGTGTGTGATTACACAGAGGATACAATTCAAGATCCTGGTCCTCACCTTCAAAGCCCTCCATGGTCTTACTCCCCCGGGCTCTGCGGTCTCCTCACCCCCTACCATCCCGCTCACTCCCTCCGCTCAGCGGGCTACGGCCTGCTTCACGTCCCCCACCTCTGTGTGTGTGTATGTACGATTGTCTGCGTGTGTGATTGTCTGTGTGTGTGATTGTCTGTGTGTGTGATTGTCTGTGTGTGTATGATTATCTGTCTGTGATTGTGTTTGTATGATTGTCTGTGTGTGATTGTCTGTGTGTGATCATGTTTGTATGATTGTCTGTGTGTGATTGTGTGTGTGTGTGTGTGTGTATGATTGTAATAATAATAATCCTTGCATTTGATATAGTGTTTTTCCCGTCTTCTCGACATCTCAAAGCGCTTCACAGAATAGACTGTAAAGTGAATTGACTGTATATTTGTGGGCGAAACGCGACAGACAATTGCGCACAGCAATGTCCCCGCAAACAGTCGTGGATTGAAGTGACCAATTTTTTTTTTTTTTTCTTGAGGGATTATTATTATTAGGCGTGTGGAGTAAGGAAACTTGCCCAAGGTTTCGCCCTGACCTGCCGGGAATCACACCCAGGTCTCTCGCTTGTGAGGCGAGTGCTCTAACCACTGAGCTACAGGACTCCAGGTCTGTGTGTGTATAATTGTCTCTGTGTGTACGATTGTGTGTGTGTGATTACACAGAGGATACAGTCCAAGATCCTGGTCCTCACCTTCAAAGCCCTCCACGGTCTTGCTCCCCCCGAGCTCTGGGACCTCCTAACCCCCCACCATCCTGCTCGATCCCTCCGCTCAGTGGGCCCAGCTCAGGTCCGAAACTCTGTTTGTCCAGCGCCTTGGGACGTTCTCCTGACATGAAAGGCGCTATAAATGTAATTTTTGTGTTGTTGTTGATTGTGTGTATCTGTGATTGTTTCACTCTGGAACTCATTCCCACGATCCCTTTGCCTCGCTTCCTCCCTCGCCTCCTTCAAGGCCAGTCTCAAGACCCTTCTCTTCTACCGTGGCTTTGGTCGCCCTCCCACCTCTCTGCCTTTTCTCACCCCTACACCATCCCTCCCCAATGATCGGGTCCCGACCCCTGACTGTTCAGCGCTTTGGGACATCCTCCAGATGTAAAAGGCGCTCTATGTGAAGATCTCGGGTTCATGTGAATGACAATGTTTAACCCACTTTCTCCACAGAGTTGTGTAACTTATTGATCGTCAAATACTGTACTTGAATAGAAGTTTTATACTGCATACATAAATATCTTCCTATTAAGCAATTCAGGTTAAGGATGAGCCAGGTTCCGGCCTTTTCGTTAAATGGCAGAATTTCGAGGAATTTTAAAATTTAGAATTGTTGTGGTTAAGTTTTTTTAGTCTATAACCCGTGAACTGTAATTAACAGTGAGTAATAAATCAATGAGACTTGCGTGCGTCTGACTAGGAGTTTAGCAAATTAGGATGTTGGCCTGCAATGGGTGCTGAGGAAGTGAATAATTAAGGTTACCAATTGTCACACTGCCATATCCATGGCAAAATAACACAACGGCAACGCAGATGGTTATTTGAGAAGTCTCCTGTTACCAGTGTAAATGTGTTATGCCGTCATGTGGCAGGTCGGCAGTTTTAGTCATGTAATGGGAGAAAAAACAGCATTTCACACGAGTTGCTTTTGTCTTGAACACGATTGTATGACAAGGGGTATTTTACTGGGGGAAAAAAACTGTCTTTTACTGTTACTTATGTGTGATTGTAAAAGAAAGGGTTGGTTGTTTTGCTGGCCTGTAATTTCTACAGAGTAGCTGGGATTTAACAGATAAAATCATTTCCTTCCTCCCAATAATGAGAATAATAATTAGATTAAAGTACAGCTCATGGCTGTTGCACATTTCTTCCCATCCATCCTGCTTTTCCCCTTTCAACGTACAGCATTTCATTGTTGGTTGAATTTACTTAAGCAACTTTGTCTTGCGCGCTGTTTGTTATTGTGGTATTCCAGATGCGGTATCATGAGAGCTCAGGTAATCGTTTAATTCTATTGAGTTTGGAAACGTATGCAATCAATATGGCTCGGAGTGTTCCGTGGTGTGGGACGCAGTGAAGCTAGTGGAATATGTCGAGTTCTTCATCGGTAGTCATATGTCCCGACCCCCTCCCCCAGCTCCCCACCTCTCCCCCTTTGCTTGGCAAACCCTGACCTCCTGCGCATCCCCTTCAGCAAATTTGCCCCATTCTCTGGAACTACTTCTGTCTCACACAGTGTCTTTAAATGCTACCTAAGCGGGTGTCCAGCATTGTTAAACTGTTTGAGACATCCTCCTGATGTGAAGAGCGCTGTATAAATATAAATTGTATTGTAAGAACCTGCCTCTTCAACTGTGCTCATGGCCATCTTCATGGCCTCACTTTGCTTGGCTCTGACCCTGCCACTGTGAAGCACCCTGAGACCTTATCCTGCGCAAAGGGCCCTGTATAAATGTAAGTTGATTTTACCTTTGTGTTGGTGGTTATCACATGAAGGGGGGACGGGGATAGTACACCAGTCACAGTGGATATTGTCACGTGTTATGTGGCTGATGGAACAGGAAATTGACTTGTTAGTGTGATACTGGGAACTTGCATTCTGTAAACTGTCTGGTTCGGCCGGCAGAGTGAGCGAGGGCTGTTAAAACCAGGCCAGACTGAAAGGAAATAAAACACTGCTGGAGAGAACAGTGCATGCGACACTCCAGTTAGCAGACCGGCCGAGGAAAATGAAAATTGCCAGACACAAGTGGGTGCACAACCAACTTTTGGAACTGTTACCATAGAAATTTAAATCAAATACCGTTCTGAGCTTAACATGTATTTATTGGTGAGATTTTGCTGGCAATCCTACTGTCTTCTGCCTCTCTCCCCTTTCAACCTCCTCCAACCCTTCTCTCCCCCCATTTCAATCATGATGGGTTTCCAGGCAGCGTCTCTCTGGTTACCCGGTACACTACAGATCATTGAAGATTATTATACTCAGAACAGATGCAGATTCAGGAAAGCCCCAGTGACAATGTTGTACACATCTTCTTTAAACGCCTTGTTTTAGTTATTTTCCCCCTCCTCCCCCCAGTGTACAAATTAGTGGTTGTGGGATTGGGGCTCTGATAACAATGGGGTTTTCTTGTTATCTAACAAAATAATTGTCGCTGTGCACACAGTTTGTGATGTCTTAGAAAGATAAACCACATCAGGCAGATAGGAAGCGTGTGTGACTGTACTTTTCAGGCACTGGGAATGTGGTGCAATGTGCGTATGGTTGCTGGAGAGTCCTGTTGCTAACTTGCTATAATCCTGCTTGATCTGCTTTTTATTTCAAACATCCAGCCTTTTATTGCAGCACGCTACACTTATAGATCGTTTGACCTTTTGCTTTGGCCTATGATTTCTTCCCCCCAATAAAATAAATCGGAGGAAGAGAAAGCAAACAATTTGGAAAGTTTATTTAATCACCCGGTTCAACGTCTCTCCTCTCCTGAGAAGCACTTGTCTGTGGCTTTCCTGAACACCTGTTTATACATGAGCCTAGACAGTATGGTAAAGGGCTTGGTGTCACAGCTAAGCCCAGTGTTGCCACACAACGTTTTATTGGGAGGAATGAGGAACAGAATCCTGACTCTTTTTTCTCTCGTAGCCCAGGGTGCTGAAACCAAATGTGCTGCTCCAGCCTGTTCCTGCCCTCCCTGAGATCAGCCAACCCGACCCAGACTAGGCTCCAACCTTAGCCCTTCCTGCTTGACCGTGGCTCAGGGAATTTGGAGTTTCGAGTAGCATTGAGAGTCACCATTGGCGTCTTCCCCCTCATTCACCCCCTCACTCCCCCACCCCCAGAAAAATTAAATATTAGAGTGTCTGCAATAAAGATTTCATATTGTGACCGAAATTGACACTTGTTTTTGTTATTACAGAAGAAATCATTAACACTCTGTTTTCAGCAAACATCACTTTCTGTTGCTTGCAATGATGGCTCAATTCTGAGTCATTAGGTATTACATGGGATGACTTTGGAAAAAAATTGCGATCCAGAGATGCTCTTCTGTCTTTCCCCCTCCTTCTCTCTCCGCCAATTTTTCTCACTGGTGTTTCTTTCCCTTATTGCTCCTCTGCTGAAGGTGGCGGTGACCAGTGCTGGAGTACAGTTCCATGGGCACTGGAAACCCTCTCGTACCTCGCCCAAGTGGACAGTAAGTATCAGTGGGTGACTCAACTGTGTGTGTGTGTGAGGGGGGACGCATGCTCATCACAGCTCCACTGTTCTCATCCAGTGTTCACAAACCATGTTGAGGGAGCAGGGTATTGGGATTGATGCTGCTAAGTGGGAATTGATAGAGCAAAACCATTGTTTTTATATATATCTATATATATAGATAGATAGATATATAAAAACAATGGTTTTGTTCTATCTATACACATATATATAAATATATATTATACCTCCTCTGTAGCCCAGGGGCAATATTTGTACCTCCCACCACGGTTGGTTGACTCAACAAGGACCAGCATTTGAATCTGGGAAACCCTTCGTCAATGGGGAATAGGTCATTGTCGCACAAAGACAAACTTGTCAATGGTGAGAGATTTTGCACTAGTCATTGGAAAAAACATTGGTCATCTCGCTGGGTCCAATAAATTGGTTGTAATTCATCTAGATAGCAATTCTTTATTGTAATTGAAAAGCATTCTTCCTTTTCTTCTCTTTTCCCCCACCTTTATTTTTCCAAATTAACCTCCTTTTTTGCCAATGTATTACTCTGGGTCTGACTGTTTCTCTCATTTCCCTCTTGATTCCTCAATGCCAGACAAGTCCTCACTCGCTGTGGCATTTGTGAGTTATACTCCCTGGTATCCCTTGGATTATTTGGCATAAACTGGTGAATCTGTCTGATACTCGTGTCCTGAAATTGAGGGGAACAAATAGTCTATTTCTTCCAAAATATATTTGTTGGAGAAAGGAGAGAAATTGCATTTAAAAGCAGGTTAGAAGCTGTGTTTTATATTTTCTCTGAGACCGAGCACTTGCCTGTCTATCTACCCCGATCCTAATGTACATGTCAGTGCATGCAGTTACCATTGGGACTTTTAAAACATTTATGCTGATTCATAGCTCCCTGCTGGTCCTAAATTACACAGTGCACCATGTAATATGTCACTCCTGGGGGATGTGACCTAATCGTTACAAATGAATTAGGAGCTCAATGGGAAAAGACTGCCATTTGTGTCCCTATGTTCTCAGGGGAAGGGAAAGGTAGGGAGGCAGGAGAACAGTTGAACACACTGTGCCAATGTGGTGAAGTCAGAAGATAGCTGCGTGTGGATGGCCTTTACATAAATATATTGAGTAGAGGGTCTGACAAAGGGGATTCAAGACAGCAGTGGAACTTCAGGTGGAAGAAGGTTAACTGATGCCTCCGCTGCCTGTTTTGCGTTTACACAATGCTCTCAGTAACTGAGCAATAGCTGACACAATGGCTTCCGCTCTTTGTCTGTTTTATGTTGGTTGAGTGTGACATTCCCTTGGCTGATTGGATCTCTGTCTCCAGGTTCCCACTCACCTTGTCCCCTTTCCCATGGAGTTAGAGAGTACAGAAAATATCTTGTGTTGAAAGATGCAGTTTTATGAAGTTGGAGAAGGGCACGATTAACACGAAAGGTTTTTAAAGTAAAAGAATGATTTTTGTTGTTGCTCTTCCACACTTGCCACTATGACATTGTTTCGAATTCAAGATCCTCACCCTCACCTACAAGGCCATTCATGGCCTCGCTCCCTCATACCTCTCCGACCTACTATCCCCCTACCTACCTGCCCGTACCCTCCGTTCCTCTGGCTCCGGTCTGCTCCACATCCCCCGCCCCAACCGCCCTACCATCGGTGGCCGGGCCTTCAGCCTCTCAGCCCCGAGGCTCTGGAACTCCATCCCCCAGTGCCTTCGCCGCTTCCTCCCTTTCCTCCTTCAAGGCCGGTCTCAAGACCTTTCTCTTTGACTGTGCCTTCAGCTCCCCTCTCGACTCTCTACCCCCTCCTCGCTCCCTCCCTTCCCTTCCCTCACCTTGACCATTCTCCCCCCACTGCTCGGGTCCTGACCTAACTGTACAGCGCCTTGGGACATCCTCCCGACATGAAAGGCGCTCAATAAATGGAATCGTGTTGTTGTTGTTGTTGTTAGTCTTCTACAACAACAACAACAAAATTACATTTGTATAGCGCCTTTCACGTCGGGAGGACATCCCAAGGCGCTGGACAGACAGTTAGGGACCCGAGCTGAGGGTCGGGGAGGGCAGGGGGGGAAGCAGGTAGATCGATAGCACGGTCAAAAGCAGGGTCTTTTCTACCGGAGAGAGTACATCTTATATGGTCTTGGTGTGAAACGGTGGCATTTCTTGGACACTCTGCTTGTGCAGTTACTTCTTGAAAATCTGGATCAGTTATAATTGTACAACTAATCCGGATGGTGACATTAATCTATCTGTCTGTGTAAAGACGGCTGAGAATGGGTGAAAGTTTCATTTTGTCCTGAGTCTTAGACCATTCTCGAGTGCCTTTTGTACCGAAAAAAAGCAGGTGGTCATGCTGTGTCCTCTGTGGAGAGTTTACTAGCAACACGTAACTGAGAGAGGTGAGGTGACTAAATGATGGGTCAGTTTATGGCTATGTGCCTCATTTGGCTTAGAGATGTGCTTTAATGAGGAGTGTACGAGACAGCTTGCGATCGACTAGAGATTGTAGCACAGTTTTATTTGTTCGGTGCGGGGAGAACTTTTTATTTCTAAAACTAACCTCTAATAAAATAACGACCTGATTAGTTCCCTCTGTACCTGTTCAGGTGGACGTTAAAGATCCTCATTTGGCTTAGAAAGGTTTTTTTTCAGACAGGGAAGAGAGTTTCTCTCTGTGTCCTGGCCAGCAATTACCCCCAGACAAAAGTGGTCACTTACTTCATGGCTATTTGTGGGACATTGTGGTGCATAAATTGGCTGCCGTGTTCATTCATTACAATTCACAGTAATTCTCGTTAAATGCTTTGAGACAGCTCGACAGCATGATAAAGCGCCATAATTGTGGAGTCCTGTAACTCACTGGTTAGGGCACTCGCCTCGCAAGCAAGAGACCTGGATTCGATTCCTGGGAGGGCAAAATGTTGGGCAAGTTTCCTTACTCCACAGGCCTCTGTTTACCTCGCAGTCAGTAGGAATCCGGTTGTTAGTCGATTGGCGGATCACTTTTCCGAGTGTAATAATTCCTTTATATAAAAAAATAATTTGGTCACTAAATCCACGACTATTTGTGGGACGCTACTGTGCACAATTAGCTGCTACATTTCACCCACAAAATATACAGTCAATTCACTTTACAGTATATCCTGTGAAGCGCTTTGAGACGTCTTGAAACTGTGATAAGGCGCTATATCAAATGCAAGGATTATTATTGTTATACCGCATTCTTATTAACCCTTACTTGCCTGGGTGATGCTGATACATGGATTAGGGATGACCCATGAATCCTGCACTAATATTTACTGTTTACCCTGGGGGAGCATTGGCTGACAACTGTAGGCACTTTTACTTGGGATGTTGGAAAAATGAACTTTTTTTCCCCCATTAATATGGTATCTTGCCTTATTGTGTGTGCTGTCATTTTCTTGTCCTGGCTGGACAAGCATCGGGAAGCTTTCCAGTCAGCCTTACTAGTGGGCAAGTGGTGTGATTTTAGCTGGTTTAAGCTCCAGCAGTTACCCCAGTGCACACTCAGGGGTTCCTTCAGCTTTCGCTCTCACCAACCAGCACCTAATATTCTCCAGAGCTAGATACGTGGGGTGCATCGCTCCGGTAGAAGAGAGAGAGAGAGAGAGTGCGCATTCAATTCTAGGTGCAGAGAAATTTCCACGTATAGAAGACGTACATATGTGGAACTCCGGTTTGGATAATCTTAAGCAGGGTAATGGGTTTCCACTTGTGTCCGACACCTGGCTGACCAAAACAAGGCTGTAGCTTGATCGACTCATATGAGAGGGCTGATCAGTGAATTGTTTGTGACTGCTGTCCCAATGCCAATGTTGAGGGATTTGGCAAATGGACTGCACAATTGCTTATTGCTGGATTTTGATCCTTGTAGTAATATTTGTTTTCAAGGTGTAGTGCAGAGTAAGTGTTCGAGACAGATTGTATGGTAATGAGGTCTCGGTGTGTCTGTGTCTATGTGCGTGTGAACACATGTGACTGATCAAAGTTGTGTAAGTAGCATTTGGGAACGATCGCAAGGCAGTAATAATTGGTTGAGGGGTTCACATGACATGCACTGCTTGAACAAATTGGAAATAGTGTATAATTAATTTGAATCCTGTCACAAATGCGGTCACATCGACAATGAGGGATTAATAATTTGTGCATGCTGATTGAAACCATGTGGTTGGCTATTCGGTCAGCAGAGCACGGTCCGAGGCGTTTTTATCTTGTTGGTGAGGAATTTGTTCTGTGGTTAGCAGCCCATCCACCAGCGTACAGTGTCCAACCAGAACACCTTCCTTTTGGAACCTCTGCCAGACAAGCCAAACCCAAAGTCGCTGCGGACACGCTAAACTGCAGGAGCCGTTCTTCAGATGAGACGTTAAACCGAATTTCTCTCTGTGCCTGTTCTGGTGGACGTTAAGGATCTTGCGACGCAATTTGAAAAGAGAAGCGAGTTTCTCTCCCCCAGTGTCTTGGCCAACAATCACTCAGATTTTTTAAAAATTGGTCATTCAGTCAATGGCTGTGTGTGGGACGTTGCTGTCACGTTTACCTACAAAATGCACAATTTGAGTGAGTGCTGTAAAGTGCTTTGAGACGTCTTTTTGACTTGAAAGACACAGTACTAAGCGCCAGGATTGTGGAAGAGCACTTGCCTTCCAAGCGAGTTACCTGGGTTCAATTCCCGGCAGGGCAAAACCTTGGGCAAGTTTCTTTATTCCACACAGAGCCTAATAATAATCCCTAGAAAACAAAAACAATAATAAATTGGTCATTTTCAATCCACGACTATTTGTGGGACATTGCTGTGCTCAATTGGCTGCCGCGTTCGCCCACAAATATACAGTCAATTCACTTTACAGTCTATTCTGTGAAGCGCTTTGAGAGGTCGAGAAGACGTGAAAAGCGCTATATCAAATTCAAGGATTATTGTTATTATAAGTAACCTATTTGTGTTGTTTATCCTGGCCTTGCTTTAAATCACTGCGTATTAATTATAATATCAAAAATATTTGCTGGAATAATACATGAACACTGTACATGTAAATCAACAGGATTAATGCCCACACTGCTATTTCTACTGGGGTGTTTGAATCTACGAAGCACTTCAAGACATTATTATATGTGAAGCTCTATATATATATATATATATATCCACATATAAGTTGTTGTTGAATCGAGTCTCGATGTGACTGGGGAAGATTGACCACGAGAAAGTCGGTGCTGATGCATGGATTATTTGAACGTTTCTGTAAATTAACAGCTTGAACTTTCACTTGCGATATGCCACTGGATGACACCTAATGTTCTGTGTTCTTACACTTCTGTGGCTTCACGTTTCCTCCCCAGGGATAACTGATAGTATTTTTGTAGTGGACAACCGGACAGGTATGTTATTCTCCATGGAAGTAGTCAGTAAGTCTTGCTCTGGTTTCCTTTTGACACTAACCCCCTATTTGAGACCTGGCTGTGTCAATAAACCTTTTTCAGAGGGTCATTGTCTCTTAAGGCAGCAGTCAAGTCTTCCAGCTTTTCTGAAACTCTGTTCAGTGTTTTGATACCTAGGGAACTATTCACAGTCTATTTATATTTAATTGGTGCAGATTTTTGAAATGGATTTTGTGGACTGATGAAGCATTTAATACTTGTTGTTCAGTCGGTGCTGTGATTAAAAGTGTTTTTTGTATTTTTCTAACTTTGGCTGAAAGTGTTTAGCAAGTATTTTGCCGTGTTGGTTTGATGTGGATTGTAAGCGTGTGCAAAATCTTGAAAGTGCCAGGCATTTTGATTATCTATTATAACGTGTATTACGTTATAGATATTATGTAGTTTGGTGAACTGGGACAAAAAGCTGATGTGGAGATCATGACATTAAATACAGTAGATGTACTAACCATGCAAGGCTTCCAGAATTTCTACCACGCCCTTTAGTATTTGCTCAGGACCATACACTTTGGTGGACAGAAGAGCTCTCTGGTAGCGTATGTGCTGTTGGTGAAGAGCACATAACTGGCTCCTCGCAGACAGTGGCAGGGGTCAGCCATGTGATGGGATCAGGGCCCCCTCACATGGCCTGCGAGTTGAGGGTCTAATGTATGGCTATTCCTTCCATAAATTTAATGCAAAAATGCTTGCCAGTAAGAGAGATTGTCACTAATGCGGCTGGCCTTATAGATAATAAAACTGCTGTACTAATAGATAAATAGTGCCTCTGTGGACAGCTTATTTGTATAACCGTTTTTGGTCCCTGTTTGTTATGTCCTGTCCTGAAGGGCTGACTCTTGCTGGGATCTGGTAACTGGCAGCCCTTCATGTGTCATCTGTGAGCTGGCAACTAAACCATTGCAGCCTCCGGTAGGTACAGCAATCACATGTTTTCGGCAGAGGTCACTGGATAACAATCACTTCATACAAACACAGTCATTACACTTCACAGTAACATCCTGTGAAGTGCTTTGAGATGTCTCGAAGCCGTGAGAAGGCACTGTATCCAATGCAAGGATTATTATTATAATATAATGGATAACAATCAGGACTTAGAACCTGGTTTTCCCCCCTCTCAACGCATGGGGCCTTAAAGGTCATTGTATTCACCCCACTCAGAACCGCTCTTTTACAGAGCATAATCTGCAGAGAACGTATTTCTATCACGTGTGTATTTCAGCAAAAGACTTAAATTATTTTCCCACCAGCAGACAATAATTTTGTGAACGGGAGATGAGCATCAACAAGAAGTTGTGGAGTCCTGTAGCTCAGTGGTTAGACCACTCGCCTTGCAAGCGAGACACCTGGGTTCAATTCCAGGCAGAGGGCGAAACCTTGGGCAAGTTTCCTTACTCCACACGCTTGTTAATAATCCCTTCAAAACAAAACAATAATAAATTGGTTATTTTCAATCCACGACTGTTTGTGGGACACTGCTGTGCGCAACTGGCTGCCACATTTCTCCCACAACTATATGGTCAATTCACTTTACAGTCTATTCTGTGAAGCGCTTTGAGACGTCGAGATGTCTCAAATGCAAGGATTATTATTATTATAAGTGGTACTAAACCTGGCATTCCAGTCCCACGTGCTGCTCTGATAATGTGGGATAATGCGAGTGTAATGTCGTGTACCAGAGGACACTTTGAGACGTGATCAGGTGTTGCACCAAATACAAGTATTCTTATTAATAAACACCATGCAGTGGTTAGCTATCAAGTGTAAGTGGAATTGAAGGCACTGGAGTGAAGCATTGCAGGTCACCGTGAGTTATTTGATCGCCTTGCTGATGGGATAAAGTAAACCTGGAGTGTTCCCCTGGAGTTTCCAACTGTTCTTTACACGATTGTAAAAGCTATTACCAGAGAACGTGCCTTCCGTGTATCAGTGGTCGGGAGGGAGCACAGCAGTGAGTGATACAGAAATAACTATTGGCGAGGCTCCAGGACAATTATGTACAACACACAGACCACTGAGGGCCCTTCAATGTTTAATGATATGGTTTTGTTTTCAAAACCACAAATTTTATTGAAAGTGGTTTTAAATTGTTCTTGAACACAGGTTCTGTTGCGTACAATACGGCGAATTGGGGGAGGGGCGGTCTGCGGTTCCTGAGGGGAGAGAGAGCCATCTGCCCCACTCAGTGAATTATTGCTATATACTGATTATATTTTAATGACTCTTGGAGTAACAAAGCACCAACCCACATCATTGTGAACTCGGATGCTCTTTTGGTCTCCTCTCCTTAGCTCTGCTCAGTTGCTGTGCTGAGCATCTCTGACTCATGTTAAGCAATGTTAAATTAATATTAAACCTTGGTTTAAACCACCTTTGTGTTCAGCATATTGTGTTCCACTCTTGTCAGACTGTTGTAGTGTTGGAGAGATTGCAGTGTAGATTTACAGGACCTTTACCAGGAAAGTGTGGAGACAGGTGGCAAGAAGGATTGGGCAAGTTGGAGGTTTTCTTTCTGGAGATGAGATGATTGAGAGGGGACCTGATCGCGGTGTTTAGATCATAAAAGGATTCGATAAGGTGGACATTGATTCCACTTGTTGGTGAGTCCAAACGTGGAAAGGGCATACATATACGATACGATAGCCAGTAACAGATCTGATCGAGAGTTTAGGAGGAACATCACACATTACACCGAGAGGATGAGGATGGTGAGAATGTGGAACTCGTTGCTGGAAGCTGTCGTTAAAGAAAAAAAAAGCGTCATTGTATTTAAGAGAAAACTCAATGCATCCCTAAGGGAGAGTGGAGTAGGGGAGGGACTACAGGAGGGTTGTGGAGGCTCGCATAAATAATAAACTTGGATACGTTGAGCTGAAGTGGCGGGGGCTGTATCTGTAATATTACAGGAATGGTGCTTTGCCCAGCAGGTTGTTTGGGAGAGATCCCAGGATTAGTTCCTGGACCTCTTTACAGATGATATTGCTAGTCTGCTTTATACAGTGTGCATCACAGGTTGGAACAATGGCACTTTGACTGGAAGACATTGAGAGTTGTGATTTCCTTTTCTAGGAACATATCCATTAAATTGGTACTCCTTTACGTTTCCCATGCCAATCACTGTGCCCAGTTTTGCTTTTGTTTTGCTGATGTTTAAGCAGAGAGCTTTCTGTGTTGCGTTGTGGTACAGTAGTTTGCATTCACTGAAAATGTAGTTAAGTGTTGTGGAACCCTGCCACTGACCCACAATGATTCGTGGCTACAAGATTATTATTATTATTATTCTCACACCCAGCAGCGCTACTGAGTGGATGCGCTGCAGTGAGAGAGGATTGAGAGACATTGATTGACAGAGAGGGGAAGAGAGAGAGAGAAAGTGTGAGGGAGAGGGGGAGAGAAAGAAACAGAGAGTGAAGGGGAGAGAGTCTGTGAGAGAAAAGGGGAATAAGAGAGAGTAATTGAGAGAGAGAGAAAGAAAGAGTGCGGATAGAGTCTGTGTGAGAGTGTGTGTGGAGAGTGAGGGGGAAGAGAGTGTGAGAGAGTGTGAGAGAGGGAGAGAGGGTATGTGCGTGAGAGAGAGTGATTGAGAGAGCGAGAGAGAGTAAAGGCGCAGGAGGGAGAGGGAGACAAAGATCATGAGAGAGAGAGAGCGAGAGAGGAGAAATTAGGGCAGAGTTTCATGGTTCACTGTCAGGACAGGCGATCAAAGCCTCTTTTGGCTGCTGCGGGAGGGGTGGGGGGAACCAACGACACACACCAAGCTTCATGCCGTAGTTTCCTGACAGAAAGCTCTTTCTTTCCCCAGTGAGAAATTTCTCTACGTCCTTCGTTCCCCCACGCCCACCCACCGCTGCAACCTCCCGATGCGGCTGATGACTTTGCCCAGCTTGCTTGATGTTCCCCCCCACCCCAAGACATGACCGCTTGTTAGGTGATTGGCAGACCGCTTTTCCGGGAGAGGCTAATAACTCCTTCAAGAAAAATAAAAACGATTTGGTCACTTCAATCCACGACTGCTTCCCGGACACTGCTGTGCGCAATTGGCTGCCGCGTTTCGCCCACAAAATACATAGTCAATTCACTTAACAGTGTATCCTGTGAAGCGCTTTGAGACATCTCAATGGAGTGATAAGGCCCTGTATCAAATGCAAGGATTATTATGACAAAACCCTTCACACAGGGGGCCAACAAATAATGAACTGAACTCTGCACAAGCTCTGCCTTTAATACTGACTGCATTGGGTGGGGTTGGAATTGACATTAAATTCAATTACACATTGGCTTGAGTTTTCTACACTGTACACTTTCCAGACGTGATCACTGTTTTTTTAGCTATTCCCATCCAGGTTGGCAACCGAGCAGAGCTTTGAGGTCTGTTGTGTCTATACTGCTGCTGGCTCTCCCATTGCAGTTATATGCTCTAATCCCATTCCCTCGCACTCTCCTCGTACCCTCTCACATTTTTCCTCAAGCATTTTTCCAATTATATTTGAATGCTAGTATGGTCTCGGTTTTAATAGCTAGTTGTGCTAAGGCATTCCACAACCAAACAACCCTCTGTGTATTTAAAAACAACTTCTCTATCTCCCCCCCCCAACCCCTCCACTCACAATTTTTCTTCTGAATAGAAGTAGGCAGAATTTTACCCAAAGTGTACTTTTGTCTTTGCACTGTTGTTTTGCAACAGACTCGCCCACATCAAGTGCAGTTATCTCTTCAGTCTCATGTCAGGCGTGCAGCTAGTAATGACATTGGTACCAAACTATGTACAAGTTACTATGGGGATTGCCAGCTTTACATAAAGCAGCGCAGTAGTTCCAAGGGAGGTTGACTTGGCTTTTGTGTTTCGCTTTGTGTGTGTTCGTGTAGTTTTCTCTCTTGCTGGGCTGAGATGCTGAGCCCAGTTGTGTAAGTTGCTGCTGTGGTTGAGATGGGCCAGCACGTTAAAAGCCACGACTGATCCTGAGATTGCCCTGGCCAGCGTGGCTTAGTGCCAAACCATGTGGCATCGCGCCTGCTGAAAATATAACTGTGCTGTTCTGAGAGTTTCTTTTCGACTTCTTTTTGTTTCTTTTGTCTTCGACTGGCCGGTGAATAAGATAAAATCTGCTTCCTCAGGCTGCAGTACAGTAGATAATGAAATCCAGAAAGCCAGTCCAGGTAAGCTCAACCACAGGATGAAGAATTCACAAAGACATTTTCTTCTGCTTTGACAATTAGTGGATTTTCATATTAAAACCTATAATTCTCAAGAGTGTCTTGAGGGTTTACAAGTGCACCAGGTTCATTTTGTTCAGCGTTGCCTCTCTGACTATGGAGCTGGTAAGTTAAAGCCTCCTTGGGTTCTCTCTCCAGCGTCCGAACTTTTAACTCGTATCCCTTTAAAATCATATCTTTTTAATCCCCAGTTTCGCACTTTCTACTTTTTTGAAGGTTTGCTGGAGCCTTGATTATTTCCCGATTAAGGTGACAGACAGACAGGCGGGTGACCAATATTTTCCAACAAAGTCAGTCTCTGATTTTATTGATTTTTTTTAACATTTGGTGCTGTTGTATCCATTTGTTGTTTGAGGAATTTCCCCTCATGCATTCAGTTCTTTTTGTGACGCCAATTGCCTTACGTTTCAGTGTTAGCACGAGTGCACGGAGGTAAATAAATAATCTTTATATTCGATACAGTGTCTTTGACCCTGTGGACCATACTATCCTCCTCCACCACCTCTCCTTTCACCTCAACCTTCAAGGTTCTGTCCTTGAATGGTTCAGATCCTATCTCTTACACCGGCTCCACTTTGTATCCTCAAACTGCTTTTCCTCCAACCCCCGCACTGTCTCGTGCGGTGTTACTCCTCGGTGCTCTCCTCTTCAACCTGTACATGCTCCCTCTTCGTGACATTATCAGCAGAGATGGAGTCAACTTCCACATGTATCCGGATGACACCCAACTCTTATCTCTCTGCCTCCACCCTGGACTCCAGGGCCACTGCTGTCCTGACAGAATGTCTGTCAGACATGAAGTCCTGGATGAGAGCGAACTTTCTACAGACCGAGGCCCTCCTGTTTGGCTCCCGTCAGCACCTCCTCACCTCAGGCGCTAACAGCATCACCATCCATGGATGTACACTCCCACCTCACCGAGCCAGTCAGGAACCTAGGCATCTTGTTCTACCTCCAACTGTCCTTATCCCCCACGTCCATGCCATGATCCGCACCTCCGCAATATTGCGAGACTACCAGACATGTAGAACAGCCTCAGTCCTCAGGCTGCTGAAGCCCTCATACATGCCTTCATTACATCTAGGCTCGACTATTCCAAGTTCTCGCTTGTCGGCCTTCCAAACTCTTCCCTCCACAAGCTGCAAATCATCCAGAACTCTGCAGCTCATGTCCTCTCCCACACCAGACTCCATGACCCCATCGCACCCACCCTCGCCCGGTTCCACTGGCTCCCCATCCCTCAGAGGATCAAACTTCTCGACCTCACCTTCAAGGTCCTCCACGGCCTTGCCCCCTCCTATCTCGCAAGCCTACTCTGGCCTACTCCATGTCGCCGCCCGGCCCGCTCCACCATCAGCGGTCGGGCCTTCAACCTCTCTGTCTCCACCCTCTGAAACTCCATCCCACATTCCCTTCGCCTCGCTCCCTCTCTTGCCTCCTTCAAGGCACGCCTCCTCTTCAACTGTGCCTTCAGCCACCCGCCTACCCTCTCTGCCCTCCACTGTCCATGATTCCAACCACCCCCCGTTCGGGTTCTAATCCCTAATCCCTGACTGTCGAGCGTCTTGGTACGTCCTCTCGATGTGAAAGGCGCTTTACAAATGTAATTTTGAACTGTAACATAAATAATAATCCTTGCGTTTGATCCAGTGCCTTATAATGTCAGAATTTTATTATCAAGTGTGGTGAGTGTGTTCTATAGGTGAGTGGCCTATAACTCTGAAACATCTCAAAGCACTTTGCAGATTCAAATGCTATTAAGTGCAGTGACTGTATTTATATGTAAACTCTGCGCCCAATTTGCAGACAGCAAGGAATTTGTAATAAAGTAAATGACCAATTTCCCGATGTTAGGGGTTGTATCCCCAGAGGTGAGCTAAGCCAACAATTTACGAATGAGAGTGGAATAACATGGAACCGTGCTCTGCAATGGGCATTGGTAGATAAGATTCCCTCATTAAGAGAAAGGCCCTAACTTTAACCTCCTGATATGATGTGATTTTATTCAGGCAACTTTTTGAAAGATCAGCGATGTATTTGCTGATGTTGGAAACCAGTTTGAGTACAGACGGTCGCTGTTTGAGGGGTTTAAATTTATGGAGCTGACCTTCAGTTAATTGATTCTGGGGGCTGATGGCAGAGGCTGTTTTTGCATGAGGAATCTTTGAGATTTATAACTAAATCAGTGCATACTAATCCCCGAGACGTTCTCTGTTGCTGTAGAACATTGAGACCGAACAAGAGGCATTAACTTTTATTCTCTTAAGGCAAATCTGCCTGGTGGGTTGCAGCAACGAGGTAGTCCCTGGGCCCGGTAAGTTTCACCCACAAATGTATAGTTAATTCACTTTACAGTATATCCTGTGAAGCGCTTTGAAACGTCTAGAAGTCTTGAAAAGCACTATATCAAATACAAGGATTATTATTATTATTAAGTGAATGAAATACACTTTATATTTATACAGCGCTTTTCACATCGGAAGGACATCTCAAATCCCTCAGATCTACCCCCACGTCAACTCGTAGAGAATCAGACTGATAATATCACAAAAGTAAAGATATAACCAAACACATACGTGGCTCTGATCTCGAGCAAGTGTTTGTTTTTGTGTTCACTACTTTGCAGGAGTGTTGAGTGGTTTGCAGCTGATTAGGTTACTCCTGCAGGACTACTGTATTCACAAAGCCCAACAATAGAAGGCAAACTAATTAACACTGTAGTGACTGTGGAGGACCATTTTTGTTGTGATAGCTCGAAGAGCCACTGCTGGATACCTTTATACTTTAAACTTGCCTCCAGTGGAAAGTGAGGTTGATTATTGAGATAAAATTGAGGGTTGGTTTGCACTGTTGCTGCACCAGATATTTAGCGATGTGGGTCTTCAACACAAAACTCTGCTCTTACATTCCGTTTTAATTCAAGGTTTGAAACTAATGCCCTGCCTTTCAGACTGAACACATTAAGCTGGATTCAGGAATCTAATCTATGTGGTCAGATTGAAGGAACTGGACAAGTTATGAAACCAGACAGCCACATGATTTGTGAGTCTGTGTGTGTGTCTGTGTGTAATCTGTGGTGTACACATACAATGCATATACTATATTTTTTTGTGTACCTAACTGATACTGCGTCTACAAAGCATTGAAAATAATCCTTACATTTGATACAGCACCTTACCAAGTTGTCAAGTGCTAAAGTGTGCTTCACAGGATTCTGTGTAAAATCTAGTGAATGTGTACTGATAAGGCATATGCGGCAGCCAATTTGTACACAGCAACAACAACTTGCATTTGCACAGGACAGAATGCCTACAAACAACCATGGCCAATTTTATCTGGGGGATTGTTGGCCAGGACACTGGGAGAAACTCCCTTCTCTTTTCAAATAGTGTCATAGGATCTTTAAAGTCCACCTGGATAGACAGGACCTCAGTTTAACATCTCATCCAAAAGGCACCTCCAAGTTGCAAGAGTGAGAAATTCAGAGACTACTATAGTGATATTGTGGAGTCCCAGAGCGTAGTGGTTCGTGCGTTCATCTCGTGAGTGAGAGAACCCGGGTATGATTCCTGGGCGGGCCAAAAGTCTTACTCCACATGCCTCTGTTTATCTTGCAGTAAATAGGAACCCAGTTGTTAGTCGGTTGTCGAATCGCATTCCGGGGGCAATAATCTTTTTAAAAATGTATACATTTGGTTACTCAATACACAACTGTTTGTGGGACATTGCTGTGCGCAATTGGTTGCCAGATTTCACCCACAAATACAGTCAATTCACTTCACAGTATATCCTTTGAAGCCATTTGAGACTTCTTGACGACGTGATCTGGCGCTGTATCAAATGCAAGGATTATTATTATATTGATTAGGATTTGGGAACTTGTGCTGTCATGCTTCCAGTTGATCCAATTGATCCAGTGCCACAAGCCTACTCCCCGAGGTGGGGTTGGGTTCTGTTGACACCAACTTAGAATGGGCAATATTTAGTCGTAGTGACAAACTTGAGGTCGGATTTCGGGTCAGATCCAGCATTTGTTGGACTCTGCTGTTGACAAGCTGTTGGGGCTGCAGCTGAAAGAAATCACTGTGCAGAAATTGTACAAATCATCGCAAGCTCTTCAATTATTCATGATTTATAATACCACTCAATGTCCCTAGAGTAGAAGCAGTTCACAAGTTTGGTTCAGATGAAGAAGACCCTTGATCTCACCCTTCCAGAACACCCACACTACCATCCTCCCATCACTGCATGGAACTGTGTTTTTTAAATGAGTCCCAGGGCCCTGGCCTCAACCACCCTTCCTGCCCTCCTGTTCCAATCATTGATTGTCTTCTGTGTAAAGAAATGCTTCTTGGTGTCTGCCCAGAAATTGTCTTTTGAATCTCTTGAACCAATGTTCTCTTGTTCTTACGGAATCCTGAAGTATTAATCTGGGTTTACTTTTTCACTCGCATAGAAAATGCTACACACCTTTATGGATCCCCTCTGAGACATCCTCTCTAAAGACTGAAGAAGCCCCTAGCTTGTCTAATCGTTGCTTATAGCAACTTCTTCCAACTTTGAGGATCATCCTCGTTCCTCTCCTCTGCACTGCCTCTGGGACCTGGGAGCCTCTTATGTCATGGCAACCAGCACCTGTGTGGAATACTCAAGGATGCTGTATATGAATGTGTTTTGCGCAGCATGTTTCTACACTTTGCACTTAATGGATGGGACGGCACGAAAAATACAATATTGTTTCTGGTTCTCGTTTTCTGTGTACGATAGGCTTTTTGTTTTCTAGGTCAGATCTTGTCAGCCTGCCACTGGCACTAATCCCGCAACACTGATGGAGTGCTGAACTGAGCTACTGTGTTGTACTTTGCAACATCACACAAACCAGTCTTCTACAGTAAACAAACTGCTGCCTATTTTCCAACTGGTACTGGTTGTCTGAGTCATTAGCAACTACAGTATTTTAATCAATGATGTAGATATAATATCGTCATGAGAAGAGTGACTTTGGAGAATATTTTTTCACCCAGAAGTGTTGAGATACGGAATGCCCTGCCAAGTAAGGTGCTGGAGTTCATTGTGGGTTCCAAGAGGGAGGCAGTCGGGTGTAGGAGAGACAAAGGCTTGAGGCTTGAAGGCTGGGGATAGGATGGGGCAGTAGGTTTGAATGAACACCTTGCTCTGAGAGCCACTGCAGAATTGGTGACTCAAATGGCCTCCTTCTGTGCTGTAGATTTCTATGATTCTGTGACATGTTTTAAGAGTTGTTGGAGGACAGTGTCTGTGCCTCGGGGCTTTCACTTTCCCTGCTTCGGGGGAAGACCTATGCTGTACTCAGCAGCTCTGCTTACAAGCTCAACTCTTTTTGGAAACCTAGATAGACTTGTGTGAGAAGACTTGATACTTAGGAATTACTAAAGTGCTATAACTTAGAATTCTTAATTACTTTCACTGCGGTTTTCAAACGGGTTGGGAGGGTGGGTGGGGAGAGATTTTATCTGGAGAATATAATCAGGCATTTTCTTCTGTTAGGTATATAATAATAATAATAATCCTTGCATTTGATATAGTGCTTTTCACGTCGGGAGGACGTCCCAAAGCGCTTCACAGAACACACTGTAAAGTGAATTGACTGTATATTTTGTGGGCGAACGCGGCAGCCAATTGCGCACAGCAATGTCCCACAAACAGTCGTAGATTGAAAATGACCAATTTATTATTGTTTTTTTTTGGTTTTGGAGGGATTATTATTAGGTGTGTGGAGTAAGGAAACTTGCCCAAGGTTTCGCCCTCTGCCTGGAATTGAACTCAGGTCTCTCGCTTGCAAAGCGAGTGCTCTAACTTGCTCTAACTCTAACTCTCTCTAACTCTAACTATAACTCTAACTCGCTCTAACTCTGAGTTTGAATAGAACATATCTAGATTGAGTAGTGTTAAGTTTACTGTATGATGTGTGCCTGCATCTCTGAACATAGTCGGCTTGCAATGACGTTATGGCTGTGATTTTGGCAGATGCAAAAAGAAGAGGAATTGTAGACTTTGAAGTCTCTATCCAGTGGAGCAGCTTGAGAGGCTTTTGAAATGCTCATAATAGAGCAGATGAATTTTGCTCTGAGCAAGAGTTGTTTCTGACCTTCTTGATGGTCGTGCTTTGCACTTGATTCTGGGTTTCAACTTGTGTGAAATGACCATTACCCATTCCCATGCCTCTGGTACAAAGTCTTACAAGGTGTTTGCCATCCCATGGGGAATGCAATCGCAGTCTTCAATACATTCATGTTTAGGTTTCATTTTCTCCTGTCTGATCGCTGTTACATCCTAACGCTGATACTTTGTTTTTGTAGATGTTCTCGAACAATGACGAAGCTGTGATAAACAAGAAACTCCCAAAGGAATTGCTGCTTCGGTAAGATCAACACTGAGAGAAAATAATATCAAAAACAAGGAACCCTTTTCTCTGCTTTCGTACCTTCATATCGACTTCCTTTAGCATAGATTGATTTTATAGAAGTTTTAAGATCAAAAGGAGTTTAGAAGTAAAACAGAACCTACTAAAAAGTTAAAACTGACTTCAAAATGTTCATACTTATTGTATAAACTTTCAAATAATGAAACTAACTTGTTTGGTCAACAAATACTTTTACTGCAGTTTCTGTGAGGATCTGATTTCTACTATTCATGGGACGCATTTCTACAACTGTACCAGTAATTGGTACTTTTAGTATAATTTTATATCAAAGTAAACTTTATTCTGTCAGTCACCTTAATCAAGAAAGATGGAATTTCAGATGAACTGAAATGTTCGTGACAAAGGCTTAAAGATGTGCTCCAGTGCTGTAGGTGCTCAGGTGTTGTGTATTATGTGTGTGCAAGTGCAAGTCTACAGTGTGATTGAGGAGGGTAGTCAAACACAGTGGGGTGGCAGATGCACTGTTGTTAAGGAACATAAGGTGATGGGAATGTAAAAGAAATGTGTAGGAAGGTGCAGGAATGAGTTTAAGCTGCTACAAAACACTCTCAGCAGAAAGGGTCATTTGGGCACCAGGTAAAGAACATTTAGAGGCAGCCGTTAAGGTATACCAGGTATGATGATGGGAAATTGCATTTGGATCAAGTCTTGAACCATTGAGGACAGATTTCCATATACCGGGATATCATTCTGGCTTGAGACTAATTCTGTGTTGGTATTTATGCCTGTGATCTTAGCTGAAAACTATTTGTGCATTGTGTCTCAATGCAGTTGTTTTTGACCTGCTAGATGGTAGTGCTGTGTTGCTGGTTCTGGGTTATATCGCATTGCTCTGGGATACTACCCCGTGTGACCCACGGGATCCTCACTGACCGCTACCCCCCAACCCCACCTCCCACCCAGGCATCACAAGAGGTTAGTGACCAGTGCCCTTCACTAGAACAATTGGATCCAAGGACACTGAAACGTACATCAAACAAACTGGACGGCACTGGAACATTTGCAGTTTAATCGACAAGTCAGTGCATTTTCCGACAGATAACACAACTATAATGGAATCACATCAACACGGAGTATTGATCATTGGACACTCTTCCCATTGTTCCCCGACTAAGATGTGTGCCCTGTGCCACAGATAGGAGCTTATCCACTTTGCCTAATAGCCTTGAAACCTTTGCAGTGAGATTTGCAGATCTTGTGCAGCTTTACACTCCCAGTGGGATCCCTTCTCTCCCTTTGGGATTCTTTCCCTCCCTTCCTTTGGGATCCTTGCTGCCAGTAGAGAGGCGATTTTCAACCCATCAACGAAAACTGCTTTTGAAACCATTTCCCAAAGATAGCATCCAATCCCCATCGAGCCGAACTGCATATTAATAAAATACGAGCATGACGCACTCTTTCTTTCTCCTGACAAATTAATTGCTGATACCATAAATTGTGGAGAACCTTCTCTCAGTTGATCTCTCGGAAGCTCCTAGTTCCAGACCCGGCAGGTTTCCACTTGATAACTGTTGGGACTCCGTCCATGAGGAGTCAGACTGCTGGAGCCACTTGTGAATGGGTGGAGTGCCCCAAACTGTCAGTCAATCTTGGAGCTGCCACTAATTGGTCTCCTTCAAGTCCAATGGGAACAGCAATGGGAAGGAGGTGCTGGCACCTCTGCTCTTCTGCTGGACGGGAACAGGCAATGGTATTTTGGTTAACCTCAGATGCCTCTTAAACTGGACAGAATGGCCGGCCCTGATGTGTCCGCCTTAACCAACTTTCACTGTATTTAAAATGTCCTGAATCCTTTGAGCAATTTAGACAAAGGGATTATGTCGGTTTTAAATCTGTCTGTCCTTACCATAGAAGATATTTCAGGTAATGTAATCTGATTACTTCAGAGAATTTTTAGAACTAAACCGCTGAGAGATCTTATTAGGGGGGCTTCTTGATCCCTCACTGAGCACTCTGTGGCATGCTGAGGGAGGAGAGGGCGTCCCAGAGGTATGGAAGAGCGGATCAAGAGGGGTGGAGGCTCATGTGGAGTATAAACACTGTCATGGACCAGTTGTGCCGAGTATTTCATTTCTCTGCTGTAATGTATTGTTCAGATATAATGCTAATAAAACTGGGGACAGGGATTCTTCCCATTCAGCTCCTGTTATTCCTGCAAGCCAAAGCCCCAATGGATAGGGTGGTCCTAGCTGGACAAGCAGCGGGAAAGCTTGCCAGACAGTGCTCTCAACTGCAAGCAATGCGGTTTCAGCTGGTTAGATTCCAACAATATCCCAACACATATTTCAGGCTCCCCAAGACTTGGATTTTGTTCACCTGCATCTAATACTCTCCAGAGTTAGGTAAGCAGGATGAACCCTTAAAGGAGAGAGAGTGCATTCAATTCCAAAACATGGGAATTTCGGAATGGACTACATGGGATGCAGGGAACTCAGTTTGATTTGGAGACTCCTAAGCATGATGATGGGTTTCCGCATGTGTTAGACGCTAAGCTGACCAAAAACATTATAATTAAACGACTGAGATTCTAGGCTTCTATACGTCACATGTTTTATTATAAAAGCTTGGTAGGCAGTGCTGTATGCTACTCAACACTGATCCTGTGTTCCTGCAGCCACTGCTCGTAGCTTTCTGAAGATGGGGCAGCCTTTAGATACAACTTGAACTACTCTTAATGAAATGTTTTTAAAAAGGTACTTTGGTAAGTCCAAGATGCAGTGCAGTCCATTATATGAAGTTGCCTTATTGCAACACAGAGATTTTCTCTTGATCGCTGACATTAAATCAGTGCCTTCTGATTGACCCCTCATTAAATCTGATGATCCAGGTTCTCTAAACTGCCAGCTATTGATTAAGTAACATTTTACAAAATGCACATTTGTGGTCACCACAGTACAAAGAACAAAACACGCTACAGCACTTTATTAATGAAGAGTGGCCCTTATTTGGCAACATGCCTGTAATTAATAGCAAGAATAGAGAGCAGTATTGATTATAATAATCTGCTCTGATAGAATGCTATCACTTCAGTGCTGTATAAGTGCCACGTGTGCTTTTATCTGTAATTGTGGATTCTTCCTCATTTATATAAAAAAANGTCTTAATAGATGTTTTGAATTTTGAGCAGGTTTAGGATTTTTTGGGGGTAGTGGAAAAAAATCCTTCCCTTCTCTTCCACTAGTTAATTGCCCACATACAAGACTTACCTTTGATGTGCAGTGGCTTGGAAAGGCATGTCCTGTGTGGTGTGTTTGTTGGAGAGCTTTGGCACACTTTCAGTGCTAGATTGGGAAGTTTGTGAAGCCACCAGAATATCTAAGGTTGGTCAGACTAGATTTTACCCTTCTAAAGTAAAGCCATGCTGTTTTGTATTTATTAGGTTATTTTCATGAGCTTTATTTTCCATAATTTTCCCAATTCCTGCACTCCTCCCCCTCTCCCTCCCTCGCTGCTCCGAGGCAATGCTTCTCTTGTCCTCGCAGTTACTGCTAGAAAAAGTCTTCCTCTCAGGTCGCCTCGACTGTAGTTTGACCTCAATTTCTGAATGTAGATAAGTAAATAACATCTTGAAATTACACTCTGATTGTAATATTAGCCACAAACAATGGGCCGTGCCACATTAAAAAAAATTGCAAAGAGTAGGTGTCTGTGTAATAATGAATACGGGCAGAGGTTTCAGGGTTAAACCCTTTGACGACTGCGGAAGACTGGACACATTTTGCTGTGCAAGGGTTATGTCCATATCTGTCCTTCCCTGCAGGGTTTTTGGACTATGCTTTTAAGGGGGAAGTGCTGAACGGACATCAGGTGATGGCCTAGAGGATACCCTCCCCCTCCCCTCCCTTCAAACTCATTTCCTGGCTGGTAATTCAAGTTATATTTGGGACCATTGTTTTAGTGTCCTTTAATCATTGCTGTGAAAAAAAAAGGCCATGGACGAATACTTAGGAAAATAATCTGTCTCACCCACTACCTGGTGTATGCGCTCTTGAAACTTCACGTCTGGTTTGTTGCATCAGAGACCTTGGGACCTTCTGATTGAAATGTAAAAGTCTATAAAAGGAACGCAGAGTTGCTGATCCTCTACACAATTGTCGCTGGGTTATGGCCACAGACGGCTAATCCCACCTGATACCTGCCCCAGACAGGTATTAAACCCATGGATCTGCCAGAGCTTTTACTGTCGGGATTCAAGTCACTTAATGAAACTGATGTGCAAAATATCATGTTAAAAGCAACAGTTTCGGTTCGGTTTACATGCAGTTTTATTTGGAAGAAGGTAAATGGTGTCAACACTCCAAAATACTCCGATGAAGGGTGCTATATAAATGCAAGTTCTTGTTGTCTGGATACTTCTGGAGACTTAGTGAGAGGGAAGTTACTTAAACTACTGTGGGTGTATATGTGGAAAAATAAGAACAGGAGGAGGCCATTAGCTCATCCATCCTGTTCCATCAGTTTGTTATATCTTGGCGGATCATTTAATGCCAATGCTCTGCCCACTGTCACCCCAGTCTGTGTCTCTCCTTAAAACATCCCTGTTGATTCTACCTCTATAACTTTCTGGGGCAACGTTCCTCAACCTCACAACCTTCTTTGACAACAAGTGTCTTGTGTTTTATAGTCGGCTTTTAATTTTTAGGCTCTGCTCCAAAGGTAAGAATCATCCATTATCTAATATGTGAATTCCCTTCATTATTTTAAATACCTCAATCAAATCATCTCTTAATCTGTTCTTCTCTACAGAATATAGCTGCAGTCCACCCAGCCTCTCATCACAGGATATTTTCTGCTATCACTCACAATAACGTTCGACTGTAATATACTGGAATAACTTGGTTACAATGATTTGTACTCACCTTCAGATGGGATTGAGTGGGATTTAGACTGTGGAGTTTGGTGCAGATTTAATATAGATACAGCTGTTTACATGTACACTGCAGGATTACTAAACTGGCTGTTAGGAATCCTGTTTCTGGGGGAGAATTAAAGGGAGAAATCGTAGTGATTTTGAGTTAATGGCTATAGTGTGATACACTGGAGCACTCCCACAAGGATTATTTGGGGTTTGTCTTGTGGACTACAGCTGAGTGATGACGATTTCCTGTTATGATGAATAATAATAATAATAATCCCAGTATTTGATATAGTGTCTTATCATGTCGTTGAAACGTCTCAAAGCGCTTCACAAAATATACTATAAAGTGAATTGACTGTATATTTTATGGGCAAAACACCGTAGCCAATTGCGCACAGCAACGTCCCCACACCCAGTCGTGGATTGAGTGACCAAATAATTTTTTTTTTGGAGGGATTATTGTAAAAGGGAAATACACAACAGTTGTGTGAGCGACTCTGAAAAGGTCACAGCCAGGCCATTTATGATCCATAAATCCACTTCTGCAAAACTAATTAGACCGTTTGCAGCCTACGTCTCTCAGGATTCTGACTCTGAATGCCCCAGTGGTTGAGGAAGTGGCTGCCACACCGATTGCACAGAGAGATCTCAGTGTGGTTGGATTCCAGCATGGGCCACACAAGCAGTGACGGGCTAACATGATCATGTAATAGACCGACTGACACGACCACGTGACAAACGGGGTGGTATGTCACACTGTCAACACGTATAATGCTCATTGACATCACTCAAATTCAAGCAAGTAAACTGAACTCAGCATTAAATACACTTTTGTAAAATAACAGACTAAACATTGTTTGTGGTGACTTGTGCAGGGGAGTGAATGATACAGTATTTTCGCTGGGGAGCAGGGGATGAATTACATTCAGTAACTTACTTTTCCTCCTGCGTGAAGTGCTCCCCAGCTCCAGTGGGAGACAGCTGAGAGATTGTCCCAGGTCAGCCCTGATTTAATACCTTTTCCTTTTCCCCAACAGAATATTCTCATTTCTGGATGTGATCACCTTGTGTCGCTGTGCCCAGGTGTCCAGGGTGAGCTTTCTTCAAAATAATCTTCCTTTTTTAATAGACTGATGTAGATTTGTTACAAGTTCTGTAGTGTTATAAGTAATTTAAGCTGTTTATTTAATATCCTATGCTGTGGAACTCCCTCTGCCTACACTGCAGGACCACTGCCTACAACACAGTTTGCTTCAGATTTCACATTTGGCACTTGTTTGCCTAAATACACAGTCACTACACTTTATAAATAATAATAACCTTGCTTTTGATACAGTACCTTTCATGTTGGCAGGATGACTCAAAGGACTTAACAAGATTTTCTGTGAAGTGTAATAATGTATGTTTTACAGGCAGGCAAACAACGTAGTCAATTTGTATACGGCAATGTCCCACAAGCAGCTAATGGCTAATTTTGTCTGGGGCAGCAGAGTAATGCCCTTCTCTTTCCAATTGAAGGAGAGCACCTCTGACAATGCCGTGCTCCCCTTCCCCCTGCCACACGTTATAATCACACGTCATCTGTGTCACTACATGGAACGGTGATCTGAGAATTGTCAGATCTTGCCAGTTGTGTGAAGACGGAGTTTGTTCTGGGCGCTGCTCAGAAAACCAGAGAGTTGAGTGCCTGGCCTACAGGCGGTGGGAGGAGAAATTATGCTGTTTTCGAGTCTGTGGATCTGCCGAGAAAACTGTTTATGTGGAGGCCAGCCTGTAATGTAAATCTTTCTCAAGTGAGATCAGCTACAGAGTAAGCCACTGTCCTCCTTGGAGACTGACGTCGCTATTGCTTCATCCCCGCAGACTTTTAAGCTTGATCGAGGTTTCTTTTTACAGTGGGAAGAAAGAGAAGTTATTGCTGCTTAAATTTGTAGTAGATTTTATAAAGCCAGCTGTCAATAGTTTACATTTATACAGCTCCTCTCCTGTCCAGAGGGGATCTCAACGCGGTTCACACAGCTGTCTGCCATGCTCCTGAGCCGGGGTGGGGGGTGTGGACAGCTGAAGAGGATGGGTGGGTTGAAGATAATAAAAATAATCCTTGCATTTGTTATAGCGCCTAAACACATCGTTGATACATCTCAAAGCGTTTCACAGAATATATCGTAAAGTGGAGTGACTGTGTATTTTGTGGGCAAATTGCGGCAGCTGATTGCTCATAGCAATGTCCCACAGACTCTTGAGGCGGGTTTGAAGGAGCGAGGGCAAAATGGCTGAAAGCTGAAAGGTGGAGAGGATAGGTCCAGGGACATGAAGAAGCCAGTGTTTGCTGAGGCAGGGAGGGAGCGGCCAGATTGCTGGGCCTGCAGGAGGTGGCAGAGGTGAGGCCGCAGAGGGATCAGCATAAATTTTCATTTTTTAAAAAAAAAACAGGAGATATTAGTCACAGCAGAGTGAGCATTGCGCAGTCATCCAGTTTGCTCAACAGTGAATTCATGTTCTTGGCCTGACATCTTTAAACTGTTGAGTCATCTTTTCCGAAGCTTATGGAAACCTCATCGGGAAGGTTGATGGACAAACAGCTGATTGTGCCACTCCGCGTCCCTGTGCAGAGAGAAACATGGGGGAATCCTCCATATAGGGAAGGTCCAAACCTTTCAGGAAGAAAATTTAATCCTACTGCCATCGGTGTGCATACAGGAATTGACTTAATATTTGTATATATAAAAACTGTTCGTTTTATTCCGTCTTCCAGTAGAGGCATTACTAAAGAAAAAAGTATTTTTTTGACCTGATATTTTGTGTTTTATTTGAAACAATCAAACTATGCAGAGAGCCCAGCAGCGTGAAGAGGGAACTGAATGAGGGGGAACAGAGTGAGAATTCTGTTAAGGAATTTGGTGAGAGTGGGAATTCGGTGCAGAGTGGGAAAGAGGTGCAGAATTATAAAATATAAGTTATATTAAAATAATATAAAACATGTCTGGGAATATGGCAGGGCAGCTGAGACCGGTTGCATGCACAATGTGTGCCATGTGGGAACTCCAGGATGCTTTGTGGGCCCTGGACAGACACGTGTGTAGGACGTACCTCCAGCTGCTCGAGCTTGAGCTCAGGATTACGTAGCATGTGGGAGGCTGAAGAGTTCATGGATCGAACGTTTTAGGAGGTGGTCACCCCACAGCCACAGAGGGTTCATGAGGAGAGCAATGGGTGACGATGGGAGGAAGAGGGGACGGGCAGTGCAGAAATCCCCTGAGTGTGGCACACAAACTGGTTCTCTGTACTGAATGCCGGTCAGGGTGATGACATCTGTGGGGAGGGGAGTCAAAAGCAAATGGATACACAGGAGGACACAGGGAAGAGTGTCAATGCAATTGCCACTGGGGACACAATGGTGAAAGGAGTAGACACGCGTTTCTATAACCAAAGATGTGACTCTCGCTTGGTATGTTGCCTCCCTGGTGCCAGGGTTGAAAACATCATGGAAAGGGGAACATTTAGAAGTCATGATCCATGTTGGGATCTATGATGTAGGGAAAAAATGAGCTGAGATCCTACAGGGAGGGTATCAGAAGCTAGGGAAAAAGCTAAAGAGTAGGACCTCAAAGGTGATGATCTCTGGATTACTCCCAGTGCCTCATGCAAGTGAGTATCAAAACAGCAGATCAAACGTATGAATGCATGGCTGGAGAAATGGTGCAGAGAGGGCTTCGGGTACCTGCAACATTGGGACCAATCTGGGGCAGGTGCGACCTGTACAAGTTGGATGGGTTACACCTGAATAGGGCTGGGACCAATGTCCTCCAGGGAGGTTAACTAGTGCTGTGGGGAAGGGTTTAAACTAATTTTGCGGGGGGAAAGGAATCAGGATGTAGCATTAGAGAGGACAAACAAGTTACATAGAGGGCTGGGAGAGGCAAATGGCAGTATAACAAGGAGTAATCTAGGAAAAGGAGGGATTAGATGGCAGAGAAATGTAGAGCAGACTAAGTTGATGTGCGTAAATGCACAGAGTTGACAAATAAGATTGGTGAGCTGCAGATTCAAGTTGACACATGAGGTTATGATGTAGTGGCAATAATGGAGGCCTGGCTCAAAGAAGGGCGGGAATGGGAGCTGAATATTCCTGGCTACGATGTATTCAGGAGGGATAAGGAAAGAAAAGGAAGAGCAGGTGGCAATATTGATTAGAGACACGGTTATAGCCCTGGAAAGAGACAGTGTGCTAGAGGGTCCAAACAGCATTTATTTGGTTAGAGTTAATGAGCAGAAAAGGAGCTGTTACTCTGTTAATACAGACCAAATTGTGGGAAGGAGATAGACGAGCAAATCTGTAGCAGATTTCAGAAAAATGCAAAACTAATAGAGTAGTGATAATGGGGGACTTCAATTATCTTAACATAGACTGGCAAAATAACAGTGTAAAGGGTAAGGAGGGGGAAGGATTCGTGAAATGTGTGCAGGATAACTTTCTGGATCAGTATGTTTCCAACCCGACGAGGAAGGAAGCAGTGATGGATCTAGTTCTGGGGAATGAAGTGGGGTAAGTGGAGCAGGTTTCAGTAGCTTCTGGACAACAGTGATCACAATATCAATAGGTTTAGAGTACTTATTGGAAAGGGACAAGGAACAATCAAAGGTGAAGATACTCAAAAAACGGAAGTCGCTGGGAACACTCAGCAGGTCAGGCAACATCTATGGAGAAAGGAAAGTGAGTCATTGTTTTGGGTCCATGACCCTTCGTCAGAACCCTTTGAAAAAGGAGGCTTATGATAAATGTCAGGTCCAAAATACAGAAGATAATCAAATAGAATATAGAAAGTACAGAGGAGAACTCTAAAAGGAAATATGAGGGGCAAAGAGATTGTATGAGAAAAGATAAGCAAGTAACATAAAAGGGAACACTAAGGTATTTTATAAGCATATAAAAGGTTAGTCAAAGGTAGGGTGGGTCCAATTAGGAATCAAAGAGGAAATCTTCTTGTGGAGGCAGATGTACTGAATGAGTACTTTGCATCCGTCTTCACAAAAGAAGAGGATGCAGCCAATGCCACAGTATCGGAGGAGAGGGGAGAGAAATTGGATAAGATAAGAATAAACAGAGAGGAGGTACTAAAAAAGGTTATCGGTGCTCAAGATAGATAAGTCAACCCTTCTGGACAGGATGCATCCTAGGTTACTCGGGGAAATAAGGGTGGAAAAAACGGAGGCTCTGGCCACGATCTTTCAATCCACCTTGGACACCGGGGTGATGCCAGACGACTGGAGGGTTGCAAATGTTACTCCCCTGTACAAAAAGGGGCAGAAGGATAAACCTGGGAACTACAGGCCAATCAGCCTCACGTCGGAAGTGGGAATACGTACAGAGACTATAATCCAGACACAATAAAGTTTCACTTAGAAAAATATGGGTTAATAAAGGCAAATCGTGTCTAACAAACCTGATAGAGTTTTTTGATGAAGTAGTGGATGAAGGTACTGCAATTGATGCAGTTTATATAGATTTTCAAAAGGCTTTTGATAAAGTGTCACATAAGAAACTTGTAAGCAAAATAGAAGCCCACGATTAAAGGGACAGTGGCAACGGATACAGAACCGGCTGGGAGACAGAAATCAGAGGGTGGTGGTGAACGGTTGTTTTATGTCTGGAGGGAAGTGTGTAGTGGTGTCCCTCCAGGGTTCAGTATCGGGACCACTGCTGTTTATGATCTATATAAATTACTGGACTTGGGTATAGGGAGTACAATTTCCAAGTTTGCAGATGATACTAAGCTGGAAAAGTAGTAAACAGTGAGGAGGATAGTAACAGACTGCAAATGGAAATAGACAGACTGGTAAAATGGGCCGACACGGGGCAGATGAAGTTTGATGTGGAGAAATGTGAAATGATGCATTTTGGGAGGAAGTATGAGAAGAGCAATATAAGCTGATGGTACAATCTTAAAGGGAGTGAAGGAACAGAGAGACCTGAGGGTCATATAAGTAAATCTTTGAAGGTGGAAGGAAAGGTAGACAAAGCTGTTAAAAAAGCATACGGGATACTGGGCTTTATAAATAGGGGCATTGAATACAAAAGTCAGGAAGTTATGATGAACCTTTATAAAACACTGGTTAGGCCTCAGCGAGAGACTGTGTTCAGTTCTGGGCATTGCACTTTAGGAAGGATGTCAAGGCATTGGAGAGAGTGCAAAGGAGATTGACCAGGATGGTACCAGGAATGAGGGACTTCAGTTATCAGGAGTGACTAGAGACGCTGGGATTATTCTCCTTGGGACAGAGAAGGTTAAGAGGAGACTTGATAGAAGTTTTCAAAATGATGAGGGGATTCGAGACAGTGAACAAGGAGAAACTATTTCTACTGGAGGGTGGGTCGGTAACCCGAGGACACTGATTTTAAAATAGTTGTTAAAAGAAACAGAGGTGAGGAGAAATGTTTTCACACAGCGAGTTGTTGGGAGCTGGAATGCATTGCCTGAAAGGGTGGTGGAAGCCGATTCGACAACAACTTTTAAGAGAGTAGATAATTATTTTGGGAGGAAACCTTTGTGGGGTATGGGGAGAGAGCGGGGGATTGAATTGGATAGCCCTTTTCAAAGAGCCGGCACTGACACGATGAGCTGAATGGCCTCCTTCTGGGCTGTATAATTCTATGCTTCTATAATAAGATATGGGGAAAGAACGGGGGATTGGGACTGATTGTGTAGTTCTTCTGAAGTGCCGGCACAGGCACGATGGGCCAGATGGCCTCCTTCTGTGCTGTAATATTCTATGATTCCTTAAGAGCATTAAAAGAATCAGATATTTCCAATGCAGAAGGAGACCATTCGGCCCATTGATTCTGCTCTCAGATAACGTGCTTGATAGAGACAAAATGACAATTTGTTTTATAACTTGCACTGCAAATTTAAGTAGCAATAAATTCTTTCTTACCAATGTTTAACAAAAACACGCCCTCTATTAAACCTTAATATTGCAATACAGTTTACATTTATGCAGCTCTTTTCACGTCGGGCAGATGTCCCAAAGCGCATTCAGTGTTGGATGAGCATCTGAGTTGGGAGTGGGAGATGAGGGAGGTGGGGAGGTGAAAGATGACACAGTCAAACAGATGTATTTTGAGACGTGGCGCTTGAAAGAGAGAGGGAGCCGGGAGGAAGTTCCAGAAAACGAGGGAGAATGGCCGAAGACCACCCACTGAGGGAGGGTTGGATAGATTGGGGGACATGAAAGCAGGTGTTTGCCGAGTGAATGTTCTGTGATTTGTTTTACAGCTTCAGTCTATAGGGAGAATGGTGGCTTACTCAACTACTCATGGCATTTATTTTAAAAATAAACCTGCTGCATGGGATTGCTGCTTTGCATTCTGGCTGTTGCCTGTTGGGCTCGGCTGGCATTACACAGTCATCTAGAGTATTCAGAATAATTCATAAATGTAACGCCTCGATGATATGTTTGACCTGCCATTATCAGCAGAACATCCTGTTGCAAATGTTTGGTATTCCTTTCAAAAAAATAGCTCAGGTGTTCAACTGCATTCCTTTTTTTTTTTGACTCGCCTGCACTGTGATTCCACACACCCTAGAACCCCACACAGTATGCCCTTTCATTTACTGAAGTTGTCGCCTTTTATCTTTATGCCTTTTTTTCGGTGGTGGTGGGGGGGAGGGGTCAGAAAATATCCATCACCGTACTTAAGGATATCCAAACCAGACTGAGTTCCATGTATGCCAACTGCACATGGAAATTTCCATGCATTGGAATGGAATGCACACTCTCCCCAGACGGATACACCCTACCAACCTAATTACGAAGAGTATTCGGCACAGGTTCACAAAAGCCAAAGCTCGGATACTCCAGACTGTGCGTTGAGGGTAACTGCTGGAGTTTAACCAGCTAAAACCACATAGGTTGCCATTGAGAGTTCTTCGATTTTCAGGGTTAACAGGAGCTGATTGGGAAGAATTCCTGCCCTCAGTGACCAGCACACCCCTCCAAGTCCTGCCGATGAGCCAGGCCGGCTACTCTGTCATCAGCAGTACTGCAGACCTGACTGAATCCTTGGCCTTCTCCTCCTCATCTATATGCTCCCTCTCGGTGATGTCATCTTCAGACACGGGGTTAACTTCCAGGTGTTTGTGGATGACACTCAACTCTATTTTTCCATCTCCAGCTGCGACCCCCAGTCCCCTGAAGTTCTGTCAGCTTGTCTGTCAGACATCATGAGCTGGATGAACGCAAATTTCCTGTAGTTAAATGTCAACAAGATGGAAGCCATTCTCTTTGGCTCCTGCCGACATCTTCTGTCCCACGGTTCCACCTCCTCAACCTACCCGACCTGTCCTTAAAATTCTCTGAACCCGTGCGCCACTTAGGCATCAGGTTCGATCCCCAGTTATCCATCCTCCCCCACATCCGGTCCCTGACCAGCACCGCTTTCTTCCACCTCCGCCATATTGCCCGTCTCCGACAATACCTCACCAAAAAAACTGCCAAAACCCTTGTCCATGCCTTCGTCACCTCTCAGCTGGACTCCTCGCTGGTCTCCCCTCCTCCACTATCCACAAAATCCAGTTCATTCAAGCTCCGCCGCCCGCATTCTCACCCGCACCAAACTTCGTACCCCAATTACTCCAGTCTTTGCCAAACCTCACTGGCTCCTGTCACAGAGTGGATCCACTTCAAGATCCTCACTCTAGTGTTTAAATCCCTCCATTCCTTGGCACCCCCCCTATCTCTCTAACCTCTTCTCCCCCCACAGCAGTAACTGCTGCCTCCGCTCTACTTGGTCTGGCCTCCTCCGCGTTTCCCGAATCCTCGGTTCCACCATCGGCGGCTGTGCCTTCAGCCGCTACGGCCTGAAACTTTGGAACTCCCTCAACCCCTTTGCCTCGTCCCCTCCTCCCCATCTTTAAGTTGCACCTGAAGACCTTCCTCCTCAACCGCACCTACGGTCACCTTCTCCCTGGCTCGGCCTCGGGCTCTGCTCTTGTTAAGCACTCTGAGACGCGGCCCGGCATGGAGGGCGCTATATAAATGCAAGTTGTGGTTGTTGAATGACTGAGACTGCCACAGAGGTTTGACTTGATTCTAGTATTCTGTTGCCAACCCAGTTCAGCTCCAAAAAGAGCCTGCTTACCTCTTTCTCCCCCCCACCCACCCAGGAGAATAGTCACCAGTTGGTCATTTGACAACTTACTAGGCAGGTCTGATCCCTCACTCGGTGGATGGCAGATTCCAAGGACTCCCTGTGAGTTTCCTGGGCAGCAGCACAGCTCAGCATGATATGTGTGAGAGCATTGCCACAATCTTCTTGCCCACAGCTCGGGCACACATCCCTTCCCAATTGCAAATTCATATTGGTATCTGGGGGTCGGTGTGTACACCAACCTTTGCTTGGATGCTGTCCTGCATGACCACTCTGAGAAGGGGTGAAACCCACTACTCGTTCTCATCTCTCTTCAAAGTCAGCTGTGTTTAGTGTAAATGTAGAACAAATATCACCTCAAACTAATTCACCCTGATCGAGTGGGACTAAATTGCCTGACTAGTTGTGATGTCTTTCACAAGGAACATTTTAGGAATGTTAGCTTGTTGGCCTTTTCAGTTGCTCAACCTTCAGATCTCCGCGATTCTGAAATGTCACTGAAGGTTTTATGCTGAATTTTGTATATCATTTTCACTGAATAGGTATCAATTTCAAAAAGATACTTGTGAAACATATTACAGTCACTCCTCAATCGTTCTCACTGGAATATTAGCAGAAAGAGTTACTTGGTTCATCCTACCATAAACTTAAAAACATCGAAAGAGATGATTTCATTCCATGCCGTGCTGAGTTGAATGGTGGAGAAAGACTGCAGCTTTCCACAGTGACTATGGCACTCCTTCCAAGTAAATGTCTGCAATAATTTAGCATCAAAACATGCCATTTGGAAGTTATTATGAACGGCACTGCACGCAATAGGACAGAGCTGGCCAAAACAAGTTGCTCAATATAAATTAGCAAAAAGGAATGAGGTCGTGGAGGAAAATTTGCATGTGACGGGTGTGAGGAGGGTGTGAGGCAGGGTTGCCATAAGATATTGTACCCCTTTGTCATAGATGGGAACTTCTGCTGAAACTTTGGAATCATTTTTAAAGCTCTTTCGTTCCAGTATCAATGTTGGTACAGAATGCTGCCTCCGTCTTCAAAGTCGTATAAAGTGTAAGAGTGCAGGCTGGTACCCCAGTGCAGTACTGTGGGTGGGCATTGCCGGTGGTGCCACTCTTGGGGTGGGACATTAAAACTGAACTCATGTTCAGGTGGATGTTATTGATCTGGTGGCGCGGTTCGAAAAGAGAAGGAACTTTCTCCTGGTCACAATCTCCCATATAAAATCAGCCACTAACTTCATGGCTATTGTGGGATGCTGCTGTGTGCAAATTGGCTGCCAAGTTTGTCTACAGTCACTACGTTCTACAGTACAATCCTGCGAAGCGCTTTGAGACGTTTCAGCAACTGTACGGATTATTATTTTCAGAATTAAAGCAACTGGATGCTGGCATTCATGACCTGCTTCGGTCTGTCCTGCTTGATTTGTTACAGGGATTTAAAAAATGTTGTTTGTTTTGGTGGGGCGAATTGATTAACCTTCCCTGGGCCCATCCTGCTCTCCAACTTCCGCCCCATCTCCAACCTCCCTTTCCCTTCCAAGGTCCTGGAACAAGTCATTGCTTCACAGCTTCGCTCCTTTCTCTCCTACCACTCGCTCTATGGACCCCTCTAATCCAACCCCTCCATTTGTGAAAGGCAAAATGCACATATACAGTGGAATCCGCTTTAGGCGGACGCCGGTTAATCCAGGACACCGGGTAAATCGAACAAAATGGGCGCTGCTGCACCCACTCACTGGGGCCTTCTGTGTCTCCAGCGGCTCCGTTCAGCCACGAGGGACTCCGGAATGGCGTTGGGAGGAATCTAAGATTGACTCCAGCCATTCATCAGCGGCTGGATTTGGGCTGTCAATCAGTGATGGGGCGGAGCAACAGGGAAGGAGAGGGGGAGGGCACTCACGATTGATTGACAGCTGTGATTGGCTGGAGCCCGTCCAGTCACAAGCGGCTGTCAGTCACCTCAGGCCCCCACAGCTAATTGGTCCCTTTCCCGTCCAATGGGAACGGCAATGGGAGGGAGGGAGGCAGCGCCTCTGCTGGTGGGAAAGTATTTTACAGCCAAACAAAAGTAAATATATTTGACTGAATTCTTTGAGAGAACAGGATTTTCATCTTTAACTCGTAGGTTAACATACTCGGTGTCCTGTTTGATGGGTTAACGTTGCTTCAAGTGAAACAACATTATTACGTATCATTATACGGCATTGGCGGGGGGCGGGGGGCGGGGGGAATGGCGTTTGGGTTAACCTGGGACGTCTCTTAAGCCGGACAAAACGTCCGTTTTCGATGTGTTCGGCTTAACCAGCTTTCGGTGTAGTTTGAATTTGGATTTAATTTTTTTAAAAAAAGTCATTCACTTCATGTCTGTTTGTGGGATGTTGAGCTTGTTTGGGACATCGTGTTCGGGACATGTTCCTGATATGAAAGACGACGCACTAAATGTTTATTATTTTTGAATTTGACGAGCCTAAGAGTTATTTTTTGCTTTACTGTGTTTCAAATTGTTAGATACAGCCAGATTCGGTTCATTCAATATTATATAATTGCATAATTTGGTTTATTGTACAGAATTTAGAAATCCTAAATCATTTGCACACTTAATCTAAGAATATAGATCGATTATAATTGAATACCGGATACCCACAATGTTCAGCTCTCATTGCTTCGAACTTCTATAAGCCTAAAGGCTGTCCATTCTGTTTGAAGTCGTTAGTCTGGTGTCTCATAGTGAATCTTGTTTAATTGTCAGGCCAGGACTTGATGGGAGGGGGAGTCACATTAAGGACTAACTTTGGAACTTGGTCCCTCGAGGCGAGAGATTGCGCCTGAGAGAAATGAGAGAAACTCGTTCATTACTGAGGGATGCAATTTACAATTGTCCCTTCACAGTTACTACCAGTTCTGAGCAGAGCAGAGCTGAGCTGCAGCAAAGGCCCAACGTGCCGTAAATGATTGAGTGTAACCGCAGGCTGTTGATGTATATGGTGCCGTTTAAATCTTCCTGAGCGCCAGGCTCATGGGCTTTCTTCATGGCAGCAATTTAAAAAAAGAAGATTGTGTGAAACAGCTTATAATAAATCCTTTCAGTAAGCCCTTCGGTGTACCCCTCCCCAAACTCTCTCTACCCCCAGTCCAGGACGAAATAAATCAGACTTTGTAATGCAGCCTTAATAAAAACGTTACCAAATGTTCCACTGAAACCTTGTGTTTTTGTGGAGCTAAGATCCGAATCCCTGTGCCTTTATTTGCACTGCCAGGCTTTCTGTAATGTTTGCATAATTGTCTGTCTCATGAGAATGCAGCAAAGAGAGACAGACTGAATCTAGGAGTTACCTCGGATCTTCAAGCATTGATTTGGTAGTGAGTGCTGTCGCCAGCAATCTGGAGACCAATTCTCCAGGCTCCCGGAGGGGACAGCCATGTAGGGCAGCAATATTGGAGACAGCATTCCCTCTGGAGGCTGAGGGGGAGCATGTTTTTCTGGCTGAGGTGGAGAGGGGAGGTGTGGAGAGTGAGAGTGCAGTTTTTGTGTCGCTGGATGGGCATGAAACAAGAAACTCAAACTCTCAGCTCATGAAGGCACAGCGCCTTTTAGTGTTGTGTTTTCTGTATTCGGGGTGTGTGACTGGGTTCAAAGTCCCATGAGGGTTCTTCTCTATTTTAACCCCACTCTGCGGATACCCCGGGTTACAAATGGGCTGTGGCCATACGTTGGGTGTGGTTTTATTTTTAAAGCGTACGGCTTTGCCGTGGGCGATCATACCTTCACAATGAACAGCCACGGAACAGGAGATATTTACAGCACAGAAGAAGGCCATTCAACCCATCGTGTCTGTGCTGCCTCTTTGACAGCAATCCTTTCAGTCCCATGTACCTGCCTTTTCCCCACACCCCGTAGTTCACTCCTTTTTAGGTGTTTATATGGTTCCTTTTTCCAAATGTTTTTACACTTCCATTGGGTGTGTGGCCAGGTGATTTTGATAAAGTGCCACATAAGAGACTTGTCAGCAAAATAGATGCCCACAGTATTAAAGGGACAGTGGCAGCGGATACAGAACTGGCTGGGAGACAGAGAGCGGAGAGTGGTGGGGAACGGCTCTTTTTCTGACTGGAGGGAAGTGTCCAGTGGTGTCCCCGAGGGGTCGGTATTGGGGCCACTGCTGTTTTGATCTATATAAATGACTTGGACTTGGGTATAGGGAGTACAATTTCCAACTTTGCAGATGATACTAAGCTGGAAAAGTAGTAAACAGTGAGGAGGATAGTAGCAGACCTCAAATGAACATAGACAGACTAAAATGGGCAGACACGGGGCAGATGAAGTTTAATGTGGAGAAATGCAAAATGATGCATTTTGGGAGGAAGTATGAGAAGAGCAATATAAGCTGATGGGACAATCTTAAAGGGGGTGAAGGAACAGAGAGACCTGGGGGTCATATAAGTAAATCTTTGAAGGTGGAAGGAAAGGTAGACAAAGCTGTTAAAAAAGCATACGGGATACTGGGTCTTTATAAATATGAGCATAGAATACAAAAGTCAAATCAGGAAGTTGTGATGAACCTCTATAAAACACTGGTTGGGCCTCAGTGAGAGACTGTGTTCAGTTCTGGGCACTGCACTTTAAGAAGGATGTCAAAGCATTGGAGAAGGTGCAAAAGAGATTGACCAGGATGGTACCAGGAATGAGGGACTTCAGTTATCAGGAGAGGCGAGAGACGCTGGGATTATTCTCATTGGCGCAGAGAAGGTTAAGAGGAGACTTAATAGAAGATTTCAAAATTATGAGGCGATTCAATAGGGTGAACAATGAGACACTATTTCCACTGGCGGGTGGGTCGGTAACCCGAGGACATTTAAAATAGTTATTAAAAGAAACAGAAGGGAGGTGAGGAGAATTTTTTTCACGCAGCGAGTTGTTGGGATCTGGAATGCATTGCCTGAAAGGGTGGCCCATTCAATAACAACTTTTAAGAGAGAAGTAGATAATTATTTTGGGAGGGCAAGTTTGCAGGGCTATGGGGAGAGAGCGGGGCAGTGGGTTTGAATTGGATAGCTCTCTTCAAAGAGACAGCACAACACGATGGGCCGAATGGCCTGCTTCTGTGCTGTATGATTCTATGATTCTATGATAGGTGATGGGTCAGTGCGATGCTAGTTGAACTGCACTTGTTGGAGGAAAAAAAAGAAATATTTGCTTCACGAAGGGTGGGATTTGGCGAGGAGGGAACTGATTATTTACACTTTTTATGGATTAAGCACAAATCAACAGTAAAAGTGTCATCAAAGGCTACGCCCAACACCCCACTCGCCTGCCCACAAATGGGCTTCCAGGGATTTCAGATGCAAACCAAGATGCAAAACCTGCCGGATAACTATAACCAGCTCAACACCCTACTCCATTTATGCTATAGATCAAGAAATATTCAGTCAAGAAAAACCTGGAAACGTTCAAGGGTGTGTGGGGGGAATGTGTCTTGAAGGCCTCGTGGGCCACAGTTTGGCCGGCACTGCCCTACAACAAAGGCATTTTGCCTACAAAACATACGGTCACAATGACTTTATAGCAATTCCGTGTGAAGCGCTTTGAAAGGTTTTGTTGTTTATAGATACGCCTCAGATAAGAAGATAATTATTGTCTCATTTTATTTCACTAATCCAGTGTAACATCCAATTGTTTACCTAGTTGATATTCCTTTAAAATCTGTGGTTGGTTTTAACTCAGATCTTATGCATCTCAGAGTTCGAGACTTCACATTTAATGATCTTTTACTAACACTTAATGTTCATTACGAAGCCAATTATGTTTTTTTTTACTGTCGTTGGTTGTCAGTGTGACACAGGGAACCGCTGTCAATTTTGCCACCTATTATCCGTGTCAAGTGCTCCCAGGTGCTCATAGCATAGCCAGAAGCAGTGTCAATTTCAGTTTGCCTTGCCGAACAATGTGCCTTTGATAATTGTTTCCTCCTGCACCGTTGTCAATTCTTCCATCTCCTACCCCAGCCTGATCACGTGTTTCAGTGTGACTGATGATTCAGGTCCAAACAGTATAGTTTTATGCTGTAGGTTTGCAACCACAATGCACTAGGTGGGAACACACAAGTCTAGACTGACACTTCATTGCAGTGCTGGGGCTATGCAGCTTTGTCGAAGATGCCGTCCTTCGGATAAGACGTTATAACAAGGTCCCATAGACCTGTTCCAGGCCCGATAAAGATCTCGCAGTGCTATTTGAAAAGCGAAGGGCTTTTCTCTCCTGGTGTCTTGGCTGACAATACCCTAAATAAAAATTGGTTGCTCACTTAATGGCTGTTTGTGGGACATTGCTGTGTGCAAATTGGCTGCTGCATTTGCCTACAAATACAGATACAACACGTCATAGTAAAATTCCATGAAGTGCTTTTGAGACATCTCGATGCCAGGATAAGGCACTGTATCAAATGCAAGGATTATCAAATGGAAGTATTATTATTTCTGAAATCATTATTTTGCAATGGGTCACTTATGTCCCTGCTAATCTCATCTCCCCTCATTAACTCTGACTGCTTCTTTGTGTGCTTTCAGTATTGGAATGTCCTGGCATTGGATGGCAGTAACTGGCAGAGAATCGACCTGTTCGACTTTCAAAGAGACATAGAGGTATTGTGCGGAGGACTTGATCCAGAGTTGCTGATTGAACAGCTGTATCTGTTGCAAAAACAATGGAAACCATGTCTGTATTTTGTTGTCTGTATTTTGAGATGTGTTCCCGAAGTGAAAGGCACAATAGCAATGCAAGGATTACTATTTTGATGTCAGCATTCACACTGTCTTGGAGCCTGAAACAGCAAACTTATTGATAATTCTGATTTACATTTCCTTTAGCAGAAGAAAAAGGGTTGCTATTAGAGGCTATTTATTTTTTAAACATAGATGTTTTTAGAATATCACATGCTTTACCAACAGTGCTTAATATTAAAAATAAGGTTACAATTCTGGATATCTTAAGCTCGATTTAAAAAGCGTTTCAGACTGCCTTTTTCCCAGCTCTTCCCCCTTCCTAAAATAAGTTAGAATAATAAATATAAGCACACAGAATTGAATCAAGGAAGGAAATGACTGCGTTTGACAAAGTTAATAGGAACTGTATCCTTCACACAAAAAAGTCCAGTGGTTTACTCCTTCCTTTCTGTCGTGTGTCCAGGCAATGTTACAAAGGATACAGCTTTCAGTACAGCTCATGTTTTTTTTGCAGAATGGTTTACATATTCTGGGCGAGTGTAAAAGGCATTTGGTGCATTCTGAGTTTTTTGGTGTCTGGGAGGTGTATGGCAGCCAATTGCTGGCAGCTCAGCAGGAATGTGTGGCAGCTTTCTGTTTTAACATTGTCAGCTACACATCCAGCGTTCAGAGGAGGTGGTGAGGGGGCTACAATAAAGTGATGCGATTGTTAAAACGCTTTGTAAGCCACTCGTTAGATAGTGGCAAAGAGCTCCTTCCTAGTGTGAGCAAAGGGCTCAGTGAGCTCCTCAACAACACAGGAGACAGTGGAACAGTGTTTGAAATTGATGGCACCATAAAAATTATTATTTTTTATTATTAAGCCTGGCGCTGTGGTCACTCTGTGAGTCAGAAGATTGGAGATTCAAGCCCCACTTAGGGAGGGACTTGGAATCACATATTCTAAGCTGACACTCCAATGCAATGCTGGGGGTGGGGTGATGCATTGTCGGAGGTGCTGTCCTTCAGATCAGACATTAAACTAAGGTCCTGTCTGCCATGGTACTATTTGAAAAAAGAAGGGAGTTTCTCCCGGTGTCTGGCCCCAAAATCCCCAAAATAAAATTGGTCACTCACTCCATGGCTGTTTGTGGGACATTGCTGTGCGAGCTGGCTGCGACATTTCGCCCACAAGTTCGGGTACAGATGAAACACATTCCCATGAGGGAAAAGGTAGGGCATCCAATGCTAGTGTTCCTTGGATGACTAAAGAAACTGGGATTAAAATGAAACACAAAAAGCAGGTTTATGATAAATGTCAGATTCGTAACACAGTAGAGAATCAAGTAGAATACAGAAAGTGCAGAGGAGAACTGAAAAAGAGAATAAGAGAAGCAAAGAGAGCATATTAGAAAAGGTTAGCGGGTAACAAAAAAGGGAAAACTCTAAAGTCTTTTATAACCACATTAGGAATAAAAGGATGGTTAAAGATAGGGTGGGGCCGATTCAGGACCAAAATGGAAAGCTTCTGTGCAGGCAGAGGTCAAGGCTGAGGTACTTTGAATGAGTATCTTGCATCTTGTCTTAACAAAATAAGAGTAAAGGAGGAAGGGTAGAGAAATTGGATAAGATAAAATAGATAGTGAGAAGGTACTGAAAAGATTAGCAGCGCTCAAAGTAGAAAAGTCACCCCGTCCAGATGGGATGCATCTGAGATTGCTGAGGGAAGTAAGGATGGAAATAGCGGAGGCTCTGGCCACAATCTTTCAATCCTCCTTGGTGCCAGAAGACTGGAGGGTTGCAAATGTTACTCCCCTGTAGAAATATGGGAAGAGAGATAAGCCTAATAACTACAGACCAGTCAGCCTAACGTCGGTGATAGGGAAACTTCTAGAGACCATTGTCCAGGACAACATTAATTATCACTTGGAAATACATGGGTTAATAAAGGACAGCCAACACCGATTTGTTAAAGGCAAAATTAACTTGATTGAGTTCTTGGATGAAGTAACGGAGAGGGTTGATGAAGCTAGTGCAGTTGATGTAGTATATATGGATTTTAAAAAGGCGCTTGATAAAGTGCCACATAATAGACTTGTAAGCAAAAGTCCATGGAATTAAGGAAACAGTGGCAGCATGGATCCGATATTGACTGGAAGACCGAAAGCAGAGGGTAGTGGTGAATGGTTGTTTTTTCATCCAGAGACCGCAAGGCCCATTGTTCCTGACCTCGGGGGCCGACGTCTCCTTCCTCATCCACATACCCACCTTCCCTGTCAGTCCTCCCCTTCGCCTCCCACATTCCATCACCAACTATCACCTCTGTATCGGCCTACAAAAGTCCGCTCCCTCTCCAGTAAAACACTCACCATCCAAGACCTCATTGTTGACAAAACATCGACTTTCTCGCCCTCAATGACATCTTCCCCCTGATAGAAACCACACCACCTGGCTACACCTTCCATCATACCCCTCGACCCAACCACCGTGGTGGCTATCATCTCCCAGTCCCCGCTCGGCCTATCCTCTTACTCCTCTGGAACCTTTTCCTCCTTTGAGCACCTTATCCTTTATCACCCCTCCAACCTTTCCCTCAAAGTTCTCCTTATCTATCACCTCCCCCAAGCCCTCCCCTACCTTCATCCCCGACATCTCCACCCTCCTATGTTCCCTCTCCCTCTGCTCCGAACACTTCCTCATCCTTGGCGACTTCAACCTTCACTTCACCCCCTCCTGCTCTGCCTCTGCTGATTTCTCCTTCCTTATCTCCTCCCTCAACTTCTCCGTCCACGTTCACTCCGCCACCCACGTCCGCGGTCATCCCCTCGACCTGGTGATCACTCAGGGCCTCACCGTCTTGGACCTCATCATCATTGACAAAGTGATCTTGGACCTTCACTTCATCTCCCTTAACTCCTCAGTCCCTCTCCTCACTGCCATGCAACCCACCTTCATCTCCTACCACCCCTGGAAAAAATCTTCCCCCACCCCCCCCATCCCACCCGGCTGCCTTGGAGTCATCGGAACTTCTTCCCTTCTCGGCTTCCTGCTACAATGACATATCCTCCTCCAACCCTGGCCCCTACCCATCCCTCCCTCCACACCTTCAAACCTGTATCCCCCTCCTCTCTCACCACCACTATAGATCCGCATGAAACCGACCACCTGCTCCCTCGACCCCATCCCTACCCCTCTCCTTACCTCCCAGACATCATAAACCTCTCCCAGTCCACTGGTACTGTTCCTCTCCCGCACCAAGCTCCGTGACTCTATCACCCCCATCCTCGGCCGACCCCACTGGCTTCCCATCACACAGAGGATACAGTTCAAGATCCTCCATGGTCTTTCTCTCCCCTACCTCTGCAACTTCCTAACCGCCTATTTTCCTGCCCGCTCCCTCCGCTCAGCGGGCTCCAGCCGCGGGCCTTCCGCGACTCTGACCCCATCCTCTGGAACTCCATCCCGCAGTCCCTCCGCCTTGCCCCCTCCCTCGCCTCCTTCAAGACGCATCTCAAGACCCTCCTCTTCGACTGTGCTTTCGATCACCCTGCTTCCCCCACTGCCCTCCACCCTCCCCAATCCCGACCCCCAGCTCGTGTCTGAAACTCTTGACTGTCCAGCGCCTTAGGAGCACCCGACGTGAAAGGCGCTATACAAATGTAATTTTGTTGTTGGTTTCAGACTTGAGGGAGGTATGCAGTGGTGTTCCCCAAGGCTCGGTAACAGGACCACTGCTCTTTTTAATATATATTAATGACCTGGACTTGAGAGAGCAGAATTTTAAAGCTCCCAGGTGACACAAAATTTGGAAATGTAGTAAACAGTGAGGTGGATAGTAGCAGACTGCCGGAGGACATAGACAGGTTGGTGAAATGGGCAGACATATGGAAGATGGAATTTAATGCAGAAAAGTGTGAGGTGATGCATTTTGGGAGGAGCGATGAGGAGAGGCAATATACAGTAAATGGTACAGTTTTAAAGGAGGTGCAGGAACAGAGAGACCTGGGGGCTCACATACACAAATCATTGAAGGTGGCAGGGCAAGTTGACAAAGCAGTTATAAAGAGAATGTAGGATCCTTGGTTTTATAAATAGAGGCATAAAGAAGCAAGCTATGTTGAACATTTACAAATCACTGGTTAGGTTTTAGCTAGCCTATCGTGTCCAATTCTGGGCACCACACTTGACGAAGGATGTCAGGGCCTTGGAGAGGGTGCAGAGGAGATTTACCAGAATGATAACAGGAATGAGGGACTACAATTATGTGGGGAGACTAGAAAGGCTGGAAGTATTCTCCTTAGAGCAGAGAAGGTTGAGGGGAGATTTAATAAAGCTGTTCAAAGTTATGAGGGATTTTGATAGCGTAGATAGGGAAAAAATTGTTTCCTCTGGCTGGTGGGTTGGTAACTACAGGACGCAGATTTAAGTTAATTGGCCAAAGAACCAGAGGGGAGGCTAGGAGAATATTTTTNACCCAGCGTTATGAAGGTCTAAAATGCACTGCCTGAAAGGGTAGTGAAAAAGCAGATTTGATAATGGCTTTCAAAAGGGAATTAGATAGGTACTTAAAAAGGAAGAATTTTCAGGGCTATGGGTAAGAGCAGGGGAGTTGAACTAGTTGGTAGGTCATTCAAAGAACCGGCACAGGCACAATGAACCGAATGACCTCCTTCTGTGCTGTAAAATTCTGTGATGCTATGATATCTTATGAAGCACATTGAGACGTCTCAACGATGTGATAAGGTGCTATATCAAATGCTAGAATTATTATTATTGTTTTAGCCCTTATATTCACAAATAGGGCCATAAGATATTTTAACACCAGTATAGGCTAGCTGTTTTCTACTCCAGAACTCTTTTGGATGAGATGGTCTTGCTGGACAGACATTCATTGTGTAAACATTTTATCAGTATCATGGGAAATGTTCAGCTCAGTGTAGTGGTCCCACAGGGAATATCATTAGCGCTGATCACTTCAAAAAGTAAAATGTTGTCGTATTATATTGCTTCCTTTTGTGGCCCCATAATATTATTCTATAAGCATTCTGCTCCTGGTTTATTGATGTGTTATACGGCAACAGACAAGCAATGTAGGGAACACTTTGGCCAACCTGACTGGCCTGTAAACCCTGATGCCAGAGTTGACAAGTTGTCCATTTCTCTGGAGTTTCTTCCTCTTTTTCTCTGCCACGTACCGTTCTTTCAGAGATCAACCTCTGATCCCGAACAAGCTATTGTAAGATTTGCGTGTGAGGGTTGGAACTTGAAATCAACCCTAATAATCCTTGCATTTTGATATAGCGCCTTATCACATCTTCGAGACGTTTCAAAGCACTTCAGAGAATATACTGTAAAGTGAATTGACTGTATATTTTATATGCAAAACAAGGTAGTCAGTTATGCACAGCAGTGTCCCACAAACATTCGTGGATTAAGTGACCAATTTTTTTTTAAGGAATTATTAACCCCGGAAAAATGATCCACCAATCAACTAAAAACTGGGTTCCTACTTCTGCTCGGTAAACAGCGGCGTGTGGAGTAAGGAAACTTGCCCAGCGTTTCGTCTTGCCGGGAATTGAACCCAGGTTTCTCGCTTGCGAGGCGAGTCCTCTAACCACTGAGCTATAGGACCTCACAGTTTTGATAAGAATAATATGCTGTACCACACATCTCTACGTCCTTGGATGATAATAATAATAATAATCCTTGCCTTTGGTGGCGTGCTTTATCACGTCATTGAGTTGTCGCAAAGCGCTTCACAGAATATATGGTAAAGTGGGTTGACTGTGTTTTGAGGGCGAACCTCCTCTAGAGTGAGTAAGCAGTGAGCAGGTTCCAGGTGCTTTCCCACAGAGAGAGTAAACTAGGCCTCCATGTTGCCGCTGACAGAGTGTGACAGTTGTCTGCCTGTTGAGTAACCTTGTGTGACCTGGATAATGTAGTTGTAACGTGGCTTAAAAAGAAAGTTGGGAATCCCAAATATTTGGAGGATTGCTGATTGTTTTGAAAAAAACGATTGCGTTCTTGTGGAAAATTATGGTCACACGTAAGCCAAGATTGTTGGTTTACCCTAGTTGGCTACATTCTCTCTGCCTGATCTGCAGTAACTGGAGGGTTTGAGCTGACAGAATAGATCTGTCAGTTTTATTTTAAAGCTCATTCTTTCACTAGTTATAAAGTTAGGCTGGTGCCACGGCTTAATTACAGCAGATTGTTATTGTGGAGACCATTTAACCAGGGCTGAAGTCCGCGCTGCCAGACATTTCTGCCAGACATTTACAATTGATCCATGTTGCTGACTGTTTAACTAATCCTAGGACTGGACTGGCAGAGGATTGGCATATCTAACATTCCAGTTTGCAAAGTATTTAACCGTTTAAGTACTGGAATTTCATGATGCACAATTTTATTTTTCTCCCTTTAACATATGTTTTCCCGGTGGCTTCTCGAGTGAAAGGGATGACTTGTATGCCAGAAGTTGCTGGTGAGAATGGCTACAATGGACTGAGATAGTTCGCTGAGGTCAGCCTGGGTGGTGTTTGGGGTGTTATTGACCTTGAGTTAGGAAGTGAGGGTGCAAGCTGGACTGTTCATTCCTCATCACAATCCAGCGATCCTCTGCTGGAAGGTGAGTGGGTGTGGACATGGAGACCATGCTATGTTTGGTTGAGTAGCCATGCCAACATTCACACTCAAGGTTCACACGTGAGTAATGGTTACTTTGACAAGGGCAAGATACCAAAGGAACTCTGCTCATGGAACTGTGCCCAACCGAATGAGAGAGGAGTGTGAGAGGGGAGATTATTGAAGGAAACTTGTTAGAGCTTTTTGAGAGGTTTCAGGTTCAAGATTCTGAAGGACAATTTTAGATTGGATGCCATGTATTTCTTTACATGGAGGGTATTCAGACTGGCTCCAGTTGATTGCACTCTTGCCCCTGAATCAGAAAGTTCTGAGTTCAAGCCGCACATCGTGACTTTGAGCTCGTAGCTAAGCTGACATTCAGTGCAGTGGGGAGCGCTGCATTGTTGGAGGCACCAAACTTCGGATGAGGCGTTAAACTGAACGACCCTCTGCCCTGTTCAGGTGAATGTTATAGATCTCGTTTCCTGTCTCACAAATCCCCAAATAAATAAAAATGGTCATTGGTTTCCTCCATTGAGTTATTCATTTGATACAACAACAACAATAGTTATATTTGTATAGCACCTTTCACATCGGAGGGATGTCCCAAGGCGCTGGCGTGCATTTAGATTGTGCCTTTCATATCGGAGGATCCTTTGGTCATATTTCGCCTACGAAATACACAGTCAATCCAACAATAACAAATTACCCTTGTATAGTGCCTTTCACATCGGCAGGACGGCCCAAGGTACTGGACAGTCAGGGATTTGGACCCGAGTCGTAATCCACTTCACAATATATTCTGTGAAGCACTTTAAGATGTTTCAATTATGTAATAAGACGCTATATCAAAGGCCAGGATTATTATTATTAAGAAAATTACATTTTTTTGCCATGATCAAAGGATCTTCCCGACGTGAACAGGTTGATCTAAATGCAGTTGAAGTAATGAAGTGATTTTGTTTGAACGGTGTAAGATAGTCTATCCTGATCTGTACCTGGGCGTTATCCAAAAGGTGTTGGAAAGATTCCCCAAACTGCTTATTCTGAAACCTTTGTTTCTTTCTTTCTTGGGTTGATGCAGGGCAGAGTGGTGGAGAATATTTCCAAACGCTGCGGTGGGTTTTTACGGAAGCTAAGCCTGCGAGGCTGCCTGGGTGTAGGAGACAACTCATTAAGGTAAGAGTCAGTTACTCTGGCATTTAGTGGAAGTGAACGGGGAGTGGCATGGCAACAATTGGCATTGATATTGAGCGAATCGGTCACTCACTTCATGGCTGTTGTGGGACGTAGCTGTGCGTCACTGCACTTTGTAGTGTATCCTGTGAAGCTCTTTGAGATGTCATCCTGATGTGAAAAACACAGTATCAAATGAGGAGATTCCTCTTTTTATTATTTCATCAAAACTTCAGTGTAACTGGGCCATTGGTTTCAGAGTGGAAGGTCAGCTCTGAAGAGGTTCAGCAGATCTGGGGTTCAGTAGATTAATAATAATAATCCTTGCATTGGGTGTAGCGCCTTTCATATCGGGGGGACATCCCAAAGCGCTTCACAGATACTGCGTATTTGGGTGAGTAAACAGCAAATGCGAAGATGGATTGGTGCAAAATGGCAGCAAGTGAGAAGGTGTGTCATATCTTCACAGTGTGATTGACACTAATTTATTGATGGTCATTGGTGCTAAAATCCACAGCCCAGGAATGTAATGGTGGAAAATAAAAATAACAGCCAATTGCAGTTACTTGTCACTTACTCTGCACACGGCGTGTCCCAGGCAGCTTAAACATTAACCATTAGAGTAAGTCTAACGTGCATATGATGCCTGCCTTCAATGATGTCAAAGGCTATCGGAATCCAGCCATGCTAGGGTGCACATGATACAATGACATATGATTTACATTTATACAGGCCCCTTCACATCATTAGGATGTATCGATTGTGTCATACTGCTAGCTGGGTACTTGAGCCAGGGTGGGGGGGTGGAGCAGGGATGGAAGCTGAAGAGGGTAAGTAGAGGAAATCCCCCTCAGGGATTGCTCTGGTCAGCGTGTGTCTGACATGCAGAAACCCAGGACCGTGCTTAGGGGTATCCACACCAGACTGAATGTGCCACATGGAAATCTACCTGTACCTGGAATGGAATACCCACTCTCGCCCTCGGAGAGACAGACCCTCCTTAGCTAATTCTGAAGAGTACTAGGCACGGGTTGGTGAGAGACCAGGCTGGGATGGGGTGGGGGTGGGGTCTGGAATCCCAAGAGTGTGTGCTATTTTCACAGAAAGCGACTACTATTGTTTATGGGACACAGGAGGGGGAGAAATTTTAGCAGTCTCTCACGTGGTGGGAAAGTGAAGTTCTAGGTAAATGTCCCAATGTACTCGCCTTGTACCAGTGTAACCTTGTCTCAAGTCCATTTGGCATGTAACGGTTCTCTCTTTCTCTCCCTTGTTTCGATGTCCTAGGACCTTTGCTCAGAACTGCAGGAATATTGAACAGTTAAACCTGAACGGGTGCACGAAAATCACAGACGCGTAAGTAAATGCACAGCCACATATTACGAAGTGCTGCCTTCCGGCTAGAGAGTCCTGCTTTCTGTAGAAATGACCTGTGGTCAATGTAACCACGTTAAAACCAGAGTGGCAGTGTACCCATTCCCTGTGTGTGAGGGGCCACTGGCCGGCTGATGGTGAAGGGAAGCAAACAGCACAACAACAAAATCACATTTGCGTAGGGCCTTTCACATCGGGAGGATGTCCCAAGGCGCTGGACAATCAGTGTTTCAGACCTGTGCTAGGGATCGGGATCGGGGAAAGTGGAGGGCAGGGGGAGAAGGAGGGTGATCAAATGCATGGTCTAAGAGGAGGGTCTTGAGACGGGTCTTGAAGGAGGCAAGGGAGGAGGTGAGGCAGAGGGACTGTGGGATGGAGTTCCAGAGGGTGGGGGCAGAGTGGCTGAAGGCCCGCCTGCTAATGGTGGAGCGGGAGAGGCGGAGGACGAGAAGCAAGCCAGAGCCTGCTGAGCGGAGGGAGTGGGCAAGTTGGTAGGGGGTTAGCAGGTTACAGAGGTAGGGGGGAGCAGGCTATTGAGGGCTTTGAAGGTTAGTCAAAGCGAGAAATGTGAATTTCTGACCAGTTTTAACAACTGCGCTAAGTTCTGGTTGAGAAATGCTTGAAAACACGGGACCACAATGCAGTCAGATAGTGGGGTGTTTTTTCTGACTTTAATGAGTACCTGTTTTTCACTGTGCCCACATATGTGTTTGCATGTGTGTGCTTGTGTAAAACATATATTAATGTTAACTATAAGTCAAGGAAACAGAGTAAAAATATCTTTATGCTCTAAGAGTTTGCAAATTCTATTATTTGAAACTGTTTAGAAATGATGTCATGGAGTACAACTGAGGAAAGTACCCCAGGTTGTGGAAAGAGTTGCAAGGTTAGTTTAAAGTGAATTATAATCTGCAAACACTTGCTTCAGAAGAGAACTTTGGTTTCCAGCCTGCAGCCAATTGCGCACTGCAGTGTGGATTGAGTGACCAATTTATTATTATTTTTTTTATTGAAGGAATTATTACCCCTGGAAAAGCGATCTGCCAATCGATTAACAACTGGGTTCCTACTTACTGCTAGGTAAACAGGTGTGTGGAGCAAGAAAACTTGCCCAACGTTTTGTCCTGCTGGGAATCGAACCCAGGTCTCGCTTACGAGACGAGTGCCCTAACCACTGAGCTACAGGACTCCAATGAGAAATGAACGTTTCATCTGGTGCTGCTTGTTCTCAGGATATTATTGGGGAAATCGCTTTTACTAACAGATTCGACTCTTAATTGGAGGAATAAGGATATTAGACTAATCTCTCTATTTGTGCTTGTTTTACAGAACCTGTACTAGTCTAAGTAAATTCTGCTCCAAGCTAAGAAGTCTAGATTTGGCATCGTGTACGTCAATCACAAACCTTTCTTTGAAAGCTCTCAGGTAAGCTCCAGCAATGCAGAGCCTCGGACTGTGATTTTACAAAGAATGTACAACAGGGGAACAAGCCACTCGGCCCAACCAGTCCATGCCGGTGTTTATACTCACATGAGTTTCCATCCCCACCTCCATACCCTCTATTCGCCTCTCCCTTAATCTTCCTCTTAAATTTGATACAGCGCCTTTCACATCAATAGAACGGGCTTCGCAGGATATACTGTACAGTGTAATGACTGTATTGTTGTTGGTGACCAAATAGTTAGCAATTAAACAGAGTAAAGCCTCTCGCTCCCTGATACTCTTCAATGAGATTCTGATCTCTAGCGCCAGCCTATTCCAGCCCAGGCTGGAGCTGTCCCTAGGCTGGAGAAGAGAACAATCTAACCAGGTTACTGTTGCTTGAACATTGAGCCAATAAGCCTGTGTTTAGACATTGGGGGAGCTGGTTTGGGTTCATCTGTGATTCTCCGCCCCCCCACTTCTTTCCCCCTCATTAATTGCCATTTAATGAGTAGCATGATGCATTAAAACACAAGTGACCTTATCAGGGAGCAGATTCTGAGTGCAATATTAATCTAACATTAGGACCACACTGAAAGCCAGGCATACGTAACTCTTTATTTCTAATGTTCTTTTATCAAACTAATATGCTTCAATTTCTCCTCAATGATCTCTTTCTTCGCCTCCCCCCCACCCACCCCTACAGACGCACACACACACTTCTGGGGCTGCATTGATCGCTGTACCCTTTAGTATAGCTCTGTCAGCGAATTGGTGAGCTGACCTTTTCAAAATAAGCAAGACAGCTATCCCCTCACTGATTTATTTTTAAGTGAAAATGGTCAGAATATCTTAAAAATATGAACAGCATTCACTCAAATTAAATATCGTCGTGTAACTTTAGGCAGTCTTGAGTGACGGATATTGTCAAAATTAACTTCAATTCACTGATTTGTGGTTTTACTACGATTGGTGCAGCCAGTTTTATTCAGCCTACATAGTGCTCTGATGAAGGTTGAACCTACAGTACTGTGTACTCGAATTTATCCATCCTTCAGATGAGATATAAAATCGAGGACCTGTCTGCATGTTCAGGTGGACGTTAAAGATCCCATGGCATTAATTAAAAAGAGAAGGGAATTTCCCCTTGTGTGCTGTCAACCATCCCCCAAATAAAATTGGTCACTCATGCCACGGCTGTTTCTGGGACATTGCTGTGTGCAAATTGGCTGCTATATTCCTCCACAAAATCCACATTGTTTACAACAATAACAATAATCATTGCACTTGATATAGCACCTTATCACGATGTTGAGATATCTCAAAAGCTTCACAGAATATATTGTAAAGAGAATTGACTGTATATTTTATGGGTGAAACGTGGCAGCCAATTGTGCACAGCAGCGTCCCACAAACAATTGTGGATTGAGTGACACCATTTTTTTTNGAGGGTTTATTAACCCCAGAAAGCGATCCACCAATCGACTAACAACCAGGTTCCTACTTGCTGCTAGGCGTGCAGAGGCGTGTGGAGTAAGGAAACTTGGTTCAGGTTTCGCTGCCAGGGAATTGAACTCGGGTCCTTTCACTTGTAAAAAGTGAATGCTCTAACCAATACATTGCAGGATTCCAATATATTCTGTGAAGGGTTTGAGACGTGTCAATGACATGATAAGGCGCTGTATCAAATGCAAGGATTATTATTACTGCATACAGTTCTGGTCACCACGACAGAACTGAATTCAGTAATAATATAAGTAATAATATAAGAGTAGTAATATAATAATACAGAAACAATATAAGAGCTGGCAATGCAGAGGAAAGCAATAAGGAGGATCTCTCAGTGTTAGAGGAATGAGCTATGAGGAACAATTAAACCGCAGCGTGTGAAGGTCCCATGTCTTACCCCTGTCTGTCTTTTGTATATTTATCTCCCAGCGAGGGGTGTCCACTGCTAGAACAGCTGAACATATCCTGGTGCGATCAGGTGACAAAGGATGGGATTCAGGCGCTGGTGAAAGGCTGTGGTGGATTAAAAACTCTGTTTCTTAAAGGATGCACACAGGTCTGTACAGCAATTCTTCTGCTACTCGTGAGGTGATGTGATTCCCAGTCAGAATTTTAACATCCAAATAACTTTTACAATGAAAGGATTAAAAAATGGCGATCAAACTTAGTAACTTTGATTTGATATATCAAATACAAGGATTATTATTATTCATAATGGTAGAATTTGGTGGGGAGCATAGGTGTGTTAAAGATTAATGGCTAAGGCTTTCTCTGTAGCGTCAGTGTTAGTCACGTAACCATCAATGTAAGTTTTTATTATAAATCTTTCCCTATCTTTGCGGAATCCAGCCTGAGCTTTACCTCCTATAAATCGTCGTTCTATTCCAAGACAATCTTGGAGGCCAAGGACAACCCCAGGCTCCTCTTCTCCATCACCAACTGACTCCACCGCCCACCCTCTCATGCCTCGCACTTCATCTCCTCCAACGCCAAAACTGCAAGGACTTCCTCGAAACCAAAGTCGAAGGGATTCACTCAGCTGCCTCTGCCCTTCTGACTACTAGCCCCTCCCCATCCCCCCCTCACATCCCGGCCTCTACCCATCCCTCCTTCGAATCTTTCTCCCGTCCTCTCCCACCGTCACCATAACCCACATGAAACCGACTACCTGCTTCCTCGACCACATCCCTATCCTTACCTCCCAGCTCCAATTCCTTGCCCCCCACTAATCACAGACATCATAAATCTCTCCCTGTCACACCCTTTTAAAAATAGCCGTCATCACTCCTTTCCCTAACAAACCTTCCCCGGCCCCATTCCTGCTCTCAAACCACCGCCCCATCTCCAACTTTCCTTTCCAGGGTCCTGGAATGAGTTATTGCTTCCCAACTTCACTCCTTCCTCTCCCGCCTCTGAATTCAAGAAACGCTCCAATCGGGTTTCCGTCCCGCCCACAGCACAGAAATAGCTTTGGTCAAAGTGACAAATGACATTTTGTCCATCTGCGAGGAGCTTCCTCTGCCTCCTCATTCTCCTTGATCTCTCTGGTGCCTTCGATACCGTTGACCACTCTATCCTCATCCACCCCCTCTCCTCTCACCTTAACCTTCACGGTTCTGTCCTTGACTGGTTCAGATTGTACGTTTCACACCGTCTCCACTTCATCTCCACAAACAGCTTCTTCTCTAGCCCCCGTACTGTCTCGTGCGGTGTTCCTCAGGGCTCTGTCCTTGGTCCCCTCGTCTTCAATATCTATATGCGCCCTCTTGGTGACATCATCTGCAGACATTGGGTCAACTTCTACATGTATGCTGATGACACCCAACTCTATCTCTCTGTCTCACCCTTGACTCCTGGACCACTGTCAGACATCAAGTCCTGGATGAGAGCTAACTTTTTTCAGTTGAACGTCAACAAGACTGAAGCTCTCCTGATTGGCTCTCATCAGTGCCTCCACACCTCAGGCGCTGACATCATCACCATCCATGGTTGCTCACTCCACCTCACTGAGCCAGTCTGGAATCTTGGCAACTTGTTTGACTCTCAGCTATCCTTTCTACCCACATCATCCGTGCCATGACCCTCTCTGCCTTCCCCTCACTTGGCAACATTGCCCGGCTCCGCCACTTTCTCACACCGCAGGCTACCGAAACCCTCATAACATCCATGGACTATGGAAACTCCCTGCTTGTCGGCCTCCCCAACTCCTCCCTCCATAGGCTGCAGATTATCCAAAACTCTGGGTTGGGGGTGGGGGGGACAGTTGGGACCACACCATCTGTTACCGTCTTTACTGTGTTTGGTGTCTCATTGCACTACCAGAGGCAGTCTCAGTCAAGGCACGGAAGCTTGGGTCGAATGGACACAGCTGCACTACACTGAAGATAGTACTATCTGGTGGCAGGACTTCAAATGATTGTTTGTTTTTAACCTGTTAATTACAGCTGGAGGATGAAGCTCTGAAATACATTGGTGCTCATTGTCCTGAACTGGTTACCTTGAATCTACAGACCTGCTCTGTGAGTGCAACTGATCGTATTTATCATATTCATGGGGGGGAGGGGGCGAGGAGACATTGAGACCCTTTCATGTCGGGAGGACTTCCCGAAGTGTTTCCCAATTTGTATTGTGCTGCCGTTTGCCAGTCAGGCCCCACAAACAGCTATGAGGTAAATGACCCATTAATCTAGAGGATAATCAGGCAGGACACCGAGTAAAACTCTTCAAATAGCATTGTGGGGTCTTCAACATCCACCTTCCTGAAAATGGGCAAAACTGAACATCACGTCCAGAAGACAAAAACCCTGACGTTGCAGGTCTCCCCCTAGTGTTCAAATCACAACTAGCTGGAAACATTCAACCTTTCAACTTGTGTTACTTTTCCCCAACTGCTTTTGATTCTCATCATTCTTTTTATGAGACCTTTGCTGATGCGTGTCTTGAGCTGGGCGGTGAGGGTTGATGGCTTGGGGGAGTGGGAGATCGAGGGGCTGGGTGGTAAGCGCAGACCATGGTGTAATCATCAGTAACTCTCTCTGAAAGGCAAAACTCTTAATTCTTCCTCTGTTCTTTTTGCAGCAAATCACAGACGAGGGGCTGATTACCATTTGTAGGGGATGTCACAAATTCCAGTCTCTCTGCGTGTCTGGCTGCAGTAACATCACCGATGCTATTCTGAATGCGTTAGGACAGAACTGCGTGCGACTTAGGTAGGTATGGGTTGACAGCTGCTACCAGTGCATGTATAATCAGCGGAGACCTTCCTGTGCCCTTCGTACACTAGTGACATTTTGCTTTGCCTTTTGAGTGATCGAGGCAGTCCCTTCCCTTATTAACCATTTGCACATCACGGAATGACCGTGGATTTGGGGAACTGCGCTGTGTAGGGCAGCTTTGGCAGAGAGGCAAAGCCTTTGGTGTATGGGTTGGTTTGATCTGCATCTTTAGATGTTCGAAAGCTGATTGACAGCGCGCAGAGTTCTGGTTTACTGGAGTTTGACCCAAAGTTAAAGTCTGTGTCACGGGATTCGCACGTGATTGGCCAGAAAGGCTAAAATACTGAGCTTGCCGCTGGTATTTCTTTATCAGGTTCTAGTTTTGATCTTTTTTTTCCCTTCAGAATATTAGAGATTGCAAGATGTTCACAGTTAACAGATGTGGGGTTTACCACGTTAGCTCGGGTAAGTGCACTGGGGGTGGGTAAAGCCTTGCACATTAAATTGCTGTTGGGTTACACACAGGTGGGGAATGATTGAGAGCTGTTCTCAAGCAATGTGAGTTACTCCATCCAAGATCACAACTACCATATTGTTTTTGTTAAAAAAGCTATAAATCTGTGCACGTGTCTAATGTTAGCAACTTGAATGTATTCAGCGACAACCAGGTTTTGGTCTGTGCCTCTCTGTGTGTCTGTGTGTGCGTATGGGCAGCACTTGTGTGTGTGTGTGTGTGTGTGTGTGTCTGTGTGCGCGTGAGTGTGGGCAAGAGGAAAATGTGAGGGGACAAGTATATTTCATTTTTAATTTAAAAGTTCTCTTGTTTTAATTTGCAGAATTGTCATGAGCTTGAGAAGATGGACCTGGAAGAGTGTGTTCAGGTGACTGAATGATTGCGAATGTTTATATGCAGTGTTTTCCCCAAAGTGTAAAATGACTAAGATTCCCTGAGTTCGCAGCAGTTTTATTTTCAGCAAAAACCTTAACTGATATCCCACCTGAAGGTCACTTTTCATAAGATTCCAGAGGTTCTGATGAAGAAGTCCCTTTGCTCCATTTCATCTCATCTTTCTAGAATAGTCACTCTGCTTCCTTTCCGTGAGAGCATCAAGTTGTTAAGTGAGTCCAGTCTCCTGGCCTCAGCCACCCTTCCCTCAGTGTGGATTCCATTCTCTGTGCCTCTGCCCTGCTCGCTTCCCGTGTTTTTGCTCTAAAATGGCCGATTTCCAGATTGTTAGGTCGACATGACTTCCTGCTTTGCTCGGCAAACAAGAAGTGGCATCGGTGGTGACCGAACGATCTCAAAGTCAGACATTTTTCTTCTAGTTTGGCAGCATTGCTGAGAACCGTCTTTTTATGAAGGTGTTTAAAATGTATAAAGCTAAACAACCCAGACATGGACTTCCTTTTCAGAGTATGTGAACCTTGCCAAGTGCAGAAGCGGGTTTAAAAAAAAAACACGTTTTGCCTTTCACTGCTCTTTTTAGGGAAATACATTTAAATTAACCTTTGTAATTGTTTGCTGTAAAATGACTCCAGGATAGCCCCACCCCTAAACAACATCACGTTCAAAATGGTGGCAAATGTATATTGAAATTCTATCTTGTTTTAAAAGCTTATGTCTCAGTCGGGCTCATGTGCACATTTTTTCTTCTGAGTTAGAAGGTTGTGGGCTCGAGTCCCATGAGCTCACAGTCTAGGCTGACGGAAGCTCCCCCTGGTGCAGAGCTGGGGGACGCTATCCATCGGAAAAGGCTTTAAACCAGGATCCTGTCTGTGTTTGTTAAAGACGCTAAGATCTTGCTGGACTATTGGAAAAGGGAAGGGAGTTTCTCCACATGTCCTGGCTGACAATCCCCTAGATAAAATCAGTCAATCACTTAATAAATAATAATAAAAATAATTCTTGCATTTGATATAGTGCCTTATCACGTCTTTGAGACGTCTCAAAGCGCTTCAGAATATACTGTAAAGCGAACCACAAACAGAAGTCGCTGGGAACACACAGCTGGTCAAGCAGCATCTATGGAGAAAGTTAGTCAATGTTTCGGGTCCACGATCCTTCGTCAGAACAGACAAATTCATCAGATTTCCAGCATCTGCAGTATTTTGTGTTTGGTTTATACTGTAAAGTGAATTGACTGTATATTTTGTGGGTGAAACACAGCAGCCAATTACACACAGCAGTGTCCCACAAACAGTTGTGAATTGAGTGACCAATTTATTATTTTTTTTGAAGGAATTATTACCTCCAGAAAAGCGAACCGCCAATCGACTAACAACCGGGTTCCTGCTTACTGCTTAGGTAAACAGCGGTATGTGGAGTAAGGAAACTTGCCCAGTGTTTTGTCATGCCCGGGAATCAAACCCAGATTTCTTGCTTGCAAGGCGAATGCTCTAACCACTGAGCTACACAACTCCAGATGGCTGTTTGTGGGACTTTGCTGTGCACAATTAGCTGCCGTGTTTGTCCAAAAATACACAACAACTTGAACTTATATAGCACCAAGAAGAGCCAAGCAGATGTTGTCAATTTTGGATACAAAGAAGTCCAAGACCTCTTTGCAGTTGGAGTCTCAAGTGAGGATCGAGGGTGCTTGAGGGGGCTGCGTGGAGGAGATGATGTGTGGTGGAAAACGAGCTCAGGATTGATTTGACCTGCAGATGGCCTTAGCGAAGAATGCATGGAGAATTACACATTTTGCAGTGTATCCTGTGAAGCATATTGAGGTGTCCTGATGTGAAACAGGCTGTATCAAATGCGAGGATTATTATTATTATATCTTGCCTCTGTCAGATTGGTCAAGCCATGCTTTTCTCCCATGCTTCTGCCGTCATTTAATTCAGTTTTGCTTTCCTCTTGTAGATCACGGACAATACGCTGATCCAGCTCTCCATCTATTGCCCTCGGCTTCAAGTGCTGGTGAGTAAACCGCTGGAAACCAGCAACACAGCAGGTGAACCCTGTCCTTGGTTTACAGTTCACTGGCCCCGTAATATGGGGAGGAGGTGTACACAGGGGGAACCTGTTGTAACATTTTATTATAGTGGTGCCTCACTTATAATACAACTGGGTGATCGACCTACAACAACAAAATTACATTAGTAAAGCGCCTTTCACGTCGGGAGGACGTCCTAAGGTGCTGAACAGTTAGGGATCAGGACTCGAGCGTGGGGTTTCAGGGTTGGGATGAGGGAGGGCAGAGGGGATAGGAGGGCAGCTGAAGGCACGGTCGAAAAGGAGGTTCTTGAGTCGTGCCTTGGACGAGGCAAAGGGATTGTGGGATGGAGTTCCCTAGGGTGGGAGCAGGGAGGCTAAAAGCCCAGCCACCGATGGTCGGGCGGGAGACATGGAGCAGGCCGGAGATTCTGTTTTTCAGATGAGACATTAAACTGAGGTCACTACACTTATAGTAAAATCCTGTGAAGTGCTTTCAGAATAAAAGACGCAAAATTTTTGGGGGGGTTCAGTTTCGTTTGTTGGAATTGAAACCACTGTTTGGGCATTGAAATGTCTGAATGTAGCCACATGTAGAGGGGCTGTTTAATAGCGGTTTGAATAAATGGCCTGAGTTCCAAGTGACGTTGCTAATTCCCTGTCCCCCAGAGTTTGTCGCACTGTGAGTTAATCACAGACGATGGGATCCGTCATCTCGGAAATGGGGCCTGTGCCCACGACAGGTTAGAGGTAATTGAGTTGGATAACTGCCCGCTGATCACAGACGCTTCCCTCGAACATCTAAAGAGCTGTCACAGCCTGGAGAGGATCGAACTGTACGACTGTCAGCAGATCACGCGGGCTGGGATCAAGAGACTCCGGGTAAGAGATCCAGTCTGAGCTCTGCTAACGTCACACTCTGTGCTAACAACAACTTGCAATTATATAGCACCCTCAGCATCTGACAGCATCTCGGAGCTATGCCAAGCCCGTGATAGTACAGTGCCTTGGGACATCCTCCCAAGGTGAAAGGTTCTGTATAAATGTAAAGCTGTAATGTTGTGCTGTATATTATGACTGCTGGCTGTATCCCCATCGAGCCAGCAATTCACACCTTATTGTTTGGCCTCACCTCAGGCCGGCAGACCTTTATTCACGACAATGCAAAATGACCACATTTGGTTTGATGCCCTCAACTCTGGCACATTGCCGTAGTCTCCTTCCTGTTTTCCAGCCAAACACACAGCGAGGTTGGTGTGGGCTGCTGTCTAGATGGCCCAATGGTTAAATAGCCTGTTTTGTGCCCAGGAAAGCTCCAGGTTTAATTTCTGACCCTCTGCTGAGCTCGGCCTCAGCATCGGCCCAAGTTAAAGAGAGGATAAGTAAGTCTCTCTTCATTGGTCCCTTTGAACAGCGAGAGAGAGTGATGACAGTGTCAGCCTCGGCTGTGACTTACTCTGCAATGGAATAAGCTGCCGTTGCTCGCGATCTAGCCGCACGCATGAAGACTGGCTATGTTTAGTGTGACAGGGACCCATCTGAGCCCATCTGATGGATGTTACAGAGCAGCACAGATGAAAGATGTGTGAAACTGAGCACCTTTCAGCATTGCTCGAAAGAGAAGGGAGTTTCTTTCTTCCAGTGTCCTGGCCAACAATCCCTGAAAAAAATAGTCATTCATTTCATGGCTGTTTGCGGGACATTGCTGCGTACAAATTGACTGCTGTGTTCACCCTCAAACACGCAGTCACTACACTTTACGGTAAAATCCTGTGAAGTGTTTTGAGACGTCTCGATGACATGATAAAGCGCTGTGTCAAATGCAAGTATTATTTTAATCATTAATAAGATTGTATTTGAAAGTTTAAATTAACAGCGTTTCTCACCGACCCTTTCTTTCCTCTCTCTCTCTGCTTCTTTGTTTCAGACTCATTTACCCAACATTAAGGTTCACGCTTACTTTGCTCCTGTGACCCCTCCACCATCAGTGGGCGGAAGCCGCCAGAGATTCTGCAAGTGTTGCATTGTCCTATGACACCAGCTCTTCCCTTTTGGAAATATTTAAATAGCATTAGGACAGCGAGAGGCCAGCGTTCACTGCCAGCGGTGACCTGGTGCAGAGAGAGAGAGAGCAACTCCAGCGGGGCTTCACTGTACAGTGAGGGAAGGGCTCCCTGCCCTAACCCTTTGTGACTGTGACTGACTGATCACCAGGCTGATGGGCAGACGTGGCTTGTCACTGTGGATTTAGCCTTCGTTCATTTCTGTTACCGTTTGATCCAATCGGGAGATTTCCCACCAATGTTGATAATTTATTTTTCTCCTCGAGGTCAGGTAAACAGTTCTGATTTGCGCAGGTTCTCGCTGGAAGAATCTTAGCTTCACACACGCCCACGTCTGTTGATGGTCACCCAGGATCCAGCAGTACATAATCTGACCACTTGTCAGTGTGCGCTTAACCCTTTTATTGGTCTCTTTATATAGGGCAAAGATGAGGGGGGGGGGGGGAAAGAAAGGGCAATTGTGCAATACAATTTTTAACTTCTCTAGTCTGTGGAGGTTTCCTACTGAACCAATGTATTGTTGGTGTAAAGGGTCTGCAGCATGTTCGGCCATCCGTTCTTTAAAAGGGTGGGTGGGGAGACTGATGGCGAGAAGGAATCTTTAACTCAGCAGCTCACGGTGATACCTTGTCTGTGCCAGCCTGCAGGGAGGCTACACACAGCTTTTTCCAAATGAGAGATTCCAGCTTTGTTGTTGTGTTTTTGTGTTTTTGTTTAGTGCTCGTCACATCGATTTGTTTTCTTCTCTCCGCGAACTGCTGTTTATGACCTGGTGTGTTTATCTCGTGCAATACCCTAACTGGTTTCCCAGGGTGATGTTTAACCCCTCACAGTGATCAGGGCTTTCGTCCTTTGACTAAGTACCAAAGGAGGCTGATGACTTCAGCAGCTCAAAGAGTAGAGAGGTAAAGCCCCGTTGTCTCAATCATTCCGCTCACCCAGTGCCAGACGAGAGGACATCACTCTGCTTCGTACTTTGCTATTTTAGTTCAAAGCCCCAGAAAGCTTCGCGAGCGGGTAAGTCTCTCCTTTGCCCAGTCGATCCCGCAGCGTGAAGGCACAGCTCCCTACACTGGACGTCGTGACCTGCGTACTCTCCTCACAGCTTCCCACTCTTTGCACCCAACTGCTGGATTGAGAGGAACGCAGAGGGGCGAAGGGAGGTGGGGCGGGGGGGGTTGAGGCCAGTAGTTTTTGAAACTAGGGTCATTCCTGAAATTGGTCTTTGTTATTTCATCTGATTGTCCAGCAGCAGCAACGTTGGGTGGACACACTGCTGTTCTGAGTTTCACTGTGAGCTCGGGAGTTCCTTTAACTGTCACTGGAGACGATGAGTTGATTGTTCGTGGTTGCCTGACCTGATCTGCCAACGCTAGATTGGCAAATTCCTTCCCTTCGTTGCTGGAGGGAACTTCATGTGGAAGTGAGGCATTACAGAGCTGCGGAGGGTGGGGGGGGGAGAGGTTCAGTTACTGTGAGCAGCGTTTGCATTTCTAACTCCAAACAAGACTATAGTTGAGAAATGTAACCTTACATTCTGTGCGTTATTATTGATTCAATACTGATCTCCAACGACCCGCCAAGGTTAATTGGTCATTCACTTCCTGGCTGTTTGGTAGAATCTTTACTGACCCAAATTGGCTGCCATATTCACCGACAAAAACAGTAATTTCCTGTGAAGCGCTTCAAAACTTTTCACCACTTCAAGGCACTTTGACAATGCAAGTGCTTTGTTTTGATCTGCAAGAGAAACGTAAGCAATAGGTTATGGAAATCAGTAAGTGAGTGTCACTGCTGCCCTGACACAACCACAGTCCAGCAGCTTCATTGCTTCCCAGTATAGGCCTTGCGTCCAGATAAAATTATACATAAAACATCTCACAGCTGCTGTTAACTAATTAACCAGGTAACCTTGTTAACTAACTGGTTTGAATTCTTTATCTGATTCTGCAGTTGCTGTCACTGTCTTCCGTCTGCTGTAGCAGTGAGCGTGCGGTGGGAGGAGGTTTGTTTGTGTGTGCCTGTGTGTGCGCAGGCCTGCGTGTGTGTGTCTGTGAGTGTACCTGTGTGGTATGTATGTGTATGCCTATGTGTGTGTGTGTGTGTGTGTGTGTGTGTCTACCTGTGTGTATGTGTGTGCCTGTGTGTGTGTATGTATGTGCCTGTGTGTATGTATGTACCTGTGTGTGTGTGTGTGCCTGTGTGTGTGTATGTATGTGCCTGTGTGTGTATGTATGTGCCCATGTGTGTGTATGTGTGTGCCTGTGTGTGTGTGTGTGTATGTGTGTGTGTATGTGTGTGCCTGTGTGTGTGTATGTGTGTGCCTGTGTGTGTATGTATGTGCCTGTGTGTGTGTATGTGTGTGTGTGTGTGTGTGTGCCTGTGTGTGTGTATGTGTGTGCCTGTGTGTGTGTATGTGTGTGCCTGTGTGTGTGTATGTGTGTGCCTGTGTGTGTGGTGTGTGCCTGTGTGTGTGTATGTATGTGCCTGTGTGTGTTTGTGCCTGTGTGTGTGTATGTGTGTGCGTATGTGTGTGCCTGTGTGTGTGTATGTGTGTGTGTATGTCTGTGCGTGTGTGTGGTGTGTATTTAAGCCATGACTGAGGTTTGCTGCTGCCCTCTAGAGAGCCAAGTTAAACTGTGGATATTGTGAGGTTAACAAAGTGGGTCAGAGAGAGGGCAGTGAGGGAGGTGGGCAATTCGCAGCCCACCGTGTGTCGTCAGTTTGACAGTAAACAGAGTGACGAGGGGCTGCTGTTGGCTTCCAGGATTCAGATAAAGACACTGTGACCCTCAGCGTCCAATATCACAAACCAGTAACTAACACGTCCGGTTTGTGCCTCAGGCAAATCAGACTCCAGTCACCGAATGGCTGGAGTGATAAAAGGCAAAATACCACAAATGCTGGAAATCTCAAATAAAAACACAAGTGTCCGGGAACACTCAGAAGGTCAGACAGCATCTATGGAGAGAGGAAAGTGGGTTAATGTTTCAGGTTGATGACCTTTCGTCAGAACTCTGTTTTGTTTTTATAGGCTGGAGTGAAAATCTGGAGCTTATTCATGATGGCGTCTGCTTACAGATGCAAATGACAGAATAAATGAATGGAGTTAGGTTTCATAACAATAATAATGATGATGATAATAATCATCTGTGGATTTATATCGTGCCTATAACCTCGGGAATGTCTCGAGGTGCTTCACAAAGTTTCTGTCAGGGGTAGCGACTGGGTGTTTGTGGACTGAATGTGGCAAGGGGTGTGTATTTGTATGGAGAATGCAGGGGATGTCTCCAGTTTTCAGCACACTCACATGACGCACGTGTAATAGGACATTTTTACGAAGTTAGTACAGAAACCTTGTTAAGCTATCACCACCTTCTGTCGTAATGTGAACATTTGGAAACTGCGGTTACATTGCCCGCTCCACCTCTCCAGAATATCTGTGGTTTTAAACTTCCGTTTAACACATTCTCTTTCAGCCCCGTCCCCCACCAACACCCCTCCCGGTCTAATAATAATAAGAGAATAATAATGAAAATGTTAAACTGGTAAATAAACACATGCACTAAACTTTGCTCTTCATTTTGGACGGACATCAGGATAACTTGCAATCGCTTTTCAATCCTTCTTCCCTCCCCCACTCACACACTCAGAGTTTGTATTAGTATCCAGCAATTTTTGATCTTTGAGAGAGGGTAAGTGAAAGCGTTAAACAGATCCAAAGATTAGACTAAAGGCAAAATAATGCAGATGCTGGAAATCTGAAATATAAACACAAGTGGCTGGGAACACTCAGCAGGTCAGGCAGCATCTATGGAGAGAGGAAAGTGGGTTAATGTTTCAGGTCAATGACCTTTCGTCAGGATGAAACGTTAACGCTAACTTTCCTCTCTCCGTTGCGCCCACAAAATATACGGTCAATGCACTTTATGGTTGATCCTGGGATGCGATTTGAGACGTCTCGAAGACGTGATAACGCGCTATTATCGACTGCAAGGATTATTGTTACAGATGCTGCCTGACCTGCTGAGGGTTTCCAGCGACTTCTGTTTTTATTTCCAAAGACGCGACTACCTTTTTATAAAAAAAACAAACACAAACAAACACGTGACATGATCTTCTAGAGAGTTGAAGCATTGTTTTAAATCATTTGGGGCTGATCCAGGACAGCCGGTTCATTTTATTTATGCAAAGCTACGGTTTTACTTGAAGAAGAGAAAAACATTTTGAGAATGTACATATTTTGTAATATAAAAAAATTCAGAAGAAAAAAAAAAGCAAAATCGATTGAGTGATGTGCGGCCTTAACTTGCCCCTCGCCGATAATGTTCTCTTTGTAAATGACGTGGAAACTCTTAAGTCGTTTAACTCTTAAGGAGTTTAACTCTTGTCACACAGGCATCCAGAATGATTCCCACATTCACCACAACCTCGTGCAGAGAGCTGCCTCGCGCCCATCGGTATCATTTAGTGGTTGGAGTTTGTGTAAATGTGGACGACTCATTTTTACTCTCTCTCTGTCTTATGAGCTAACGCTGGGTTCACCTCAGTCACATCCTGCCCTGCGCTGTCGCCTGCACCAAGTCTTGATTCGGAAAACTTATGCTCGTTTGTTTTTACTCGAATCTCACCTTTCCCGCCTGTGGCTCTTGCGCCCTCCCTCCCGCCCTCCCTCCTTTCGCTTGCTCAGCAAAGCGCTCGCGTAGATACACTACCCCATGTGAGGGACGCTGTTTAAATAGTTTCTTTGCTCCCCCGATCGTCCCCGAAAGGCCGGTTTGATGAATTCCAGATCCGGTTTAGTTTTTCCTCTCTGCATTACACCCAATTTCTCTCAAATGGGAGGGAGGCACGACAACGGACCTGGTCACTGCCTTCATTGCCACCTGTCTCTGTGAGCCCCTGAGAAGCTGTGATGCTGACCCCCACCCCCCACCACGACTCGATTTTGCCGCGGTAACTAATTGTTAAATTAGGCTGTCGCTGCCATCAGAAACTCCTCCCCTGGAATGTTCCGCTTGTCTCCCAAGTTTTCAAGCTTCCTGTCCCTTTCAGTTAGTTTATTCTCTCTTTCCTGTTTTATTTTCTACCTCGCGGATTCCCCCCCGCACCCCCCCCCCCCCCACCCCCCAGTTCCCACTGAGCGCAACAAAGTTTATTTTTTTTCAAAAAATCTTATTTTTCTAAAACAAAGCAAAGAAAGCAATTATTTTGTTAGCCAAAAATAGCGAGGGCGGCGAGGGCGAGGGGTCCGAGGGCAGGCAGCGAGGGTGAGGGCAGGCAGCGAGGGCATGGGCGGCGAGGGTGAGGGTAGGCAGCGAGGGCGGGCGGCGAGGGCATGGGCAGCGAGGGCGGGCGGCGAGGGTGAGGGCAGGTTGCGTGGGCATGGGCAGTAAGACTGGCAGCGAGGCAGGCAGCGAGGGTGGGCAGCGAGGGCGGGTGGTGAGGGCGGGTGGTGAGGGCGGGCGGCGAGAAAGGCCCAGGTGGCGAGGAGCAGAGTCAACACCCCGGGTTGTCGCTGCTGTCTACGCTGTGGTTTGGCCGCCCCCCCCCCCCAAACCCAAACTCTTGACTTTGCCTCCGTCCTTGTTCCACGCACAGGGTCAGGGCCCGAGCACGTCATCACGGCCTCACTGACCACCCTGAGCGTCAGCCCCAACACGGCTCAGCAGCCGTGTGCAGCCTCCGGGGCAATCAGCTGAGGTCTGCCGCCAGCTCGAGGGGTCAACCATCCGTGGTGTGGGTGTCCAGTAACTGGTCTGACTAATGAGCAACAACAGCAGGAGGTGGGGGCGAGGCTGAGGCTCTGTTTCAGCTTCAAAGAATGTGTTACATTTCAATGTTGCATTTGGTAAATAGGTTGAACTCTTTGTTAAATCCCTCTTATGTGTGTGTGTGTGTGTATATATATATATATAGACCTGTGTTGTACATACTGTATCTAATTATATTGTAATCTGTGCTAATATTCTCAAACTCTGTGTTCATAATATGCCAATGTATTAAATAGTGGAGTATTTCCTTCACTGTCTCTTTTTCTTTTTGTGTCTGAAAAGTGTGAAACCATTGAGCATTAGGAGCTGGGAACTCTCTCTCTCTCTCTTTCTCTTTCTCTCTCTCATTCGCCTGTGATTTCAGGCCTTTACTACAGCTTATTCTGCCCAAAGGTCCGACACAATCGTGTCCCAAAGAAACCTTTTTGAAGTTACTTTGGACATGTAAATTGAAAGACCACGTCAAGATGACCAATTTGTGGAGGAGGTAAGCGAGGTTTCCTTGGAGCTGAACTAGTTCCAAAGGTGACACGTTTGGCAACGGAATGCCGGTATCGAGGCAGCCCTCCCTCCGTGGCCGACTCCAGTCTGGTTCCTGCGCCGGGAGGGTCTGCAGTATTCCAGGGCACTCACCGCTGCTGACAGCACAGCCCGGCCGGGCTCATCGGCAGGACTTAGAAAAGCAAACGAGTCACAGGGGGCAGGGAGTCATCTCACTCAGCTCCTGTTAAGCCTGCAGCCAAAGCCCTCACGGGAAGGGAAGGGGGGGTCCTGGCTGGACAAGCAGCGGGAACGCTTGTAAAATGAAATCAAAAGAAACGCAGAGACAAGAAGGCACGTGGAGCTGGTGTGGGCAGGAGGGCAGTATTTGCTGTACTGGAGACCATGTGTTGCTCAGTGGGTAAATCCTGCCAATTCCACACTGAGCCACAGATCATTTATAGTGTGGCTTTGTTGTTTGAACCCAGCTTTCGGGTTTGCGGGGCCGAGGGTGGGTGTCGAGGGAGGAGAGTTTAACGATGTTGTAAAAATTCCATAAATCATTAAAGGTGTCTCTGAGGAACCATTAGTGTGAGTTAGTGTAACAGTAAACCTGCTGCTGGAGGTGTCTGTTGAGAGCGGCTTCTCCTGTGGCCTGACCTGCCACTCCGCTAACAGATGCCCCAGTTTATTGTGTTTGGTACAATTGTTCAGTTCACTTTCATTTTGGCATCAGCTGTTTCTTTTGGAAGAAATGGGAACATTGGGTTTCTGCTCTGTGCTGGACATCCTCTGTGTGGAGTCCTGTAGCTCAGGGGTTAGAGCACTCGCTTTGCAAGTGAGAGACCTGAGATCAATTCCAGGCAGAGGGCGAAACCTTGGGCAAGTTTCCTTACTCCACACAGAGCCTAATAATAATCCCTTCAAAACAAAACAATAATAAATTGGTCATTTTCAATCTACGACTGTTTGTGGGACATTGCTGTGCGCAATTGGCTGCCGCGTTCGCCCACAAATATAGTCAATTCACTTTACAGTGTGTTCTGTGAAGCGCTTTGGGACGTCCTCCCGACGTGAAAAGCGCTATATCAAATGCAAGGATTATTATTATTATCCTTTGGGCAGGCGTTTGGAGGAAATCTGTTTTCCCTACCCTCGTAGTTCATTTTTCACAGATGTGCCTTTGCATACGATACACAGACATAGAAACAGGAGTAGGCTATTCAGCCCCTCGAGCCTGTTCCGCCACTTTATAAGATCATGGCTGATCTATACCTCAAGCCCAGTTACCCGCCTTTGCCCCATATCCCTTAATACCCCGACCTCACAAACATCCATCTTCAAAACGATGGGATTGACCGCATGTCACGTCCTGTTGTCTGTCTGTTGCAGATTCAGGGCAAGCTCCAACACTTCTCTCTCGTAGGGAAGTGCGCTGGTTCGTTGAGTTTTTGCTACGATTTTCACCAGTGGCAGACTGACCAAGGTATTCTGTGAGTCCAGGTCTTCTCGTTTGCCATTTTTCCGGGGGTAATAATTCCTTAAAAAAAAATAATTTAGTCGCTCAATCCATGACTGTTTGTGGGACGCTGCTGAGCGCAATTGGCTGCCACGTTTTGCACACAAAATATGCAGTCGAATCACTTTACAGTCTATTCTGTGAAGCGCTTTCAGACGTCTCCAAGATCTCATCAGGTCCTATATCAAATACAAGGATCATTATTATTTTCCAAGCGCGATGCTGCCCAGTGCCTGTTGCAAAATTGTACACTAGCTTTCCAAGCTATCCACTGCAGAGGAAAGCAAACACTGGTGTTTTATATTGGTTCCCAGTACTGCAAACTGCGGTCACAGAGTCTGTGGCCAGATCATAGTGCAAGGAACCAGGTTATTGGTGGTAGGAGCTAATACTTTATCATAATAATAAAGTCATTTCACTACTTTATATAACAGGTCTCCCCCAGCTCTCAAAGTAGTGTAAAGTGAATTCACTATATTTTGTGGGTGAAACAAATTGCATAAATTAGTTATTTTGGAGCATGGTGTCAAAAAAAATCAATTGGTAACTTAAATTTCTGTATCTTTCTTCGGTTTCGCTGGAGAATGAATAATTGAGGAGAGGAATGAGTTTGAGGAGAGGAATGAGTTTGGAACCATGCAATTTTGATCCCTTTATTATAGAAACATTAATAAAAAAGATTGAAGATCTTGGTCTGGTTGTTTTTTCTGACTGAAGGACCCTGGTCTGTATCCAGTCTGGAGTTCCTACACATCTCTCTTAAATACTTTGAATTTTTGAATTTCTAAAATTAAATAATTTACCTTTCAGTGAGTTGATTATAAAGCTGGTTTTATTTCTGTGGTTCTGATATTTGCTTATTTTTCTGAATTCAATGAACTGCCATGTTGTATTGTCTCCCCTTAGCCCCACCCCCACTAATTGCTTCCCCTCTAGTCCCCTCTTACCTTGGTTAAGTTTAACTTAATTTAACTTAGTTAGTTGAGATGGTGACTGTCTCATCAACAACAACAGTTGGATTTATATAGCTCCCTTCACGTCACAAAGACGTCTCAAGGCACTGAACAATCGTGGGTTTGCATCACAGCTGGTGGTTGGATTTTGGGGGGGGGTGCGGGGGGATGACTGAACGTGCGGTTAAAGTGGATGGACTTGAGACTGACCTTGAAGGACATGAGAGAAGGGGTGATGTAAAAGAGTTCCAAAGAATGGGAGCAGATAGGCTGAAAACCCAACCGCGGATGTGGGGTGGGCAGGGTAGGGAATGTGCAGAAGGCCAGTGTCTGAAGGGGGGAGCGGGTGGGTTGGTAGGGTTTAAGCAGATCACAGAGGTAGGGTGGGGCAAGGGGGTGGAGGGATTTAGAAGTGAGGGGAGTTGGGGAGCTGGGAGGGGATGAGGGTGATAGGTTCACTAGAAGCCTAGTCTCATGAGCTTTTGACAGTAGGGCAGGTGATCACACCAGGATGCACTGGGAGGTGAGGGCACTCAGGCGTGTCCCAGGGAAGCCCTGATGTCTTCATGCTTGTAAACCCATGAGCAGAAAGAATGTCGCAAAGGAGTCCTGTAGTGTATTGGTAGTAGCACTCGCCTCCCAAGCGAGAGGACCTGGGTTCGATTCCTGGGCAGGGCGAAATCTTAAGGCTAGTTTCCTTACCCCGTCTGTCGTAAGGAAGCTTTACCTCGCAGTAAGTAGGAACTTGCTTGTTATGGGCGAATCGCTTTCTGGGGGTAATCCTCCAAAAATAAATAAATTAGGTATTCAATCCTTGACAGTTTGTGGGACGCTGCTGGACACCTTTTGATACAGCGCCTCAAAACATCAAAGTGCTTCACAGATAATGCTGTCAAATGCAGTGACGGTGTATTTTGTCGCCAAACAGCAGTCAATTTGCACACAGCAATGTTCTACAAACAGCCACAAAATATATAGTCCATTCACTTTACAGTATATTTTGTGAAGTGTTTTGAAACGTCTCAACAATGAGATAAGACGCTGCATCAAATGCAAGGATTATTATTATAGAAACATCCCATTGTAAAAAAATAAAATCAGCCAAAGCTGTAAGGAAATAACGCTAATTCCTTTAACCAGATATCAGACTGTTCTATTATTATTCGTTCGTTATTCCCCAATATCCCGATGGGTCAGACCAAAGGCCGTACAATCAACAGATCTTATAACAGAAAAACACCACTATAGATATCTCGAGTTCAAGAGTTCAACACTGTGTCTTTCCAGCACACAAGTTTGATTCTTCGTGCTTTCAGTCTTCTTGCTTACAGCTTTCAATCTTCCATCTGATATCCTCAGTCTTAGTGTTTCCAGCTCTCAGTCTTCCATCTTCGTATCCTTGTCTCTGCGACCCGGGAAAGCCCCATCTCCCGTATCCTTGTCTCCGCGACCCGAGATGGCCCCATCTCCCGTATCCTTGTCTCCGCGACCCGAGATGGCCCCATCTCCCGTATCCTTGTCTCTGCGACCCGGGAAAGCCCCATCTCCCGTATCCTTGTCTCCGCGACCCGAGATGGCCCCGTACACAAAGTTAACGGAACTCTTATACTGATGTTCGTCCAATCATGGTGTGGACATTAGATCACCCGATCGAAATCATGCTGGGTTCATGTGAACACCTCATGGGGTGTACGTGCCTCACACACGTACACATTGTCCTTAAGACCCCCGTTATCTGATCTAATTGTCTAAGGTAGAGGATTGATCAGTTTAGTGCTGTATCTGGTGCTCATTATTTTGTGGTGTGGGATCATTGGTACATTCCTTTTAAGTGACTGGTTATTTCTTATCAGTATCCCGGGATGGTGCCAAGGCCCTCTAGTTTAACCAACTTGCTCATTAATTGCTATTCTTGAGGGTTGCCTTCTGTCGGTTGGCCCTGTCAGAATCCAGCGACTTATTGCTCAGTCGAGATCCTGTGTCAACTGGTACCTTGGACCGTTACCTCTGTGGCTTGTTGTCATTTACTGATAAGAGGTGACCCCCGGCCCCTGTCCGTTATTCTTTCAAAAACAGAGAAAACCAGATGTGTCCTATCCCATGACTGTCAGTCCAGTTGTCTCCCACACGTAACTTAAAAGTTAATCCATTCACGACATCTATTATGATTCTAGCAGTATACAAAAAGTGTATATTCTAACACCGTCAACTTGCTGAGTAAGTGGAACCTTTGCTGGAGAGCAAGCTTTGAGTATAGAAATGTCGACTGTGCTTGTGCTGACTCCCCCCACTGGAGCTCTCTTATCCCATGAGCACTCTGCCAGTGTTTGACGTAGAAAAAAGCAACCAGACTGGCTGTGCCATCAGACCAGCCGCCTTGTGTCATTTACAAACCAGAAGTTCCTGTTGGTGAAAGATGTGTCAGCTTTGCTGAGTTGGTAGCAATCTCGCCTTGGAGTCAGAAAGTTGTGGGTTCAAGCCTCGCATTGGAATTTGAAGTTTATGTAGTCCTAAAATGACTTTCCAATCGGCATGTGTTGTTGGAGGTTCCATCCTTCAGATGAGACATTAAACCAACGTTCTTGTCTGCCACTCACTCAAAATCCTCCTCCTCTACCGGCCCCTAAAACCTCTCCCACCTTCATCTCCGATATTTCTACCCTCCTAACATCTCTCTGCCTCTGCTCTGATCGCCTCATCATCCTGGGCGACTTCAACTTGCACTTTACCCCCTCCTGCTCCATCTCCTCGGACTTCTCCTCTCTTCTCTCCTCGCTCAACCTCTCCCTCCACATCAACTCCGCCACTCACAGTCACGGCCACCCACTCGATTTGGTGATCACCTGGGGCCTCAGTGTCTCGGATGTCACCATGACCGATAAGGCCGTCTCCGATTACCACTTCATCTCCTTCACCACGTCCACCCCCCTCCCCACCTCCACCAGACCCACCACCATCTTATACCGCCCCTGGAAGAAGGTACCCCCACAATCCCTAACTGCTGCCTTGGAGTCCTCTGAACTCCTCTCCCTCTGGCCTTCATCCCTCAGTGACCCCTCGTCTGCTCTCACCCTCCTCCACAACACCCTCTCCTCCACACTCGACACTCTTGCCCCCATCACCTCCCAAACTGTCTCTTACTCTCGCTCATCCCCCTGGTTCACTACCCACCTCCGCTCACTGAAGAGTCAGGTGTGGGCCGCTGAACGCACCTGCCTCAAATCTGGCCTAATGGTCCACCGGCAAATCTGGCTGGACCTCCTCTAAATCTACCGCTCCACTCTAGCCTCGGCCAAGTCGTCCTTCTACTCCAGGATAATCCTGGAGGCGAAGAACAACCCCAGGCTACTGTTTTCCACCACATCCCGACTCCTCCGTCCCCCCGCCACCCCGCGCAGGTCATCTCCTCCAACCTTCACTGCGAGGAGATGCTGGATTTCCTGGAATCGAAAATCATGGGAATCTGCTCCGCGGTCACCGCCCCTTCAACTTCCACCCACCCCCTCCCTCCCACACTCCGACTCCTACCTATCCTCCCCTACACACCTTTGAACCCGTTTCCCCACCCTCTGTCACCAAACTCATCCTGTCCTTGAAAACCACCACCTGCTCCCTGGACCCCATCCCCACTCCACTCCTTATCTCCCAGCTCCACCTCCTTGCCCCACTTCTCACAGACACCATTAACCTGTCCCTCTCCTCTGGCTCTGTTCCCATTACCCTCAAAACTGCCACCATCACTCCCATACTGAAAAAACCCTCCCTTGATGCGTTGCAGCTTTCAAGCTACCGGCCCATCTCCAACCTTCCCTTCCTGTCCAAAGTTCTCAAAAGAGTTGTCGCCTCCCAGCTGCGCTCTTTCCTCTCCACCCACTCACTTCTGGCACCCCTCCAGTCGGGTTTCCGTGCTGCCCATAGTCCTCTTCGACCTATCGGCAGCATTCGATACGGTCGACCACTCTATCCTCCTCCACCGCTTGTCCTCCCACCTCAACCTTCAAGGCCCTGTCCTTGAGTGGTTTAGGTCGTACCTTACCCATCTTCTTCATTTTGTTTCCACAAACAGCTTTTCGTCCACCCCCCGCACTGTCTCGTGTGGTGTCGCTCAGGGCTCTGTCCTCGGTCCCCTCCTCTTCACCCTCTATATGCTCCCCCTGTGGTGACATCATCTGCAGACATGGGGTTCACTCCCACATGTATGCGGATGACACCCAACTCTACCTTTCCTCCTCTACCCTCAACTCCACGACCCCCGATGTCCTGACAGCTGTCTGTCCGACATCGAGTCCTGGACGAGAGATCACTTTCTCCAGCTCAACGTGCGCAAAACTGAGGCCCTCCTGATTGGCTCACGTCAGCGCCTCCGCACCTCAGGCGCCGACACCATCAGCATCCAAGGCTGCACTCTCCACCTCTCAAAGCCATCAGGAACCTCGGGGTTCTGTTCGACCCTGAGCTGTCCTTTCTCCCTCACATCCACACCACAACTGGCACCGCCTTCCATCACCTCCAGAACATCTCCAGACTACGGCACTACCTCACCCCTCACGCTGCTGAAACCCTGGTCCACGCCTTTATCACCTCAAGGCTGGACTATGGGAACTCTCTCCTCGCCGGCCTTCTCGGCCCTCCTTCCACACTGCAGGTCATTCAGAACTCTGCAGCTCGTGTACTGTCCCGCACCAGACACCGCGACCACATCACTCCCACCCTCGCTCGCCTCCACTGGCTCCCCATCCCCCAGAGGATCAAATTCAAGATCCTCATCCTCACCTACAAGGCCATTCACGGCCTCGCTCCCTCCTACCTCTCTGACCTACTATCCCCCTACTTACCTGCCCGTACCCTCCATTCCGCCGGCTCCGGTCTGCTCCACATCCCCCGACCCAACCGCCCTACCATCGGTGGTCGGGCTTTCAGCCTCTCAGCCCCGAGGCTCTAGAACTCCATCCCCCAGTGCCTTCGCCGCTTCCTCCCTTTCTTCCTTCAAGACCGGTCTCAAGACCTTTCTCTTCAACCGTGCCTTCACCTCCCCTCTCGCCTCTCTACCCCCTCCTCGCTCCCTCCCTTCCCTCCTCTCACCCTGACCATTTCCCCCCTGCTCGGGTCCTGACCCAACTGTCCAGCGCCTTGGGACGTCCTCCGACATGAAAGGCGCTCTATAAATGCAATCATGTTGTTGTTGTTGTTGCCTGTTCAGATGGGTATCAAATGCTCCCGGACATAAATGCAAGTTATTGTTGTGGCATTAAAAGATCCCGTGGCACTATGTGAAAAGAAGAGGGAGTTTCTCCTGATGTCCTGGCCAACAATCCCCCCCACCCCAAAAAACAAAAAGGTGTTTGTGGTACGTTAATGTGCTCAATTAAGCTGCTGCATTCACCAACAAACACAGTCACTACACTTCACAGTAAGACCCTGCACTTTGGATGTCCTTCCGACGTCAAAGATTCTGTACCAAATGGAAGGACTATTCTACTAATAAGGTTTCACTGTTTGCGTTATAATCTCAGACATCAAGGCCTGGAAGAGTGCAAACTTCCAACAGCTGAATGTGGACAAGGTGCAAGCCATACTCCTTGGCTCCCGTCAACGTCTTCACTCCTGCGGATCTGAACTCCTCAACCTCCCTGGACTCTCCCTCACACTCACCGAACCAGTGCGCAATCTAGGCATCCGTTTCGATCCCCAACTGTCCTTCCTCCCCCACATCCGGTCCCTTCTTCCTCCTTTAACCTCTGTCACATTGCCCACCTCCGACCGTACCTTATCCCAAATGCAGCCGAAACCCTCGTGCATGCGTTTGTCACCTCCTGCCTGATTACTCAAACGTACTCGTGGCCGATCTCCCCAGCTCCACTATTCAGAAGATCAGCTCATTCAGAACTCTGCCGCCCGCATACTGACCCCGACCAAACTCCGTACCCACATCTCACCAGTTCTGGCCCAAACTCCACTGGCTCCCATCACCAAATGGATCAACTTCAAGATCCTCACACTTGTGTTCAGATCCATTCACTCCCTGGCACCTCCCTACCTCTCCAACCTCCTCACTCGCCAATCCACTATGTGGCACCTCCGCTCGACTGCTGTTTGTCCCTCATACCCTTGCTCCACCATTGGAGATCGCGTTTTCAGCCACTACGCTCCGAAACTCTAGAACACTCTGCTCAATCCCTCCACCTTGCCCCCCTATCTCCCCTTTTTCAAGTCCCGCCTGAAAACCTTCACCTTCAACCATGTTCACCCACACCTCGCACCAGCTTGGAATTAGGCTCGGCCACTGTTTAAGCACTCTCAGACACTACCCTGCGTGGAGGGCGCTATAGGTTGAGTCCTGTAGCTCAGTGGTTAGAGCACTCACCTCGCAAGCGAGGGACCTGGGTTCCATTCCTGGCAGAGCAAAACCTTGGGCAAGTTTCCTTACTCCACACTCCTGATCATAATCCCTCAAGAAAAAAACCAATAATAAATTGGTCACTTCAATCCATGACTGTGGGACAACTGCTGTGCGCAATTGGCTGCTGCTTTTGCCCATAGATATGCAGTCAATTCATTTTACAGTATATTCGGTGAAGCGCTTTGAGATGTCTAGAAGATGTGATAAGGCGCTATATCAAAAGCAAGGATTATTATTATTTATTGTATAAATGCAAGTTGTTGTTGTATTATTATTATAATAATCCCTGCGATTGATACAGCATTTACAATGTCAAATGGTTTTAAATTGTCGATAATTTGGCATTATTGGTACTAATGTAATTTTGTTGTGTTTTAAAATTTGTAAGGAATTCAAGCCTGGCATAAATATTACAATGGTTACAGCAGGTGGACAGCAGAGGGCGGTGGTGACCGCATCCTTCACTTCATGCTATGTGTAGCACATCGCTGTGTGCAAATTGACTGGTGTTTGTCAACAAAATAAAAGTAATAATAACCCTCGCATTTGATATAGCGCTTTTCACGTCTTCTCGACGTCTGAAAGCGCTTCACAGAATATGTGTAAAGTGAATTGACCGTATATTTGTGGGCGAAACGCGACAGCCAATTGCGCACAGCAGCGTCTCACAAACAGTCGTGGATTAAAAATGACAAATTTATTATTGTTGTGTTTTGGAGGGATTATTATTAGGCTCTGTGTGGAGTAAGGAAACCTGCCCGAGGTTTTGCCCTCTGCCTGGAATTGAACCCAGGTGTTTCGCTTGCGAGGTGAGTGCTCTAACCACTGAGCTACAGGACTCCAAAATACACTGTCAATGCATTTGACAGCATTATCTGTGAAGCGCTTTGATATGTTTTGAGGCACTGTATCAACAAATTCTGTGGGACGCATCCTGCTTAGTTAATTCAGGAGAGTATTAGGTGCAGGTTGGCAAGAGCCAGAGCTTAGCGACCCCAGAGTGTGTGTTGGGGTAACTGCTGGAGTCTAACCAGCTAAACCCACATAGCTTGCCAGTTAGTACCACACTACCCATTAGAGCTTTGGCTTGCAGGGTTAACATGCTAACTGCACCCCTTCCAAGACCTGATTGGTTAATTGCCATCCGACAAGTGTAGGTTTGAGCCTCACGAGGTGGATGGTAGGGACAAGGAACTCACTGTGAGTTTTCCGATGGGCAACTCATCTCAGCATGAAATGTCCACAGCTGAGACACACATCCTTTCCCACTGAGCTCACCAACTGGAGCTGTGGAGTTTAATCAGTAGCTGCTTGCCTCTGCAGGCCAATCGAGGTGGGTTCCAGGCACTGGATGTACGAACATGTGTTCACAAACTTAGACTCCAGGTAACGCTTTCTAGCAGCTGTCGCCCTAAGCCTCAGAGTTTCCTCATCAGCTATTTGGTTTGATTTGTTCAGGGAGGTGTCTGACACACACGCAATCCAACACTGCCTGAGAGTCCCCAAACCAGACTGAGCGTTTCATATTTGTTTGTGATGGAATGCGCACTCTCTCCCTAATTCCGGAGAGTACTGTATTATGCGGATGACACCCAACTCTGTCCTTCTGCCTCCACCTTCGATTCCAGGAAGGTGCTGTTCTGGTACCACTGCTGTTCTGTCTGCCGTCAAGTCCTGGATGAGAGTTAACTTCCTCCAGTTGAATGTCGACAAGACAGAGGCCCTTCTGCTTGGCTCCCATCAGCACTTCCTTTAAACCCCACAACAACAACAACAACAAAATTACACTTATAGTGTGCCTTTCACGTTAGGAGGACATCGCAAAGCGCTGGATAATCAGGGGTCAGGACCCCAGCATGGGGGAGGGGTAGGTTAGGGGTAAGGGAAGGCAGAGAGGTGGGATGGCGACCAAAAGCATGATCGAATAGAAGGGTCTTGAGACTGGCCTTCAAGGAGGCAAGGGAGGAAGTGAGGCAAAGGGACTGTGCGCTGGAGTTCCAGAGTGTGGGGGCACAGAGGCTGAAAGCCCGGCCACTGATGGTAGGGCCGGTCGGGTAGGAAACATGGAGCAGGCTGGAGCCCGCTGAACGGAGGAAGCGGGCAGGTTGATAGGGAACAGGTTGGTAGCACATCTGTGCTCTGACCCATTCAGCTTTCCCCCACCTCCACAACAATGCCGGCCTCCGCCAGTATCTCTCCCCTCGGGCCACCGAGGCTTTTACCTTGTACAGGCTAAACTATGCCACCTATCTACTCACCGGACTTCCCATCCCTCCCCTCCGCAACATCTTACGCTACGCTACCCTGACGCTACACTCCTTGACCCCCAGCCTTCCTGAATCTAACCAGCTCGGGTGCAAACACTCGACTGTCCAGTGCCTTAGGACGTGAAAGGCACTGTAAGGGAAACCCCAGAGTGTGTAAGGTAAGTGGGGTAAGGGCTGAAGTTTAACCCATTGAGAACATGATGCTTCGCAGTACAAAGCCATTTGCACAATTAGCGGTTATAATATATAATAATCCTTGTGTTTGATAAAGCGCCTTATAATGTTGTTATTGTGTGGGCAGACTGTGGCCCTCAGTGCTGGGGTGACTACGTGAACAGCAATGTTAAGCGCCATCCTGGCTGCTCAGCTGCTGAAACCGAGCTCATTAAAGTTGTCTTGTCCCCGAGTTGTTGAGTGTCAGTCCTCAGCTTCCGAAATAATGAGGCTGCAGGTGGCAGTCGAACAGGATACAGTTGTGTCCTTTGGATCCCGACTTTTATTTTAAAGGGAAATGATAGATGCAGGAATGTTCTGCGCAGCAGGGCTGAGTCCGCTTTGCCTGCTTACACTGCGTGCTTACAGTCACTTCCCCTACCCCCCCCCACCACCACAACAGCCCCCTTCCCACTCGACCTCAAGCTCCGCCACTGTCGAGCGCTCTGAGACACCGCACACGCGTGAGGAACGCTGTGTAAATGCAAGTTGTTGTTGGTGTCGCCCGCTCTGCCTGAATTAACCCTCTTAACAGAAATGGATCCGATCCTTAATAGCCCACATTCAGACCAGACCCTTGGACCCTCCCCCACCACCGATGTGCAGGTGGCCTTTGGCCGACACCATCGGGCGGTGGCTTTGTGACTGACCCAAAAACCCTGACAACGGTAAAGCTCAGGGACCCAGACATTAAGTGGGTCACTGTAACCCCAGCACTTCATCCATGTCCCACTTTCAACACTCCCTGGGGCTCCGGGAATGAGGCTCATTCTGTACATCTCCACCACTGCCTGAAACAAAGCTTTTCCTTTTGGTAACGTTTCCCTCAAACCTCTGAGATTTCAACACCCCCCCCCCACCCTACAACTCCCCACACCTCTTCCCTCCCCCCATTCCCTCTCTCCACCCCCTCCCCCCTCTCCCTCTCGTCACTCCTCCCCCACTCCCTCTCACGTGGTCACATCTACTGCAGCATGAATCATGCACAGAGTTTTAGCAAGTTTTAATTGTATTTCATTCTGTGGATATTTTAATATACTGCACAGACTGCACATCCAAAAATAGTCCAGGAAAGTGAGAGGAGAGCACGGTGAGGGGCTGGGGGCTGAGGAGGCCCCCCAGGCTTGACCCCATCATTGCTCAGCACTGATCACAGCCGGTGTTAGGGTCACTGTTGCCCCCGGGCTGGGGAAAGGAGACAATAATCCGCCTTCGAATCCATCCACCTCCTCGCCCCCACCATACCTCTGCCATGTCCTGTGATCTCCAATGCCCCCCATAGCGAGCACTAACTAGCCTGCTTCACCCCCCCAACCCCATCTGCTCGCCCCACTTCCCCCTCCGCCGAGCCCATCTGCCATGCCCTCTCCCTCCCACCGGGTAAAAAAGTCACCTTAAAACTTAACACTTCGACCGCACTTTTGGTCACCTTCCCCCCCCAACCCCGACTCCCAGCTTGGGCTCCCAGTCACCGTATGAAGTGCTTTGAGATGTCCTCCCGACCCTGTGTAAATCTAAATTGGTGTTGTTATTTCTGCCGGTTACAGGTCGAGAACCCGGTTCTGAAAAGGAGCTGAAAAGGAATGAGATTTCAAACCCGTGTAATGAGGACTTGGGTTGCGGAGAGGATTTATGACGGGGCTGACAAGATTGGAGCAGTGATTAATGGCATCGGTTGCCATGGCTCTGGGTTGGGGGGGGGCGGGAGAAGGAGGACAGGGAGTAAATGCTCCGGGGCCCGTTTATTATTCTTTTTTATTCCCAGAGATAAATAACACCTTCACCAAAACAGGCAGGAATGTCAGGACCAAATCCCAAGTGTGTGGGAGTGTGTGGCCGCAGTGCGAGGCTATTTTTGCAGGTTTGAGCTCTCACGATTCAGTGTGAAAGAGTCGCTGGAAGCCTTTCTGGGCTCTGCGGGAAAGCTGCTTTACCAGAGACCCGTTTTGAAAAAAGAGCAGCAGAGACTCGAAATTCCCCCGGCTCCTAGCCCCAAGGCAGTCGTGGGGTGTGCGTGTGTGGGAGGGGCCGGGGTTCGGGCAAGAGTTCGGGCATAATAATTGCGCGAAATTCTTAAACCACAAAATGTGCTATTTTTGTTTAATGACTGCGGAAGTTGGGCTCCCAAATCGAGACTGAACTTGATAATTAGAGAGGTCGGCATTCCGACTCGCTCGTTAGTATTAAGGCAAAAATAAATAACCATCACACAGGCTGAGACTTGGGGGAATCTCGGAGCTCAGTTGGCCTTATCCCAACACAGCGAAACTGTTGAGACGTTCGCGGGCGGCAACACAGTGTCTCACACAACAACAACAAATGACACTTACACAGCGCCTTTCACGTTCGGGAGGATGTCCCAAGGTGCTGGACAGTCAGGGATTTGGACCCGAGCTGTGGGTTGGGACTGGGGGGGGGGGGGGGGGGACGCCTGTGGAGGACAGGGAGGATAGGGGTAGGAGGGTTACCGAATGCACTGTCGAAGAGGAGGGCCTTATAATAATAATAATCCTTGCATTTGATATAGCGCTTTTCACGTCGGGAGGACGTCCCAAAGCGCTTCACAGAACACACTGTAAAGTGAATTGACTGTATATTTGTGGGCGAACGCGGCAGCCAATTGCGCACAGCAATGTCCCACAAACAGTCGTGGATTGAAAATGACCAATTTATTATTGTTTTTGTTTTGGAGCGATTGTTATCTTGAGACTGCTTTAAAGAAGACAAGGGAGGGGGCGAGGCAAAGGGACTGTGGGATGGAGAGTTCCAAAGAGTACAGCATTCAGCAATTCACAAATACTTTAGTGAATTCTGAGCGCTCCCTTTATTAAACAGCTGGTTAAACTCCAGCAGTTTTACCCCAACGCACACTCCAGGGTCCCTAAATCTTGGCTCCTACCAACAACCCAAATACACTCCGGAATTAGGTGAGCAACTGCGCATTCCATTCCAATAAACATCTCGGGTTTGGAGACTGTTAACCACGATGATGGGTTTCCGCTTGTCAGACACCCGGCTGACCAAAAAAAATAATAACTTGTGTTTATACGGTCGCCTTCCCCCCACACCGCACCCCAACTCGTCAGAACCGCCCCAACATACTTACCAATATGGAACTGTTCATAAATGAAGTGAATGTTGTTATAAAATAATAATCCCTTGTGTTTGATACGGCGCCTTTCACATCGGGAGGACGTCTCAAAGCGCTTCACAGGGTTTACAGTAGTGACTGTGTTTGTGTGTGAATGCGACAGAGCAACGTCCCCACAAGCAGGCGTGAAGCGATTGAGCGATTTTTGGTCCCGGGGGATTGTCTGCCGGGAGACTGGGAGAAAGAATCTAACTCCATAGTTTCTCATCAGACCCCACCACCTCCACCCCCCCCCCACCCCCCCCCCCCCCCCCCACCCCCCCCACCCTCAGTAAAACCTGACAGTCTCTATTCACCCCAATCCCAGCCTCGGCTTCACAGTACCGGGGGGGATGGGGATGTGGGGGGTGGTCACTGGGCTGTGCGTCCCCCCCACTATATCCTCTGCTTTCACCCGTGCCAGGTGCAGCTCAGTCGTTCTGCCCAGAGGGTGGGATATGATCAGCGGTTTTCCTTTCCTCAGTCGCTGCAATCTGAGACAGAGTGGTTCCGAGTTGTCTCAGAGGGAGTTAAGTGCTGCCTTTAACAATCTTATCTGTATCTCTGTGCATCGAGCGCAGGTCTATGTCTATGTGTGTGTTTGTCATCTGTCCAATCCACAGCTACTCATCTCTATACAGAAGCAACCAGTCTGTCCATCATCTGCCTGTCTCGCTCTCTTGCTCGCTCTCTAACACTCTCTCTAACGGTGAGTAACTGAAGCCTGTGCTGGTATTACAGTGATTACATGAAACCTCATCCACACAAAGGTTAGGAGCGCTCTGTGAATGTGGCTGAGAGCGGGGGCTGAGAGAGAGCTCTGCTCATCAGTGTAATAAGCAGCCGGGGATTGTCTGTACAGTGTTATAGTGGTGAGTGAGTGAGTGGGTGTGGAGGACGGGTTACCATATAGATGACCAGTGACTCTGGTACCATAGAGTCATAGACTAGTGACTATGATACCAGAGAGTACTCTGGTACTATGCCGGAGTACTATGGGGCAGGTTCGCTGTGTTATACCCAGTGAAGTGTTTGAGCAGCTTACAAACACTGTGGTTAACCACACAATGCTGTTTAGCTTACCAGGCTTTCATTCCCTCTCTCTTCACATCCCACCATGCTCTCTCTCTCTATTACTCTCTCTGTCTATTGCTCTCCTTCTCACCGTTACTCTCTTTCTCTCCCTCCCTTCTCTCTATAACTCTTCATCCATCGACCGCACTTTCGGTCATCTTGCCCTTCTTCCCTCCCACTCAACCCCCACCCCTCCACCCCCATGGCCCCAGCCAGCAGTGACAGAGCTGTGAGACATCCCCCCCCGCCGTGAAAGATTGTGTAAATGTAAATTGCATTTGTATTGTTCTCTCATTCTCACGCAGTTTTTTCTCTCTCTCTCTGTCTGTCACTCCCCTATCTCTCTGCTTCCAAAGAACAATATAAAAATTTTAACCTCTTCCTTCCCACTTCAGCCTGTCAGCCTTTTCCACCAGTTTATTAGATCTTTTAATCCCAAAGCCCTGCCTTTTGCACAATGCCTCTGTAACTCCGGTCTCTCTCTCTCTCTCTCTCTCTCTACTTCAAACATCCCTATTGATTTCACATCTCCAGCTCCGTAGTCGCTGAGACTGAGACTGAGCCCGAGACCGCAACCCACACCCTCGGTGTAGATGTGTGATCAGGGTGAGTGTTAGCTGGAGTCAGGGGCAGAGGGTAGTTGGCTCTGGAGCCGAGTGCTGAGAGCTTATAAGTAGATATATCATCATCATCAACAATGATGTGGAACAGCGAGAGGAAAAAAATACAGCAATTTATCAGTGAAGAGTGTTCTACCCCCCCCACCTCTCCCCCTTCCCCACAGAGAGTTTTTCTCTCTCTCTCTCTCTCTCTCTCTCTCTCGGTGTACTGTCCGACAATCCCCTTGGATGAAATCAGTCATTCACTTTGGGGCTGTTTGCGGGACATTGCTGTGCACACACTACCTGCCGCATCCGTCTACAAAATTACACTTTAACGTAAAATCCCAATAAGCGCTTTATGAGATGTTCTCCCCACGTGAAAGGCGCTGTATCAAATGCAAGAGTTATTTAAAACTCAGCCAATAAAAAATAATGAAGCAGGTCCCACAGTGTATCCGCTTACTGCAATGGAAATCTCCTCAGAACCCTAACCCTCAGCTGCAATCAGCGCTTCGAGGGTCCTCAAACCCCAGGGACATTAGTTACTGCAAACAGCTATCGTTGTACAGTTGCATAAAGCAACTTGTGTGCAAATGAAATATGTGCCCATCCACCTCAATCTGCATGTTAAACAGGCGTTTGCTTTCAATGCCAGCTCTGCTGTGGGGGGGGAGAGGGGGAGAGGGGGAAAGAGGTGATGGAGCACCTCTACACATTCCCCCTACACTTCCCGTCATGACAACAGGGTGAAGGCTCCCAGCTCTGCGAGCTGAACATCAGCGTTACATTTACAAAGCGGGAGGACGTCTCAAAGTGCTTCACACAGCCGGCTGTGAGGGGCGCAGGGGAAATACCCTCAGGGAAAGGAGGGTCTGCCTCTCCTCGTGCAAACACAAATAAATTTCACCCTCTCCTCGCTGACAGTTCACTGAGCAAATCGGACAGAGACTGTGGTCTCTGGGTGGGGGGGGGGGTGGGTGGGGGAGTGGGTGCGGGCGGGCGCAGAAGCGTGGAGCGAGCTGGGTCGAGACGAGGCTCGTGAACAAAACCGCACCATTTCAGCAGCACCATAAACACACAACAGCAACTTGCATTCATACAGAGCGCTCCACACCTCGCAGGACAGAGTCTGAGTGAGCTTTAAAACATCGCCCACATAAAGTATCGCCCACAAAATGTACAGTCAGTTCACTTTACAATACATCCTGTGAAGTGCTTTGAGACGTCGCGAAAACGTGATAAGGCGCTGTATCAAATGCAAGGATTATTATTATTATTATAAATAAATAAAGCAAAAAAAAAAAATCCTACCGGCAAAGGCCAGTGTCAGAGCCAGCGACTGCCTCCATCCCCTCAGAGCAGCGACTGAGCTGAGCTTTCACACTGTCACTGTGTGTGTGAGAGACTCCTTACCTGGTCTCCTCCCCATCACATATCCTCCCCCTTCCCACCCAGTGCTGACACACGCAAACCTCCAGAGGCGTTGCCCCCCTGGCGAGGGGGGGAGTGAGGAAAGGCATGACTGACTCACTCACCTGGGCTCCTCTCTCTCTCTCTGAGCTGATGGAGCTGATGTTCTCTACATCAGGACCATGTGGGCACTGTTACTGAAGCCCCTCTCTCTCTCGCTCTCTCTCACACATTCCCCCCTTCAGTCCCTCGGAGGAGAAATTGTTTGCACTGATCAAGTCGTCAGCGCTTTCTCTGCGGACTGTCAACCCCCCACCCACCCCCACACCACCCGCCACACACATACACCCACACACAGCCCACCCACACCCACCCCCACCCACACACAGCCCACCACCACCCACACATACACCCACACACAGCCCACCCACACCCACCCCCACCCACACACAGCCCACCACCACCCACACATACACCCACACACAGCCCACCACCACCCACCCCCACACCACCCGCCACACACATACACCCACACACAGCCCACCCACACACCCACACCCACACACAGCCCACACATACACCCACACACAGCCCACCCACACCCACCCCCACCCACACACAGCCCACCACCACCCACACACAGCCCACCACCACCCACCCCCACCCATACACAGCCCACCACCCCCCCACCCACACACAGCTCACCACCACCCACCCCCACCCACACACAGCTCACCACCACCCACCCCCACCCACACACAGCCCACCCACACCCACCCCCACCCACACACAGCCCACCCACACACAGCCCACCCACACCCACCCACACCCACACACAGCCCACCACCACCCACCCCCACCCACACACAGCCCACCCACACCCACCCACACCCACACACAGCCCACCACCACCCACCCCACCCACACACAGCCCACCCACACCCACCCAACCCCCACACAGCCCACCACCACCCACCCCCACCCACACACACATCCACAACCCCACACATACACGCACACACAGCCCACCACCACCCACCCCCACCCACACACAGCCCACCCACACCCACCCACACCCACACACACCCACCCACCCCACCCCCACCCATACTGTTACTGATTACAACAAACTCAGCATCACACCAGCTCAGCCATAGCACAGACAGCTTCCCCCAAACCCCCAAACCCCACCACACTCCCCCCCACACTTCCCCCTGACACTCCCCCCCCACACTGACACCCACAAACTGACACTCCCCCCACACTGACACCCACAAACTGACACTCCCCCCCCACACTGACACTCCCCCCACTGACACTCCCCCCACTGACACTCCCCCCACTGACACTGCCCCCACTGACACTCCCCCCCACTGACACTCCCCCCACTGACACTCCCCCCCACTGACACTCCCCCCACTGACACTCCCCCCACACTGACACTCCCCCCCACACTGACACTCCCCCCACACTGACACTGCCCCCCCACACTGACACTGCCCCCACTGACACTCCCCCCCCACTGACACTCTCTGAGCATTGAGATCTGCTCCCCACGTCCCCCTCCCCTCCCCCCCCCCTCCCCTCCCCCCCACGCACCCCTCCCCACTCCCCCTCCCCCCACCCTACACTCCCCCGACACTCCCCCCCACACTCCCCCCCACACCGACACTCCCCCCGACACTCCCCCACACCTGCACTCCCCTCCCCCCTCCCCCCACCTCCCTGCCCCCACCGCCCTCCCACACAGCCCTCCCCCCTCCATCCACCCCCTCCCACCCCCCCCCCCTCCCCCCCCCCCTCCCCCTCCCCCCTCCCCCCGGGAGGAGTGTAGGTGTGGGGGGAGTGTCGGGGGGAGTGTAGGTGTGGGGCGGAGTGTCGGGGGGAGTGCAGGTGTGGGGGGGGTGTCGGGGGAGTGTCGGTGTGGGGGGAGTGTGGGGGGAGTGTCGGGGGAGTGTAGGTGTGGGGGGAGTGTCGGGGGGAGTGTCGGTGTGGAGGGGAGTGTCGGGGGAGTGTCGGTGTGGGGGGGTGTCGGGGGAGTCTCGGTGTGGGGGGGAGTGTCGGGGGGAGTGTCGGTGTGGGGGGAGTGTCGGGGGGAGTGTCGGTGTGGGGGGAGTGTCGGGGGGAGTGTAGGTGTGGGGGGGAGTGTCGGGGGGAGTGTCGGTGTGGGGGGGAGTGTCGGGGAGAGTGTAGGTGTGGGGGGAGTGTCGGGGGAGTGTAGGTGTGGGGGGAGTGTCGGGGGAGTGTCGGTGTGGGGGGAGTGTCGGGGGGATGTAGGTGTGGGAGGGGAGTGTCGGGGGGAGTGTCGGGTGGGGGGAGTGTCGGGGAGTGTCGGTGTCGGGGGGAGTGTCGGTGTGGGGGGAAGTGTCGGGGGAGTGTAGGTGTGGGGGGAGTGTCGGGGGGAGTGTCGGTGTGGGGGGAGTGTCGGTGTGGGGGGAGTGTCGGTGTGGGGGGGATGTCCGGGGGAGTGTCGGTGTGGGGGGGAGTGTGGGGGAGTGTCGGTGTGGGGGGAGTGTCGGGGGGAGTATCGGGGGAGTGTCGGTGTGGGGGGAGTGTCGGGGGAGTGTCGGTGTGGGGGGGAGTGTCTGGGGAGTGTCGGTGTGGGGGGAGTGTCGGTGTGGGGGGGAGTGTCGGTGTGGGGGGAGTGTCGGTGTGGGGGGAGTGTCGGTGTGGGGTGGAGTGTCGGGGGAGTGTCGGTGTGGGGGGGAGTGTCGGTGTGGGGGGAGTGTCGGTGTGGGGGGAGTGTCGGTGTGGGGGGAGTGTCGGGGGGAGTGTCGGTGTGGGGGGAGTGTCGGGGGAGTGTCGGTGTGGGGGGGAGTGTCGGGGGAGTGTCGGTGTGGGGGGAGTGTCGGGGGAGTGTCGGTGTGGGGGGGAGTGTCGGTGTGGGGGGAGTGTCGGTGTGGGGGGGAGTGTCGGTGTGGGGGGGAGTGTTGGGGGGAGTGTCGGTGTGGGGGGGAGTGTCGGTGTGGGGGGGAGTGTAGGTGTGAGGGGCGGAGCTGTCGGGGGGAGTGTCAGGTGTGGGGGGAGTGTCGGGGGAGTGTAGGTGTGTGGGGGGAGTGTCGGGGGGAGTGTAGGTGTGGGGGGGAGTGTCAGGGGGAGTATAGGTGTGGGGGGAGTGTCGGGGGAGTGTCGGTGTGGGGGGGAGTATCGGGGGGAGTGTCGGTGTGGGGGGAGTGTCGGGGGGAGTGTCGGTGTGGGGGGAGTGTCGGGGGGAGTGTAGGTGTGGGGGGAGTGTCGGGGGGAGTGTCGGTGTGGGGGGAGTGTCGGGGGGAGTGTCGGGTGTCGGGGGGAGTGTCGGTGTGGGAGTGTCGGGGGGAGTGTCGGTGTGGGGGGAGTGTCGGTGTTGGGGGAGTGTCGGGGGGAGTGTCGGTGTGGGGGGGAGTGTGGGGGAGTGTCGGTGTGGGGGAGTGTCTGGGGGGAGTGTCGGTGTGGGGAGTGTCGTGTGGGGGAGTGTCGGTGTGGGGGGAGTGTCGGGGGAGTGTCGGTGTGGGGGGAGTGTCGGGGGGAGTGTCGGTGTGGGGGGGAGTGTCGGGGGAGTGTCGGTGTGTGGGGGAGTGTCGGTGTGGGGGGAGTTACAGGTTTGTGAATTCCTAGTTGTCGGGTTCTATGATCTTTGTTAACTCAAGTGACAGAGTCCGACATTCCGTCGTCTCGTTGTGACGCGTCACAGTGAAGTCCGGACAAGAGAGAGAGAGCGACGGAGGGGAACCGATCGGGAAACCAGAGCAACGTCTCCGGGAGAGAGAGAGGATCCTACAACGCTGTGAGAAAACTGAAAGGAGTTTCTCTCTCTCTCTCTCTCTCTCTCTCTCTCTCTCGCGGTCCTGGCTGTCGATCCCCCGATAAACTCACTCACTCGCTCGCTTCATGGCTGTTTGTGGGACACTCGGTTTCATGGTTTCTTTGTGCAAAATTAACTGCTGCGTTTGCTTACAAAGCACAGTCACTCCACTTCCTGTACCTCACTGTGAAGGTCTTTGAGATGTTTCGATCACGCGATAAGGTGTGAGTTGAGGCACTGTACCAAATGCGAGGATTATTATTCATTACCACGACTTATATATCTATATCGCCTTTACATGGAACAGCGGCTCGGAGCGATGAGCAATGGGGCAGATTGATGTCGAGTCGGGGAAAATGGGGAGGTGACCGCAGGCAAGAAACCATCGAAGAGGAAAGTCTTCGTCGTGTGATGTGAAGACTGGTGAAGAGGGACATTATACCTAATGTGCTACATAAAAGCAGGTCCTTCCTCACAGTGAATCACTGCTCCATATACAATTACAGCACCGGGGGATAAAAGTGGCTCATTTTTTTACACTTGATCCCAGAATAGCAACTGCTCCTTGTGCGCAGAGCCGGAGACGCAATGCAGTCGCCAACTCCCCACACACAGACTGTGTGACAGACTGCGACAACCGGCTTCTGTGTCCTCAGCCTCAGGGGGTGGAAGATGTGGGGGGGCGGTAAGTCAGGGTTTATAACAGGCTCCACATGCCCATCGTCAGCAGGTTCCCCAACCCCATCTGCCCCAGCCTCCACCCGCACACACCTTCCCCCACCCTCACCAGCCTCCGCACCCCCCACCCTCACCAGCCTCCGCACCCCCCACCCTCACCAGCCTCCGCACCCCCCACCCCCACCAGCCTCCGCACCCCACCCTCACCAGCCTCCACCCCCACCCTCACCAGCCTCCCCACCACCCTCACCAGCCTCCCCACCACCCTCACCAGCCTCCACACCCTCCACCCTCAGCAGCCTCCCCACCACCCTCACCAGCCTCCGCACCCCCACCCCCACCAGCCTCCGCACCCCCCACCCTCACCAGCCTCCGCACCCCCACCCTCACCAGCCTCCCCACCACCCTCACCAGCCTCCGCACCCCCCACCCTCACCAGCCTCCGCACCCCCCACCCCCACCAGCCTCCGCACCCCCCACCCTCACCAGCCTCCGCACCCCCACCCTCACCAGCCTCCCCCCACCCTCACCAGCCTCCGCACCCCCCACCCTCACCAGCCTCCACACCCCCCACCCTCACCAGCCTCCCCACCCCCCACCCTCACCAGCCTCCGCACCCCCCACCCTCACCAGCCTCCGCACCCACCACCCTCACCAGCCTCCCCCACCCTCACCAGCCTCCGCACCCCCCACCCTCACCAGCCTCCGCACCCCCTACCCTCACCAGCCTCCGCACCCCCCACCCTCACCAGCCTCCCCACCACCCTCACCAGTCTCCGCACCCCCCACCCTCACCAGCCTCCCCACCCCCCACCTTCACCAGCCTCCGCACCCCCCACCCTCACCAGCCTCCACACCCCCACCCTCACCAGCCTCCGCATCCCCCACCCTCACCAGCCCACCTCCACCCTCACCAGCCTCCGCACCTTCCACCCTCACCAGCCTCCGCACCCCCACCCTCACCAGCCTCCGCACCCCCACCCTCACCAGCCTCCGCACCCCCCACCCTCACCAGCCTCCGCACCCTCCACTCTCACCAGCCTCCGCACCCCCCACCCCCACCAGCCTCCGCACCCCCCACCCTCACCAGCCTCCGCACCCTCCACCCTCACCAGCCTCCGCACCCCCCACCCTCACCAGCCTCCGCACCCCCACCCTCACCAGCCTCCGCACCCTCCACTCTCACCAGCCTCCGCACCCCCCACCCCCACCAGCCTCCGCACCCCCCACCCTCACCAGCCTCAGTACCCCCCACCCTCACCAGCCTCCACACCCTCCACCCTCAACAGCCTCCGCACCCCCCACCCTCACCAGCCTCCGCACCCTCCACCCTCATCAGCCTCCGCCCCCCCCACCCTCACCAGCCTCCGCACCCCCCACCCTCATCAGCCTCCGTACCCCCACCCTCACCAGCCTCCACACCCTCCACCCTCACCAGCCTCCGCACCCTCCACCCTCACCAGCCTCCGCACCCCCCACCCTCACCAGCCTCCTCAACCCCACCCTCAACAGCCTCCCCACCCCCATCCTCACCAGCCTCCACCCTGCCAATCTCCACAGCCCCATCCCCATCAGCCTCCCCATCACCCTCCCATCCTCACCCCCATCCTCACCAGCCTTCCTACCCCCATCCTCACCAGCCTCACCCCCACATCCTCACCAGCCTCACCCCCACATCCTCACCAGCCTCACCCCCACTTCCTCACCAGCCTCACCCCCACATCCTCACCAGCCTCATCCCCACATCCTCACCAGCCTTCCTGCCTCCATCCTCACCAGCCTCCCCTCCTATCCTTCCCAACCACCTCCCCTCATCCTCGCCAGGCTCTGCTCCCCCACCCCCATCCTCACCAGCCTCCCCACCCCCATCCTCACCAGGCTCCACCCCTCATCCTCACCAGGCTCCGACCACCCCCCCCCCATTCCCATCAGTTCCACACACAGCCATCCTCACCGGTTCCAGGTTTCCATTGAAGAATGGGGGTGTCGGTCAGTGTCTGTGGCACCAAACACGAGAGCAATTCAGTGCCTGTGAGTGAAAAAATGGGACAGAGAGAGACAGAGCGAGAGAGAGAGAGAGACGAGTAAGATAACCAGAGAGAGAGACACACACAGAGCAAGAGAAACAGAGAGCGACAGAGATGGAGAGTGAGAGCAAGAGAGAGATAGACAGAGAGAGGATGAGAGAGAGAGAGAAAAAGAGATGTTCCTTAAACCTCACAGGAAACCTCTGGAAACCAGTTTGATTCATATAGAACTTTTAACAGTGAGTTTGATCTTAGGAAAATGAAAATGGCATCTTAGTCTCTCCGGGAGGCAGGAGCCCAATGTGGGCATTTAATGGGAAACTGGCAACGTGATTGTCAAGCGATCAGGAGGTTCGGGATGAAGAAGACCCTTCAGCCCAACTGATCTCATCCTTCCAGCATCCTCCCATCACAGCATCCAGCTGTTTCTCAAATGAGTCCTGGGTTCCTGGTCTCAACCGCTCTTCCTGGTGGAGTCCTGTAAAGTAGTGGTTAACGTGCTCGCCTCACAAGCGAGGGGACCCGGGTTAGATTCCTGGGTGGGGCAAAACCTCCAGGAGGTTTCCTTAGTCCATGCACACCAGTAAGTAGGAACCCAGTTGTTAGTTGATTGGTGGATCGCTTTCCGGATGTAATAATCCCTCCCCCCCAAAAAATTTGGTCACTCAATCCATGACTGTTTGTGGGGCACTGCTGTGCGCGGTTGGCTGCCGAGTTTCACCCACAAAATTCACAGTCAATTCACTTTACAGCTTACTCCACCACCTGCTGCCTCCGCTCGGCTGGCTCTAGCTTGCTGTTTGTCCCTTGTCCCCTCCGTTCCACCATCGGTGGCCGTGCCTTCAGCCACTACACTCCAAAACTCTGGAACTCTCTCCTTCAATCCCTTTGCCTTGTCATCTCCCTCCTCACATTCAAATCCCACCTAAAGAGCTTCCTTTTTGATCTTGTTTACGGTCACCTCCCCACTCCCTCTCCCCCAAGTTGCGGTTGTATATTCTGTGAAGCGCTTTGAGACATATCTGCCATCTGTCCTAAAACTGTCCTCCTAACCCCTCAACCTGTGATCTCTGCCCTCTGCCCTGTAGCCTCCATGACCCTGAGCTGGGACACCATCCCAGACACCCTCCACCTTGCTCCTCTTTCTCACCTCCTCCCTCCTCGTCCCCTTTCTCACCTCCTCCCTCCTCGTCCCCTTTCTCACCTCCTCCCCTTTCTCACCTCCTCCCTCCTCGCCCCCTTTTTCACCTCCTCCCTCCTCTCCCCCTTTCTCACCTCCTCCCTCCTCACCCCATTTCTCACCTCCTCCCTCCTCGCCCCTTTTCTCACCTCCTCCCTCCTCGCCCCTTTTCTCACCTCCTCCCTCCTCGCCCCTTTTCTCACCTCCTCCCTCCTCTCCCCCTTTCTCACCTCCTCCCTCCTCGTCCCCTTTGTCACTCCTCCCTCCTCACCCCTTTTCTCACCTCCTCCCTCCTTGCCCCCTCTCTCCTCACCTCTAAAGTCTGTCTATTTATTTTTGGCCATGTTTTCGGCCATTCCACCTCCCGTCTCAGATGCCCCGTCAGCAGATGAACACTTGACACTCCTCCTGTCCTGTGAGGCGCTGTATAACTGTAACTTGTTGTATTTGACATGGGCTACGTTGGCTCAGTCGCTTACACTTCCATCTCTGAGCCCCTCATCAGGAACTTTGAGCTTACAGTCCAGACTGGCACTCCAGCGCAGTGCTGGGGGGAGAGAGCGCCGTGTTGTTGGATGAGGGGTTAAATCTCACTCCCCATCTGTGCCTGTTAAGGTGTACGTGGGTGGAGTCCTGTAGCTCAGTGGTTAGAGCACTCGCTTTGCACCTGAGTTCAATTCCAGGCAGAGGGCGAAACCTTGGGCAAGTTTCCTTACTCCACACAGAGCCTAATAATAATCCCTCAAAAACAAAACAATAATAAATTGGTCATTTTCAATCTACGACTGTTTGTGGGACATTGCTGTGCGCAATTGGCTGCCGCGTTCGCCCACAAAATATACAGTCAATTCACTTTACAGTGTGTTCTGTGAAGCGCTTTGGGACGTCCTCCCGACGTGAAAAGCACTATATCAAATACAAGGATTATTATTATTACGTTAAAGATCCCGCAGTGCTGTTGGAAAAGAGAAGGGGATTTCTCTCTCCCGGTGGCCTGGCGGCAGATAAGAATTGGCCACTCACTTTACGACTGTTAGTGGGATATTGGCTGCTACGTTCAGCCTGCAAAACACACAGTCACTACACTTTACACTGAAATCCTGGTAAATGCTTTGAGACGATCTCCCCACACAACGCAATTAATTATTTATTAAAGGTATTTAATTATTTAGATTAAAATGAATGAAGTAATTAATAATTATTATTAATGTTTGCGTGTGCTGGACTCCCAGAGCAGCCCGACCTGGTCAAGCGGAAAGTCTAAGAGTCGGCCACGTGCTTTCTGTGGGAGGTTACCCTCCTCTCATCACTTGGCCTATCTGCCGTCCAGTCAATAATACATGAGTACAAAACGCCAGGCTCCTGGGTAACCATGGCAACCGCGCAGGCATCCACTTTGAGGACCAGACACAGAGCTGTGAAACCTGCGGGTTTGGGGGTGTGAGGAGACACGAGAACCCACCCATCCCCCTCATGGGGAAATAAATGCTTTGTAAATGACCCCATCCCCATCCCTCACACGTTCACCCCCTGACTGGCCGACACGACAACTAGCTCTACCTTACCCCACGTTCCATCAAGCCCCAGCCTCACCCCCACCTCAACCCCCACTCCCATTTTCCATCAAACCCCAACTCCCACCCGCACACACACCCCCACCCTTGCCCCCACCCCCACGTTCCCAATGACCCCACCCTCACCCCCAGCCTCGCACCATCCTCACCCTACGCTCACCCCTATACTCGCCCCCATACTCACCCCCACTTTCCATCAAACTCCACCCTCACACTTGCCCACACCCTCATTCCCACCCTCAACCCCACTCGTGCCCCCACCCTCACCCCCACTTTCCATCAATCCCCACCCTCACCCCCATTTTTCATCAAACCCCACCCTCACCCCCAGCCCCATCCTAACCATACACCCTCGGCCTTGCTCCCACCCTTACCCCCACCCCCATCCTAACCATACACCTTCACTCTTGCCCCTCCACCCTCACCCCACCTTCGCCCCCAACCCCCCTTGCCCCTTCCCCCCACCTCACCCTGCCCTCCCCCACCACACCCTGCCCTCCCCACCCAGCCCCGCCCTCCCCCACCCAGCCCCGCCCTCCCCCACCCAGCCCCGCCCTCCCCCACCCAGCCCCGCCCTCCCCCACCACACCCTGCCCTCCCCACCCAGTCCCGCCCTCCCCCACCACACCCCGCCCTCCCCACCCAGCCCGCCCTCCCCACCACACCCTGCCCTCCCCACCCAGCCCCGCCCTCCCCCACCCACCCCGCCCTCCCCCACCACACCCGCCCCTCCCCCCCGTCCCCCCCCCCCCGCCCACACCCTGCCCCGCGCCACACTGCCCCGCCCTCCCCAGCCCTAAAGAAACACAGCCACTTCACAAGTCAATGTCAACATGCAATCTGACAAAGTTTACTATTTACCAAAATTTTCAGATGGAGGATTCTCTCTCTCTCTCTCTCTGTTTCGCCTTGCGGAATCGAACCCAGGTCTCTCGCTTGCTCTAACCGCTGAGCTACAGGACTCCTACAAAGGGAGTGTGTGGGGTGTCTGATTATAAGAATAATCACATTTGGTACAGCTACTAATCATGTCATCGTTTCACAGAATTTACCGTAAAGTGTAGTGATTATGTATTTTGTGGGTGAACACGGCAGCCAATTTGTGCACAGTAATGCCCAGTCAACAGCCGTGAAGTGAGTGAGCTAATTTTATTAAGGTTGTCGGCCACGACACCGGGAAAGCGAAACTCCCTTCTCTTTTTGAAGAGAACGCCGGATCTTTAGAGTCCACCCGAACAGGCCTCAGTTTAATGTCTTTATGTGGGGTTTGAACCCACTATCTTGTGACTTGGAGATGAGAGCGCTGCCAGCTGAGGCTCCAGCGCAATGCTGGGGGGAACCCTGCATTGTCAGAGGTGCTGTCCTTCAGATGAGACGTTAAACCCAGATCCCTGTCTGTGCCCTGTTCGGGTGGATGTTAGAGATCGCGTTGTTATTGGAAAAGAGAAGGGAGTTTCTCTGTGTCTCTCCTGGTGCCTGGTCGACAGTCTCCCAGATACAATCGGTCACTCCCTTCACGGCTGTTTGCAGGATGTTTCTGTGTACAAATTGGCTGCCATGTTTCCTTACAAAACACAGTCACTACACTTGACAGCAATTTCCTGTGAAGAGCTTCGAGATATCTCGATGTCATGGATGCTGTATCAAATGTGAGAATGATTATGATTGTATTCCTCCGATCACTGCGACCCTGTGCTGTTGCTCGGGTGCTGAGCTTCCCCGGTGGGGGTGTGGGTTGGGGTAGCGGTGGGTGGGGGTGGATTTGAGAGGGAGAGAGTTAGCTCAGGTGGCATATTGGACAGTGTTACAGTCCGGGAAGAATTATTTATATCAAGAGATTTGAAAGATTCTGAAGACTCAAGGTTAGATTTGCCGACAGCATGAATTATCACTCTTATCACATCATTGAGATGTCTCAAAGTGCTTTACAGGATTTATTGTGAAGTGATGTGACTGTATTATGTGTTTGAACGTGGCAGCTAATTTTCACACAGCGATGTCCCACAAACCGTCAAAAGTTTTATCCACCTCTGTAAGTTCCTGGAGGAGCCAGAAGAACCCCTACCCCCCCCCAGCGTGTCTAATCGTTGCTCACGGATCATGTCTCCAACACCAGTGATCGGTTTTGCTGCTCTGCCTCTCATGGGGGAGGGGAGAGTGGGCGGAGAGATGTTTGCTCTAGAACAAAATAACTCAATTTCACAGCTCAATAATGCGGTTTATTATTAATAATAAAAAAACAAAAAAAAACAAAAGCATTGAAAATTACATTACATCTTTATTACTTGCGGCAGCATTTTATGAATGTTTCTCCACAATATTGTGGGGTGTGAGTGTGTGTGTGTGTGTGTGTGTTGAGGGGGGAGAGGGATGGGGGGGAAGTGGGCTGGAATTCCCAGGATAACAAGTGGCATCGCACAACGTGAGGTTACAATTCAACAACAACAGCTTGAGTTTACACAATGCCTTTCATGCTGGGCAGTGTCCCAAAACAACTCAATTGACAGTGGTGGAACATGACACTGAGCCGGGGATAAAGAAGAAAAGAAGACCTGAAGATGGGAGAAGAAGAGGAAAGGCAGAGGGATTGGAGGAGAGAATTCTAGAGTTTTGGGGCATTCCCCACTCAGCGACACGGATAATCTGGGCTTTAGCTCAACACCGAGCGGCAGGTCACCGGGAAAGGGAACGTACCATCTTTGATCCCCCAAACCTATGGACTCATTTCCCCACCCACCCCACAACACCCCCCCATTCCGCTACTCAGGTACCCGACCAGCTGTGTCAAGCGCTTTGAGACGTAATCTAATGTAAAAGGTGCCACACAGGAAGATTATGGGAGAAGGAAAGACTAGGGCAGTGAGGATACGGTGGGGGGAGAGCAGGGAATGGGGTTAGAATAGTGGGAGAGCGAGCACTAGCATAGACACAGAGGGGTGGTGGGGAGGGAGTGGTGATGGGGTGAATGGCCTCCCTCAGTGCTGAATACTATAGTATGATTGTTTGGTTCTTTATTCACAGAAAATCCAATCAATGGGGAAACAGGAATAATTGGAAACTGGGGAATAATTTGATAGTTTGCCCTTTTCCCCCTGAACCCGACCAAAGTAAATTGTGTTTTATTTCAGGTCAAAAGGCACGGCTGATTTGAAGTCTCTCTGTCACTGTGATGTTCGGCGTTTTCTTCATTGTAACCCCCCACCCCACCAGCCCTGCTCGCTGCGTCTGTGAGGTGATGACATTCCTGGGGGTCCTGGAGAGGGGACCGTTACACTGTAGGAGAGGGATTGTAGGTCTCACAGTGAACCGGTCTCTGTTCCAGAACCTCTCACCGACATCAGAACCGGCCATAGACGCAATTGTGATAATAACCAAAGGTTAAAATGCTGCAGGTGCTGGAAATCTGAAATAAAAACAGAAGTTGCTGGGAACACTCAGCAGGTCAGGCAGCATCTACGGAGAGAGGAAAGTGAGTTAACAAAACATTAACTCACTTTCCTCTCTCCATAGATGCTGCCTGACCTGCTGAGTGTTCACAGCGACTTCAATTGTGACAGAGTCAAGCCGGTGAATCACCTGTCAGATGAGAAGCCTTTAATTATAATAGTAATCCTTGGATTTGGTATAGCGCCTTATCAAAGCATTTCACAGAATGTACGGTAAAGTGAATTGACTGTATATTTGTGGGCAAAATGCGGCAGCCGATATTACTATTACTATTTACGGTTAATGTTCCGTTACTCAGTGGTCAATCGCGTTTCTACTGGGGAGGGGACTCACCATCCAGCACCACATCACATCAACATCGCCAGGCACAGGTCAGGAGGAGGCCTCAACCCATCCATCTAACCTGATCCTCTCGCTGTGATTGAAGCAGGAACATCAATGTATTCAAGAGAAAACTGAATGCATACATGAAGGAGAGGGGGATACTGAGCTGTAGGAGAGGGGAATAGAGGGGTGTAGGAGAGGGGAATAGAGGGGTGTAGGAGAGGGGAATAGAGGGGTGTAGGAGAAGAGAATAGAGAGGTGTAGGAGAAGGGAATAGAGCTGTAGGAGAAGATAATAGAGAGGTGTAGGAGAGGGGAATAGAGGGGTGTGTGGGAGGGGAATAGAGAGGTGTAGGAGAGGGGTGTAAGAGGGGAATAGAGAGGTGTAGGAGAAGGGAATAGAAGAGGGGAATAGAGAGATGTAGGAGAGGGGAATAGAGAGGTGTAGGAGAAGGGAATAGAGAGGTGTAGGAGAGGGGAATAGAGAGGTGTAGGAGAGGGGAATAGAGAGGTGTAGGAGAAGGGAATAGAGAAGTGTAGGAGAGGGGAATAGAGAGGTGTAGGAGAAGGGAATAGAGAGGTGTAGGAGAGGGGAATAGAGGGGTGTAGGAGAGGGGAATAGAGGGGTGTAGGAGAGGGGAATAGAGGGGTGTAGGAGAGGGGAATAGAGGGGTGTAGGAGAAGTGAATAGAGAGGTGTAGGAGAGGGGAATAGAGAGGTGTAAGAGAGGGGAATAGAGGGGTGTAGGAGAGGGGAATAGAGGGGTGTAGGAGAGGGGAATAGAAGAGGGGAAGAGAGAGATGTAGGAGAGGGGAATAGAAGAGGGGAATAGAGAGGTGTAGGAGAGGGGAATAGAGGGGTGTAGGAGAGGAGAATAGAGAGGTGTAGGAAAGGGGTGTAAGAGGGGAATAGAGAGGTGTAGGAGAAGGGAATAGAGAGATGTAGGAGAGGGGAATAGAGAGGTGTAGGAGAGGGAAATAGAGAGGTGTAGGAGAAGGGAATAGAGAGGTGTAGGAGAGGGGAATAGAGGGGTGTAGGAGAGAGATGTAGCAGAGGGGAATACAGGGGTATAGGAGAGGGGAATAGAAGAGGGGAAGAGAGATGTAGGAGAGGGGAATAGAAGAGGGGAATAGAGAGGTGTAGGAGAGGGGAATAGAGAGGTGTAGGAGAGGGGAATAGAGGGGTGTAGGAGAAGGGAATAGAGGGGTGTAGGAGAGGGATGTAAGAGAGGGGAATAGAGAGGTGTAGGAGAAGGGAATAGAAGAGGTGAATAGAGGGGTGTAGGAGAGGGGAATAGAGAGGTCTAGGAGAGGGGTTGTAGCAGAGGGGAATAGAGGGGTGTAGGAGAGGGGAATAGAGGGGTGTAGCAGAGAGGAATAGAGGGGTGTAGGAGAGGGAAATAGAGAGGTGTAGGAGAGGAGAGTAGGAGAGGTGCAGTATAAACAGCGGCACAAACCATTTGAGCCAAATGGCCTGTTTGCATGCTTTTCCCTACGTGGTGTCAAGGAGACGTGTGTTAAGGTGGGTTTTAAAGGTAGGGAAGGGGGAGGTGAGATGAGGAACTCTGCGATGGATTTCTAGAGAGCGAGGGGAGAGTGGCTGAAAGCTCTCAGCAATTGGTTTCATTATGGAACATCACCGTGAAGAGGGAAACGGGGAGCATTGGAAAACCTGTTGGGAGGTTAAACTGTGTGATGGGATGTGTGGACAGATTGCACAGCCTGAGCGAGAAATAGGCTGGATAAGTCCTCGCGCTTTCTCTCCTTCAATATATTTTTCGATTAAATATTGCTACCTTGGTTTTTTATGGCTAGCTGGGTGTCTGACACCTGGAAACCCATCAATGTGGTTAAGAGTCTCCAAATTAGGTGGAGGGTTGTATGCTTGGCACCTACACATGGAAATCCCTGTGTTTTAAACCCGTGTTCGTATTTTGACTATAAAAACCAGAAAGAATAAAGGTTGGGTTTGAATCCTTGCCAGTGTTCTGTATTTCTTTTCTTCCTCAGGTCTGGAAATGAGACATGTGAATATGATACAATACAGCACATTTACACAGCTCCTTTCATCTCGGGAACACATCTCCAAGCCTTCACACTGCTCATTGGGGACCTGAGCTGGAGGATGGAGCCAAAAGTGTGGTCAAAGAGATGTTTTGAGACGTGCCTTGAATGAGGGAAGGAGGGAGCGAGTTGGAGGAACTCTGGGGAGGAGTAGGCTAGTTAGAGGAACTGCGTAGGGAATTGGAGGCACTGTGGAGGGAGGGGGATGACTTAGGAGGGAGTTGAAGGGACTCCAGGAAGGGGGAGGAACTCCAGAGTATTTCAGTTAAGTTCTGAGGCTGTTTCTTTCTCTCAGCAGGGAATGTCTCAAAGAGCGGCACGAAATTGCTATCCAGTGTTGTGACTGTGTGTTTTGTAGGTGAACACAGCAGTCAATTTGCACACAGCAACAAACAGCCATAAAGTGTATGAGCATTTGTTTTGGGGGATTGTCGGCCTGGAGACTGGGAGGGAGAAACCCCCTTCTCTTTTCCAATAGTGGGATCTTTAATGTCCACCTGGATACACAGATGGGACCTCGGTTTAACTTCTCATCTGAAGCACGGTACCTCTGACAACACAACGCTTCCCAAAAGACTGCGCTGGAGCCTCAGCCTGGACTGTGAGCTCAGAGCAGGTGATGAACGCGTAGAGTGATAAATTTCATTAAGAATAAACCTTTTGGTTGTAATTTTATACTCCTTGCTGAACCCACCCCCACTCGTGGTTTTATTGGTAAACAAGCAATTGTGGAGTCCCGTAGTGTAGTGGTTAGAACATTCGCTTCACAAGCAAGAGGACCCAAGTTTGATTCCTGGACTGGGCGAAACCTTAAGGAAGTTTCCTTACTCCACTCGCCTCTGTTTATCTAGCAATAAGTAGCAAACGGTTGTTATCCACCAGTTTCCGGATCGCCTTCCGAGGGTAATAATCCTTCCAAAAAAAATGTGTGGTCATTCAATCTATGACTGTTTGTGGGACACTGCTGTATCAGCAGATACACAGAGTGAAGCTGACCCAGTTCTTCAAGACGCCATACGGTGTGAGAGGTGCTATATTAGCTGGAGTTGTGCTGACAGACTATTATAATGGAAGCCCCGACAGACCCAGATCTGTTCACACTATCTGTGTTCACAATGGGATCACACCAGTCAGCCCAGAGAGAGAGAGACAACTTGAAGCCGTTCAGTCAGGTTGGGACTTGGACCAGGTTCTGCAGGTCAGAAACGGTCACCGGATCATGGCCTGCTCTGAATGGTCAGGCAGAAATGTCTGGCAACAGTCAGCTCTCAGGCTCCATCCAGTGGCCATCTTTCTCCTTCCTCCCTCTCTCTTTCCCCCTCCTCGTCTGTCTTTAGATCACGCCTGAAGACTTTCCTCGTCGACCGTACCTATGGTCACCTGCCCCCAGCTCAGTGTCAGGCACCGCCACTGTTAAGCGTTCATAGACATTTGCCCACATTAAGGGCACTGCGTAATTACGAGTTGTTGTTGCTGCCAGTCCTTGCTCCTGACTTGGTCTCTCCTGCCACCTGCTGACACTTCTATGGAAATACAATAATCCATTTGATGCCGGCGCCTGTCATTTTGAAAAGCTTCAAAGCACTTCACAGAGAATTGCTGTAGTGACTGTGCTTGTAGATGAATGTGGAAAACCAATTTAGTCATGAATGACAATTTGATTGTACATGTGGCATTGCTGGCCAGGCACTGGGAGAGAGAAACTCCCTTCTCTTTTCCAATAGCGGAATCTTTAACATCCACCTGAACAGGCAAAGACGGGCAGCTTGGTTTAACGTCACAAGTGAAGGATGCCAACTCCGACAATGCAGCGCTCCCACAGCACTGAGCTGGAGTGTCAGCCTGGACGGTGAGTTCAGATGTGGGGCTTGAATATCAGCCATTGGAATCAGATTGGGAAGAAAATGGGAACTGGAGATTTTCTCTTTATAAAGACAATATAACACAATCCAATTTACATTTACACAGTGTTTTTCATGTCAGGAGGACACTTGACAGTCCTGGCTGAGCACCCGAGCTGGGAGTGGGGGAAGATGACTAAAGGCATAGTCAATGAGGAAGGTCTTGAGAAGAACCCTGAGAGGGGGGAGGGAGGGGGTGAAGTGGGACATTACTGACCTGTAAAGTTGTCAATGAGACAAGGGCAACTGTAACATTAAACAGGCATAAATAGAACTCAGAGTCTGAATTCAAACGGAAACAGCCTGAAAACAGATCGTTCTGCGAAACTGAGTAAAAAAAATGACTGAGTATATTAAATTGGAAATAGCTGAGCTCAGACAGAGACCAGGCTGGAAAATAGACACAGGAAAAGGTTTAAAAATGTAAACTGAGCTACATGCTCACAAGAGGGAGCTGAAGTGTCATGTTGTTACAATCTCTGAGTCAGAAGGTTGTGGGGTGAAGCCCCATGTTGGGGCCTCTGAGCTCACAGTCCAGGCTGATGTTTCAGCGCAATGTTGGGGGCGTGAGGGGAGGGGGGAAAAGGGAGAGTGCTGCCTTGTCGGAGACACCGGAAAAGAAACAGGAATTTCTTCCAGTGTCCTGGCCGACAATCCTTCAGAAAAATTGATAGTTCACCTAACGACTGCCGGAGAGATGGTGCTGTGCGCTAATGAGTGTCCCATCACTAGATGTGACAGCAGTTATTTGTGAAGCATATTGAGTTGTTGCGATGTGATAAGGCACCATAAAAATGCAACCTCTTTCTTAAAAGTCAGAGAAAGGGCCCATGAGGCAGAAGAGATTTCAATGGAAGAGTGCAAAGGAAATAGCAAATCGAGGAGGTGACGGGTGGGCAGAGATAAAGGGAGACATTCTCAACCTAAGAGACAAAATGAGAAGTGAAATCCTAACTCTTACAGCTTGTAATTACAGCTGTGCGTGATGAAAGAGGTAATTATAAGCTGTTTGTCATGTCAAGTCATTCCCCTTTTTTCCTAATAATATACAGAAGCAGACACATTGACAGCATGGACATTCAGCACACCTGAGCAGCCACAGACAGTAACTCAGTTTAAGGTCTCAGCCAAAGGACAGTACCTCCGAAAATACGATGAACCCCCGGCATGGCACTGGAGTGTCAGCCTAGGCTTTAACAGTTCCAAGGGACAATGTGGGACTTGAAACCACAATCATCTGACTCAGAGGCGAAAGTTCTGCCACCGTAGCCAGCCTGATACATAGGTTAGTCCAACAACACAGCACTCCCCACACCCCCCACCACACCCCAGTACTGAATTGGAGTGTCAGCCCAGAGCGTGGTTCACCTAACGGCCCCACACTACCTGATCCCAGAGGCTGGTTTCCAATTCATAGCATGAAGAAATAAGCTCAGTCACAACAGGAGAATGATGAAGAGGTTAAAAGAGAGGATAAAAATGTCACATTAAAATGGTTCCAAATTGAAATTAAATCAAGCAGCAGAGCCCTGTTAAATATGATTCAATCTCTAACATCGCTATCACCAGGGGAAATGAAAGATGTGGTGTTTAACTGACAGCTTGTTCAGGCTAATTAAAATCATACAAAAAGTCAAAGGTCCAGGAGAAATCAGTTACATTTCACTGGTTGGCAAATCAGAAAACTATCTCCATCTCCAAACCGTCTCTATGCAGTGCAGGCCATGGGCAGAAACGGCCTGCAGCATGAGGAGGGAACTGAATGAGGTGGACCAGAGCGAGAATTGTGTTAAGGAATTTGGTGAGAGTGGGAATTCAGTGCAGAAAGGGAAAGAGGTGAAGAATTATAAAATATATAATATTTATATTAAAATAATATAAAACGTGTCAGGGAATGTGGCAGGGCAGCTGAAACCAGTTGCATGCACAATGTGTGCCATGTGGGAACTCCAGGATGCTTTGTATGCCCTGGACAGACACGTGTAGGAAGTGCCTCCAGCTGCTTGAGCTTGAGCTCAGGCTTTCTCAGCTCGAGGAGAGGCTGGTGTCACTACATAGCATACGGGAGGCTGAAGAGTTCATGACTCGAACGTTTCAGGAGGTGGTCATCCCACAGCCACAGTGGGTTCAGGAGAGGGAGTGGGTAACCACCTGGAATGGGAGGAAGAGGGCACAGGCAGTGCAGAAATCCCCTGAGTGTGGCACACAAACTGATTATCTGTACTGAATACCGGTCAGGGTGATGACACCTGTGGGGAGGGGAGTCAAAAGCAAATGGATACACAGGAGAACACAGGGAAGAGAGTCAATGCAGTTGTCATTGGGGACACAATAGTGAAAGGAGTAGACACGCGTTTCTGCAACCAAAGACGTGACTCTCGCTTGGTGCCTCTCTGGTGCCAGGGCTGAAGACATCATGGAATGGATTCAACACATTCTACAGGGGGAAGAGGAACATCCAGACATTGTGGTCCATGTTGGGATCCATGACATAGGGAAAAAATGGGCTGAGATCCTACAGGGAGGGTATCAGAAGCTAGGGAAAAAGCTAAAGAGTAGGAGCTCAAAGGTGGTGATCTCTGGATTACTCCCAGTGCCTCGTGCAAATGAGTATCAAAACAGCAGATCAAACGTATGAATGCATGGCTGGAGAAATGGTGCAGAGAGGGCTTCGGGTACCTGCAACATTGGGACCAATCTGGGGCAGGTGCGACCTGTACAAGGTGGATGGGTTACACCTGAATAGGGCTGGGACCAATGTCCTCCAGGGAGGTTAACTAGTGCTGTGGGGAAGGGTTTAAACTAATTTTGCGGGGGGAAAGGAATCAGGATGTAGCATTAGAGAGGACAAACAAGTTACATAGAGGGCTGGGAGAGGCAAATGGCAGTATAACAAGGAGTAATCTAGGAAAAGGAGGGATTAGATGGCAGAGAAATGCAGAGCAGACTAAGTTGATGTGTGTAAATGCACAGAGTTGACAAATAAGATTGGTGAGCTGCAGATTCAAGTTGACACATGAGGTTATGATGTAGTGGCAATAATGGAGGCCTGGCTCAAAGAAGGGCGGGAATGGGAGCTGAATATTCCTGGCTACGATGTATTCAGGAGGGATAGGGAAGGAAAAGGAGGAACAGGTGGCAATATTGATTAGAGACACCGTTATAGCCCTGGAAAGAGACAGTGTGCTAGAGGGTCCAAACAGCATTTATTTGGTTAGAGTTAATGAGCAGAAAAGGAGCTGTTATCCTGTTAATACAGACCAAATTGTGGGAAGGAGATAGAGGAGCAAATCTGTAGCAGATTTCAGAAAAAATGCAAAACCAATAGAGTAGTGATAATGGGGGACTTCAGTTATCCTAACGTAGACTGGCAAAATAACAGTGTAAAGGGTAAGGAGGGGGAAGGATTCCTGAAATGTGTGCAGGATAACTTTCTGGATCAGTATGTTTCCAACCCGACGAGGAAGGAAGCAGTGATGGATCTAGTTCTGGGGAATGAAGTGGGACAAGTGGGGCAGGTTTCAGTAGGAGAGCTTCTGGACAACAGTGACCACAGCATCATTAGGTTTAGAGTACTTATGGAAAGGGACAAAGAACAATCAAAGGTGAAGATACTCAACCGGAAGAGGCTAATTTCAGTGAGTTAAAAAGGGACCGAGTCAAGGTGGACTGGAAAGAAAGATTGGCAGGTAAACCAGCTAATGAGCAATGGGAAGCCTTCAAGAGGAGATTCGGGAACAGAACAAATACATTCCCACACAGGGGAAAGGTGGGGCATCCAAACTTCCCTGGACGACTAAGGAAATTGAGATTAAAATAAAACAGAAAAAGAAGGCTTATGATAAATGTCAGGCCCAAAATACAGAAGATAATCACATAGAATATAGAAAGTACAGAGGAGAACTGAAAAAGGAAATAAGAGGGGCAAAGAGATTGTACGAGAAAAGATTAGCGGGTAACGTAGAAGGGAACACAAAGGTATTTTATAAGCATACAAAGAATAAAAGGTTAGTCAAAGATAGGGTGGGTCCAATTAGGGACCAAAGGGGAAATCTTCTTGTGGAGGCAGACGTACTGAATGAGTACTTTTCATCTGTCTTCACAAAAGAAGAGGATGCAGCCAATGGGGCAGAAGGATAAACCTGGGAACTACAGGCCAGTCAGCCTCACGTCAGTACTGGGGACACTTCTAGTGACTATAATCCGGGACAAAATTAATTTTCACTTAGAAAAATATGGGTTAATAAAGGACAGCCAACATGGGTTTGTTAAAGGCAAATCTAACAAACCTGATAGAGTTTTTTGATGAGAGGGTGGATGAAGGTAGTGCAGCTGATGTAGTTTACATGGATTTTCAAAAAGAGTTTGATAAAGTGCCACATAAGAGACTTGTAAGCAAAAATAGAAGCCCCCGGTATTAAAGGGACAATGGCAGCATCGATACAGAAAGCGGAGAGTGGTGGTGAATGGTTGTTTTTCTGACTGGCAAGGAGTGCGCAGTGGTGTCGTGGGCCAGCGAGCGGCAGGGCCTTGAAAACCCAGGTAAACCGAGCGGGACTCACGGAAGGTAAGTCAGGCAGCAGCGGGGAGTCGAGGGCTGGTCTCCTGGGGATCGGGACCAGAGTTAGCAAGAGCAGTGGCCAGAGTCCCGGGGATCAGGACCAGCGTTGGCAAGAGCGGGGGCCGGGGTCATGGGGATTGGGAGTAGTGTTAACCAGAGGCAGGGGCTGGTCACTGCCAGCTGGGCCAGGGGTCTGAGGTGGGGCGGATGTCGCGGGGATCGAGCGGTGGCCATTTTGGACTTCCAGATTTTCCGGCCATTCTGCGTGAAGTCACCTTCCGCCCGCCACGTTTGAATCACTGGTAGCAGCTACAGCACATACAGTAGTCTGTACCAGTGACTCCCTCCTGTCTGTCTGTCTCCCGTCCTTCTATCCACAATGAGCGCCCTCCCCACTCTGTGCCACCTCTAGTCTCTCTCACCCTGACCATTTCCCCCCTCCTTGCTCCCCCCCCCCCCCCCCCCCCCCCTGCTCGGGTCATGACCCAACTGTGCAGCCCCTTGGGACATCCTCCTGACGTGAAAGGCGCTTTATAAATGGAATCTTGTTGTTGTTGTTGTTGTAGTCCCCCCCCCACCCCCCAGCCTCCTGCAGGCTGACAATGTCCTACTAAACCCGCCGCCTCTTGTCCCAGCGTGCACATCTTGGCTGCCACCCCCGACCTGAGCTGGCCCTCCCTCAAAATGCCCCCTTCCCTGCAATTCTCCCGCTCTGTCCTGTACTCTCTCTCTGCCCTCCCTGTCTCCTATCTCTGCTTAACCGCCCCCACTGCCTCCCTCTGCTCCAGCCTGGGAATCCTCCGCCAGGCTCATCGTGGCACTCGGCGCTGGCTGTCCAGCAGCAGCCACACCCACAGCCCCATTCCCCACTCCCGCCGCAAGCCACCCTGACCCCGGGGCTAACCTCTCCTCCCTCATCTGCATCCCACCCTCCCTGCCAACCAATCCACTACACCCTCCCATCCCACACATCCCACACATTTCCCTTTCACACATCTGGTTGGACCTCATCAAGAACTACCGTTCCACTCTCGCCTCAGCCAAATCAGCCTTCTATTCCAGGTTAATCCTGGAGGCGAAAGGCAACCCCAGGCTCCTATTCTCCACCACCAATCGGCTCCTCTGCCCTCCCCGACACACCTCGCAGAGACTTTCCTCTGACGCTCACTGCAAGAAAATGCTGGATTTCTTAGAGTCCAAAATCGAGGGAATCTGCTCATTTTCCACTGCCCTCCCAACTTCGACCCCCTCCCTACCCCCACCCCACACAATTACCCATCCGACAATTACCCATCCCTTTTTCCACACCTTTGAGCCTGTCACCACCTCCTCTGTCTTCAACACGGTAACCTCCATGAAGTCCACCACTTGCTCCCTCGACCCCATCCCCACTCCTCTCCTTAAATCCCAGCTCCACCTCCTTGCCTCAATACTCGCTGACATCATTAATCTTTCCCTGTCATCTGGCACTGTTCCTTCCCCCCTCAAAACAGCCACTATCACCCCCACCTTGAAGAAACCTTCCCTTGACCCATCCAAGGTCCTTGAGAGAGCCATTGCCTCCCAGCTTCGCTCTTTCCTCTCCTCTCACTCCCTCCATGAACCTCTCCAATCGGGTTTCTGTGCTGCACACAGCACGGAAACTGCTCTGGTCAAGATCACAATGAAATCCTGACCACGTGTGACCAGGGCTCCCTCTGCCTCCTCATCCTCCTCGACCTCTCTGCTGCCTTTAACACCGTGGATCAGTCAATCCTCCTCCACCGCCTCTCCTCCCACCTCAACCTCCAAGGTTCTGTCCTTGACTGGTTCAGGTCCTACCTTTCACACCGTCTCCACTTTGTTGCGGCAAACAGCTTCTCCTCCAGCCCCCGCACCGTCTCGTGCGGTGTTCCTCAGGGCTCTGTCCTCAGTCCCCTCCTCTTCACCCTCTCCATGCTCCCCCTCGGTGACATCATCCGCAGACATGGGGTAAATTTCCACATGTATGCGGATGACACCCAACTCTACCTCTCTGCCTCCACCTGAACTCCAGGACTACTGGTGTCCTGACCGACTGCCTGTCCGACATCAAATCCTGGACGAGGGACAACTTTCTCCAACTCAAGGTCGGCAAGACCGAGGCCCTCCTGATTGGCTCATGCCAGCGCCTCCGCACCTCGGGCACTGGCAGCATCAGCCTCTACGGCTGCACACTCAACCTCACTGAGCCAGTCAGGAACCTGGGGTCTTGTTTGACCCTGAACTGTCCTTTTTCCCCCACATCCGCACCATGACCGGCACTGCCTACCACCACCTCCGCAACATTGCCAGACTTCGCCACTGCCTCACCCCTCAGGCTGCCCAAACCCTCACACATGCATTTGTCACCTCGAGGTTCGATTACGTGAACTCCCTCCTCATCGGCCTTCCCAACTCTTCCCTTTACAAGATGCAGATCATCCAAAACTCTGCAGCTCGTGTGCTCTCACGCACCAGGCTCCGCGATCCCATCACTCCCACCCTCGCCCGACTCCACCGGCTCCCCATCCCCCAGAGGATCGAGTTCAAGATCCTCGTCTTCACCTTTGAGGCCACCCATGGCCTTGCACCCTCCTACTCTCTGACCTGCTGACTTCCTACCAACCTGTCCGCTCCCTATGTTCATCGGGCTCCGGGCTGCTCCATGTCTCCTGCCCAACCCACCCTACCATCGGTGGCCGGGCTTTCAGCCTCTCTGCCCCCACACTCTGGAACTCCATCCCATGGTCCCTTCTCCTCGCTTCCTCCCTCACCTCCTTCAAGGCCGGTCTCAAGACCCTTCCCTTCGACCGTGCCTTTGGTCTCCCTCCCACCTCTCTGCCTTCCCTCACCCCTACCCCACCCGTCCCCCATGCTCGGCCCCTGACACCCGACTGTTCAGCGCTTTGGGACGTTCTCCCGATGTGAAAGGCGCTCTATAAATGTCATTTTGTAGTTGTTGTGTCCCCCTGTGCTCAGGATTCGGACCACTGCTGTTTTTGGTCTATATAAGTGACCTGGACTTGGGTATAGGGAGTACAATTTCCAAGTTTGCAGATGATAAAGTACTACTGGAAAAGTAGTAAACAGTGAGGAGGATAGTAGCGTCACTGAGAAGAAGTTTAATGTGGAGAAATGCAAAGTGTTGCATTTTGGGAGGAAGTATGAGAAGAGCAATATACGCTGATGGTACAATCTTAAAGGGAGTGAAGGAACAGAGAGACCTGGGGGTCATATAAGTAAATGTTTGAAGGTGGCTGTTCAGGGAGTTAAAGCTGTTTAAACAGGCCTACAGGATATTAGGCTTATAAATAGGGGCATAGAATACAAAAGTCAGGAAGTTATGATGAACCTTTATAAAACACTGGTTAGGCCTCAGTGAGAGACTGTGTTCAGTTCTGGGCACTGCACTTCAGGAAGGATGTCAAGGCATTGGAGAGAGTGCAAAGGAGATTGACCAGGATGGTACCAGGAATGAGGGACTTCAGTTATCAGGAGAGGCGAGAGACGCTGGGATTATTCTCCTTGGGACAGAGAAGGTTAAGAAGAGACTTAATAGAAGTTTTCAAAGTTATCAGGGGATTCGATACAGTGAACAAGGAGACACTATTTCCACTGTGGTTGTGTCGGTAACCCGAGGACACTGATTTAAGATAGTTGTTAAAAGAAACAGAGGGGAGATGAGGAGAAATGTTTTCACACAGTGAGTTGTTCAGATCTGGAATGCATTGCCTGAAAGGCTGTTCGAAGCTGATTCGATAACAGCTTTTAAGAGAGAAGAAGATAATTATTTGGGGAGGACAAGTTTGCAGAATGGCTATGGGGAGAGCGCGGGGGAGTGGGATTGAATTGGATAACTCTTTTCAAAGAGCCAGTACAGACACGATGGGTCGAATGGCCTCCTTCTGTGCTGTATAATTCTATGATTCACATTGTGAGGACATCTAAAAGGAGGGTCTTCAGATGGGGCTTGAAGGAGGCAAGGGAGCGAGTGAGGTAAAGAGACTATGGGATGGAGTTCCAAAGGTGGGGGCAGAGATACTGAAGAGATACCTGGGGTGGGCTGGACAGGGAACATGGAGCAGGCCAGAGCCCGCTGAGCAGAGGGACCGGACAGGATGGTAAGGGGTTATCAGGTCACAGAGCTAGGGAGGAGCAAGGCTGTGAATGCGAGGACAAGGACTTCAGGTCATCCGGACACTTGGGAAATCCTTAAAACTCTGACTTGATTTTACCGCCCAGTCATAATAATAATTAATAAGATTTAAAAAGAATAATAGTCCTTGCATTTTATACAGCGACTCGTCACATTGGCAATACGTCTCAAACCACTTCACAGGATACACTCTAAAGTGTAGTGACTGTGTATTTGTAGGTGAACACGGCAGCCAATTTGTGCACAGCAACAGCCACAAAGTGAATGAGTGATTATATCTGGGGGATTGTTGGTCAGGACATTGGCAGAGAGAAACTAACTTCTCTTTCCCAATCGCGCCACGGAATCTTTAATATTCAGCTAAACACAGACAGCACCTTGACTTAACGTCTCATTTGAAGGACAATGCCTCCAACAATGCAGCGCTCCCCAAGCACTGCGCTGGAGCATCAGTCTGGCAACTCTCCCCCAGCACTGCGCTGGAGCATCAGTCTGGCAACTCTCCCCCAGCACTGCGCTGGAGCATCAGTCTGGCAACTCTCCCCCAGCATTGCACTGGAGCATCAGTCTGGCAACTCTCCCCCAGCACTGCGCTGGAGCATCAGTGTGGCAACTCTCCCCCAGCACTGCGCTGGTGGATCAGTCTGGCAACTCTCCCCCAGCACTGCGCTGGAGCATCAGTGTGGCAACTCTCCCCCAGCACTGTGCTGGAGCATCAGTGTGGCAACTCTCCCCCAGCACTGCGCTGGAGCATCAGTCTGGCAACACTCCCCCAGCACTGCGCTGGAGCATCAGTCTGGAGGTCTGGGTTGAAAGCCTGCGACGTAGGGCAAATGACGCCTCACACGGACCCTTATAGTTTAATTGCGTGGTTCATTCAAAAGAGTCCGATTAATATGCAATTAGGTACTAGTTTGTAAGTGCATCTTGTATTTGTGGGATTCAGTTCACTGCAGTCGAGACAGATATTTATAGTTTTCTAGTAAAAAAAACTGGTTTGTTATTTTTGTCAGTTACAAAATGTTCTCGTTAATTTTAGCCCCAAGTTTTAAAGGTTCAGGCAACCAAATAAGGCTCTAGGAGTACAAACTGGTATCTGCTCATGGCTTGTATCTGAGTCCTGTGCTTACCTCACACGATGTGACATCCGGCAAAAGACAAACTAGCTGATCAGCACAGATGTGGAGTCCTGTGGCTCAGTGGTTAGAGCACTCGCTTTGCAAGTGAGAGACCTGAGTTTAATTCCAGGCAGAGGGCGAAACCTTGGGCAAGTTTCCTTACTCCACACAGAGCCTAATAATAATCCCTCCAAAACCAAAAACAATAATAAATTGGTCATTTTCAATCTACGACTGTTTGTGGGACATTGCTGTGCGCAATTGGCTGCCGCGTTCGCCCACAAATATACAGTCAATTCACTTTACAGTGTGTTCTGTGAAGCGCTTTGGGACGTCCTCCCGACGTGAAAAGCGCTATATCAAATGCAAGGATTATTATTATTATTATTATTATTAGATACGGAGTAACACACCAACGCTCCAGCGCAGTGCTGGGGGAGCACTGCATTATCAGAGGCGTCATCCTTCGGATGAGATGTTCAATTGAGCTCCCTGTTTGGGTGGCTGTTCACAATCCTGTAGCCCTGTCGGAAAAAGAAAAGGAAAAGAGAAATTTGTCCTGACTGACAATCCCCCAAATAAAACTGGTCATTCACTTCATGACTCTTTGTGGAGATGATGCTGTGTGCAAATTGGCTGCCGACAGTACACAACAACAACAACGTGCACTTATATAGTGCCCTCCATGCAGGGTAGTGTCTCAGAGCGCTTAACAGTGGCGAAGCCTGACTCCGAACCGGGAGTGGGGAGCGATGGCCATAAGCACAGTCGAAGAGGAAGCTTTTCAGGCGGGACTTGAAAAAGGGGAGAGAGGGAGCAAGGTGGAGGAATTGAGGGGGAGCGTTCCAGAGTTTTAGGGCATAGTGGTTGAAAGCGCAACCTCCAATGGTTGGGCGGAGGGTGTGAAGGACGAGCAGGAGGCCGGTTGCCAGTCGAGTGGAGGCGGCAGGTGGTGGATTGGGGAGAGAGGAGGTCGGAGAGGTGGGGAGGTGTCAGAGGGTGAAGGGATTTGAACACGAGGATCTTGAAGTCGATCCATTTGGTGATGGGGAGCCAGTGGAGCCTGGGTTAGAACTGGTGAGATGTGGGGACGGAGTTTGGTCGGGGTCAGTATGTGGGCGGCAGAGTCTGAATGAGCTGATCTTGTGAATAGTGGAGCTGGGGAGACTGGTGAGGAATGTGTTTGAGTAATCCAAGCGGGAGGTGACAAACGCATGCACAAGGGTTTCGGCTGCATTTCGGGTAAGGTACGATTGGAAGCGGGCAATGTGGCGGAGGTGGAAGAAGGTGGTCCTGGTCAGGGACCAGATGTGGGGGAGGAAGAACAGTTGGGGGTCGAACCGGACGCCTAGGTTGTGCACTGGTTCGATGAGTCTGAGGGAGAGCCCAGGGAGTTGAGTTTAGATCCGCATGGAGTGAAGACGTTGACGGGAGCCAAGGAGTGTGGCTTCCGTCTTGTCCACATTCAGCTGCAGGAAGTTTACACTCATCCAGGCCTTGATGTCTGCCAGACAAGCTGATAGAACATCGGCAGACTTGTGGTTGGTACTGGAGGAGGCAAGGTAGATTTGTGTGTCATCTGCATACACAGTCACTTCATTTCACAGTATATTCTGTGAAGCGTTTTGAGACGTCTCAACGACATGATGAGGGGCTATATCAAATGCAAGGATTATTATTATTATCTACTGATGGAGTCACTGAGCCTCAGAGCTGGGGAGTGAGGCGGTGTGAACGACTTTGGAACGACTTTGGCGGTGTACATCACTTGGGAATCTATTTTGTTAATGCTTTTGTACTAAGTGGCCTCTGCTTGTCTCCTAACCCTGTCGGTGTGAGTCCGTTTCAAAGGTGACTCAACCAACTCAGAGTCACACCCAGACAGGTATTCTAATCGGAGTCTGCTCACACTAAGTAGACCCCTGATGTTGATAACTACCCTCTGAAGTACTTACTGCTTTTCTTGTCCAGAATACTACAGAGACTCGAGGATACATTCGGTAGAAACAACAGCTCTTTATTAATACCTAATAAACCCTGGGCTACCTTACATGTAAGGAATACAACAATGGAAGATATACAACAATGAGAGCAAACATAACACTCACACATAACTTTCACAACTGACGGCACATTACTACATCAGTAAAGAACTATAAAACCAACTCTGACTGTACAGTGCTGTACACGCCAGTAGCCACGGATGGCGATCATTAGTGAGCGAACACGTGAAGCGCTGAGCATTGCTTTACATAGATGTGTGGCTCCGCCCACCGTATGATGTGAATGCGAGGGTTTATTCCCGCGCTGGCGTCCAAGTGCTATTTTACTCTGCAAGCTGCTTGCTTAGCTGACTGTCCAGCAAGCAGCCCCGGATCTATACTTTGCTACAAACTCGTGTAGGCTGCTGCTAACTTTGCGCTGCAAACAGCTTCTGCAATTTGAAATCTCACAGAAGCCACTTAAAGGACAGGCTGCCCCATTTCCCTTAAATAACATTATATAGTTACATGTACATATTATTGCACATTACAAAAGACGGTAAGAATAAGTTAACTGAGACAGTGCGCGTGTTTGTATATCTGTTTGTGCTTGTGTGTGTCTGTGTGTGCATCTTTCTGTGTCTGTGTGTCTACCTGTGTGTGTATATAATAATAATAATAATCCTTGCATTTGATATAGCGCTTTTCACGTCGGGAGGATGTACCAAAGCACTTCACAGAACACACTGTAAAGTGAATTGACTGTATATTTGTGGGCGAACGCGGCAGCCAATTGCGCACAGCAATGTCCCACAAACAGTCGTAGATTGAAAATGACCAATTTATTATTGCTTTTGGGTTTTGGAGGGATTATTATTAGGCTCTGTGTGGAGTAAGGAAACTTGCCCAAGGTTTCGCCCTCTGCCTGGAATTGAACTCCGGTCTCTCACTTGCAAAGCGAGCGCTCTAACCACTGAGCTACAGGACTCCAATATGTGTGTCTAGCTGTGTGTGTGTATAAACTCCCCTTGCACCACCTCCCGGGATATCACTGCCCTCCTCTCCTCCCTAAACCTCACCCTGCACATCAACTCTCAGACCCACAACCATGGCCACTCCCTCGACCTCATCATCACACGTGGCCTTGATATTTCTGATCTGTCTATCACAGACAAGACCATCTCGGACCACTTCCTCATTTTCATCTGTGTGTGTATGTGTATCTGTGTGTGTGTCTATAATAATAATCCTTGCATTTGATATAGCACTTTTTACTTCTTCGAGACGTCTCAAAGCGATTTAAAGTGATTCACAGAAAATGCTGTAAAGTGAATTGACTGTATATTTGTGGGTGAAACATACATACATATGTATGTGTGTGTATCTGAGTGTGCGTGTGTGTGTGTAGGTGTGTTTGTGTATGTGTATTTGTGTGTGTATCTCTGTATGTGTGTGTATGTGTATCTGTGTGTGTGTGTATCGTCTGTGTATCTAAGTGTGTGTATGTGTATCTGTGTGTGAGTGTGTATGTGTATATCTGTGCGTATGTGTGTCTGTGTATGTGTATCTGTGTGTGTGTATCTGTTTGTGTGTGTGTATGTGTATCTGTATGTATGTGTACCTGTGTTTGTGTATGTGTATCTGTGTGTGTGTATGGTATTTGTGTGTGTGTATGTGTATCTCTGTGCGTGTGTAACTGTGTGTAGGTGTATCTGTGTGTGTGTGTATCCATGTGTGTGTATCTATGTGTATGCATGTGTATCTATGTGTGAGTGCGTGTATGTGTATCTGTGTGTATATGCGTGTAAGTGTATCTGTATGTGTATCTGTTTGTGTGTGACTGTGTATGTGTATTTATGTGTATGTGTATCTGTGTGTTTATATGTATCTGTGCATCTCTGTGTGTATATTTGTTGTTTGTGTATGTGTATCTGTGTGTGTGTGTGTGTGTGTGTGTGTGTGAGTGTATGTGTATTGGTGTGTGGTGTGTGTGTTTCTCTGTGTGTATTTGTATCTGTGTGTATGACTGTGTATATGTATATGTGTGTATGTGTATCTGTGTGTGAGTGTGTATGTGTATCTATGTGTGTGAATGTGTATGTGTATCTATGTGTATGTGTATATCTGTGTATCTGTGTGTGTATCTGTGTACCTCTCTGCCTTCCCTCACCCCTACCCCACCCCTCCCCCATGCTCGGGTTCTGACTTCTGACTTTCCAGCGCCTTGGGATGTCCTCCCGACGTGAAAGGCGCTCTATGTATGTAATTTTGTTGTGTGTTTCTATATGTGTGTGTGTATCTGTGCATCTGTGTGTGTATATATCTGTTTGTGTTTGTATATCTGTGTATCTCTGTGTGTGTATATCTCTGTGTGTGTATCTGTTGTGTATATGCATCTGTGTGATTGTGTATCTGTGTGTGTATGTGTATCTTTGTGTGTGTTTGTGTATGTATATCTGTGTGTATGTGCATCTGTGTGTGTGTATCTATGTGTGTTATAATAATAATAATCCTTGCATTTGATATAGCGCTTTTTACATCTTCGAGACGTCTCAAAGCGATTCACAGAATATACTGTAAAATGAATTGACTGTATATTTGTGGGTGAAACATACATACATGCATACATATGTGTGTGTATCCGTGTGTGTATGTGTATTTGTGTGTGTATCTATGTGTGTATCTGTGTGTTTGTATGTGTATCTGTGTGTTTGTCTATGTGTATCTGTGTGTATGTATCTGTGTGTGTGTATGTGTATCTATGTGTGTATGTGTATCTATGTTTGTTTGTATATCTGTGTGTGTGTGTGTATATATCTGTGCATCTGCGTGTGTGAATCTGTGTGTGTGTATAATCTGTGTGTGTACCTGTGTGGGTGTGTATGTGTGTGGCGGGAGGGGGAGGAGAGCTTAGAGCTGAGTACACTTCCCCCAGGGGCTGATTGTGTTGGTCAGTGAGAGCTGTCGCTGGCCCAATGGTGACTCTGACCCTGCCCTTGATCAGCTCCCGGCACAGGCTGGTACAGATCCACGCCGGGCTTAAGCTTTTACCCATTCCCTCCCGGGAGGCAGAGCTGGAGGGTGGGTTTGGAAGGGTTAATAATGATTGCGCTGAATCTGGGATAATTGGGGTCTGGTTTAATCGACGGAATAAATTCACTTTTACAAACCAGGGCATGGCATCGATGGTAGCCGCAACCTGTCCGTCATTAAAGCCGCAGAGCAAATATGAATATTAATATTGCTCAGTGTTGGCATCGTGCTCAGGTTTGCTGACTCGCTGGGGGGAGTGGGGGAGGGGGCACGTGCCCCACCCATCGCTGTTGTGGACATTTTCCTCGAGGCTTTGCTGTAGGCAGATCTTCCTAACGCTTTGGTAGGTGCTGGGGCCCAGGATCTGCTGTCTCCCAGGCTCAGCCCGATTCACGTGTGTGGCTCAAAATAGTGTGGATGTCACTTTGCTCTTTGTTTGTTCAGGGGCAATTAACTGGACAACTGGCTGTCAATCCCCTGGTGAAATCCTCATTCACTTCCTGGCTGTTTATGGGGACGCTGCTGTGCACAACTTGGTCCCAACTGCTTAACGAGGAGAGGAATTCTAAACAGGAACAGACGCCCGCTATCCGCCTTCCCGCTCTACCTTCCTCCTTCCCTCTTTCTTTCCGTCCCTCTCTCCCTCCATCACTGCCCTCACAGGCTGATGGAACAACAACAATGTCTTGCACTTACATAGCGCGCTCCACGCAGGGTAGCGTCTCCGAGCGCTTAACAGTGGCTGCCTGACTCCGAGCCGGGGGAAGGGGGAAGGTGGTCGTCAGCACAGTCGAAAAGGAAAATTTTCAGGCGGGACTTGAAAGAGGGGAGAGAGGAGGCAAGACGGAGGGATTGAGGGAGTGTGTTCCACAATTTTGGGGTGTAGTGGCTGAAAGCGTGACCTCCGATGGTGGGGCGGAGGGTGCGAGGGCCGAGCAGGAGGCCGGTGCCAGTCGAGCGGAGGTGCCGGGTGGTGGATTGGGGAGTGAGGAGGTCGGAGAGGTGGGGAGGTGCCAGAGAGTGAAGGGATTTGAACACGAGAGTGAGGATCTTGAAGTCAATCGATTTGGTGATGGAGGGCCAGTGGAGCCTGGGCCAGAGCTGGTGAGATGTGGGCACGGAGTTTGGTCCGGGTCAGTATGCGGGCGGCAGAGTTTGAATGAGCTGATCTTGTGAATAGTGGAGCTGGGCAGACCGGTGAGGAGTGTGTTTGAGTAATCCAAGTGGGAGGTGACAAATGCATGCACAAGGGTTTTGGTGGAGTCCTGTAGCTCAGTGGTTAGAACACTTGCTTTGCAAGCGAGAGACCTGGGTTCAATTCCAGGCAGAGGGCGAAACCTCGGGCAAGTTTCCTTACTCCACACAGAGCCTAATAATAATCCCTCCAAAAACCAAAACAATAATAAATTGGTCATTTTCAATCTACGACTGTTTGTGGGACATTGCTGTGCGCAATTGGCCGCCGCGTTCGCCCACAAATATACAGTCAATTCACTTTACAGTGTGTTCTGTGAAGCGCTTTGGGACGTCCTCCCGACGTGAAAAGCGCTATATCAAATGCAAGGATTATTATTATTATTATTATGTTTGAGGTAAGGTATGGGTCAGAGGCGGGCAATGTGGCGGAGGTGGAGGAAGGTGGTCCTGGTCAGGGACCGGATGTGGGGGAGGAAGGACAGTTGGGGGTTGAACCGGACGCCTAGGTTGTGCACTGGTTCGGTAAGTCTGAGGGAGAGCCAGGGAGGTTGAGGAGTTTAGATCTGCAGGAGTGAAGATGTTGACAGGTGCCAAGGAGTGTGGCTTCTGTCTTGTCCACATTCAGCTGCAGGAAGTTTACACTCATCCAGGCCTTGATGTCTGCCAGACAAGCTGATAGAACATTAGCGGACCTAGAGTTGGTGCTGGAGGAGGCAAAGTAGATTTGCGTGTCATCTGCATTACATGTGGAAGTTTACAAGTCCGCGGATGACATCATCCAGAGGTAGCATATAGCTAAGGATAACATCTCCCCTGATAGCTAACTCCCAAACTCAGTCAAATTGGGGCGCAAATCAAACAGGAGCACTGTGTCTCTCACCTAGCTCCGTGCTGCTCTCATCAATTTTTTTGTGGGGGGAGGGGAGAGGAGGAAAGGGAATAATTATAATAATAATGATCATGTGGTATTGATGTGGTTATCCCAAGTAATTACATTGTAAGAAATGAGGAACTAGAGAAGATCAGGAAATATATCAATCTACAAATTGAATGTGGACACATGTGGCAGTATAAAACAAACATATAATCATCGGTGGCACTGGGACTGTTAATAAGACCATTGAGAAATGGCTAATAAAATACCTGGTGAACAAAATCTGAACCTCCTGCAGAAAGTAGCTATTATAGAAAGTTCAAACATACAAAGAGAAGTAACATCCATTCATATAGAATCATAGAATTATAAAGAACAGAAGGAGGTCATTCGACCCATTGTGTCTGTGTCGGCTCTTTGAAAAGAACTATCCAATTGAATCGTGAAGTTTACAAACAGTCGTGGATTGAGTGACCAAATTATTATTGTTTTTTTGAGGGATTATTAACCCCGGAAAAGCGATCCGCCAATCGACTTAACAACTGGGTTTCTACTTTCTGCTCGGTAAACAAAGCGTGTGGAGTAAGGAAACCTGCCCAATATTTCACCCTGCCCGGAAATAGAACCTAGGTGTCTCGCTTACGAGTGGCGTGCTCTAACCATTGAACTACAGGAGGCTGTGTGAAAAAATTTCTCCTCACCTCCCCTGTTTCTTTTAACACCTATTTTAAATCGGTGTCCTTGGGTTACCGCCAGTGGAAATAGTTTCTCCTTGTTCAACCTATCCAATCCCCTCAGAATTTTGAAAACTTCTATTATGTCTCCTCTTAACCTTCTCTGCTCCAAGGAGAATAATCCTAGCTTCTCTAGCCTCTGATTTGATTTGGATAGCTTTTTTCAAAGAACCAGCGATGGGCTGAATGGCTTCCTTCTGTGCTGTATAATTCTGTGGTTCTGTGGTAGGGAAGCGTTTAAAAATCCAGACTGTGAGAAACCCGTCGTTCACATCAGAGGAATGTGTGGAATTTGCCCCAGGGCCAAGAGGGAAAGAGCAGGCCTTTGGTCTGGCTGCAGGTATCCTCTGATCCCATTTGTTTCCCATCGGAAAAACTGATGATTATAATAATAATAAACTTAGGAGTTTCATCCCGTGTCTTATCACATTGAAAGGAGCTTCACAGGATTTTACTGTAAAGTGTAGTGACTGTGTAATTTCACATCCAGGTTTGACTACACCAACTCTGCTCACTGGACTTCCCAACACTTCCCCTTACAAGCGAAACTCTGCGGCTCGTGTCCCCTCCCACATTATTAGACTCTGCAAGCTCATCACCCCCATCCTTGACTGGCTCCACTGGATCTCCATCTCCCAGTGGATTGAGTTCAAGATTCTCGTCCTCACCTTTAAATCCCTCATTGGTCTTGCCCAGCCCAAGCTCTGCAACCAACCTGCCCACTTCTTCCCCTCAGCGGGAATTGTTCAACTCCACCACTGGCAGTTCGTCTTTCAGCCTATCCACCCCACTCTCTGGAACTCCATCCCGGAGTCGATCCACCTTTCCCTTTCCTTCATCTCCTTCAAAGTCCAACTCAACACCCTCCTTTTTGATCGCGCCTTTGGTCATCTTTTCCCCATTCCCCTTGGTCCCCACCCCTCCTGAATCCATCCCCCAGCTCGGGTGCAAACCCTCAACTCTCTGGCTACTTGGGACTTCCTTCTGACATGAAAGTTGTTTAAATGAGTCCCAGTAAACGGCCTCTACCAACATTGCTGGTAGCCTGTTCCAGTCATTGATTACCCTCTGGGTAAAGATACATCTTCCTGGAGTCTGTCCTGAAATTGCCCTTTTATTACATTAAATGTATCCTAAATTACTGATCTGGGTTTCACTGGCTCTGTAAGAGCAATCATTGCTTTCAGTCCCATTTATCAATAACAACAAATTGCAGTTATATAGTGCCTTTCACATTGGGAGGACGCCATAAGTCGCTGGGCATAGCAATTTAACTCCCATTCCTTCCCCTTCATCCCAGTGTGATTTGCCCATCACAAATGATCCATGGATTCTGCAGTAGCTCCACAGGATACAAAGAGTCTTCAACTGGTTAATGTGAAGATCAAGCAAGCTAAAAATAGCCCCCCCCCCCCCCCCCCTCCACGCAGCTTACAAGCAAGCTGCTTACTCACATCCTCCCAGAGTGACGAGCTCTCTAAATTGCTGCTTTAAGATTATGAAATGATTCCCCAGCAATCTCCAGTAGTGACGGCAGACTGCCATCAGCCACCCTGAGGGTTTGAAGTGGCTTTGTTGGCTGACATCACTCCAGGAGGAATCAGCTCTCACATCAAGAATGAAGTTGACATAAGCAGCGACTCTTGACTTGCTTCAGGTTGTCACTGACAGTCAATGTTTCAGTTCTCACTAATTTCTTGTAAATTCATCCCCAATCTCCTCTTAAAGGAGGGATGATTCACTCGCAGAGACACGGAAGTCTATCAACTCTTGAAAGGTCTCGAAAGATTGCAGGAAAATAAAAATAAAAATAATAATCCCTATACTTGATACATTTCACGACTGGAGGACATCTCAAAGTGCTTCATAGGATTTATTGTGAAGTCTTTGCAGGCAAACACGGCAGACAATTTGCACACAGCAACATCCCAGAACAGCCATGATGTGAGTAGCCATTTTATTTGATGAATCGTTGGCCAGTTTGCCAGGAGAAATGTCCTTCTCTTTTCCAATAGCGCCACAGGCGATCTTTAAAATCCATCTAAACAACACAACAACAATGCCAAAATGACATTTATAGAGGGCCTTTCACGTCGGGAGAACGTCCCAAAGCGCTGAACAGTCAGCTGTCGGGGCCCGAGCATGGGGGAGGGGTGGTGTAGCTGTGAGGGAAGGCAGAGAGGTGGGAGGGAGACCAAAGGCACGGTTGAAGAGAAGGGTCTTGGGACCAGCCTTGAAGGAGGCGAGGGAGGAAACGAGGCGAAGGGACCGTGGGATGGAGTTCAGAGTGTGGGGGCAGAGAGGCTGAAAGTCCGGCCACTGATGGTAGGGCGGGTTGGGCGGGAGACATGGAGCAGCCCGGAGCCTGATGAACGGAGGGAGTGGGCAGGTTGGTAGGGAGTCAGCAAGTCAGAGAGGTAGGAGGGGGAAGGCCATGGATGACCTTAAAGGTGAGGACGAGGATCTATATCTCGCAAGTTCAAACAGACAAGATGGTTTAATGTCTCAAATATGTCAAATTCTGCATGTTCTTGAATGCTCAGAAGCCCGAATCTATCGAGACTGCAGTGGGATTTCTCTGCCTTGTGTCTTACTTATCACCTCCCTTACAAAACACACAGTAACTACACCTGACAGTAACATCATTTAAGCACTTTGAGATGTCCTACTGGATAAGGTGCTGGATCGAATGCAAGGATTATTACTGTTATTATTAATCTCTCCTGAGAGATCAGAAGATGCTGGAGGATTGTGCAAAATCCTTGAATTGCACCTCCATTTCTTAAGCTTTTAAGGAAAGGGCTGACAGGCTAATACGGGATGGAATGTCAGGCCTCTCTGACCTGATCTCTCTCCCAGGATCCTGTGCTGGAGTGGAAGGTGGCCACTCAGTGTGACTATGTCAGTTGCATTCTTGTCTCTGAGACAGAAGGTTGTGGGTTCAAGTCCCACATCGGGACTTTGAATTCGCATTGTCTAAGCTCAGTGCTGGGGATGTGCTGTACTGTTGGAGGTGCTGTACATTGGATGAGATGTTAAACCGAGGCTTCATCTGTTCCCTGTTCAGGTCGATGTTGAAGATCCTGGAACACGATTCAAAAAAGAGGAGGCAGTTTCTCTCTCCCGGTTTCCTGGCCAATAATTCCTCAGATGAAAAACTGATCATTTATTTCAAGGATGGTTGCAGGGTGTTGCTGTGTGCAATTGAGGTGCTGTGTTCACCTATAAACACACAGTCACTACACACACTACCTACACTACACGCACACACATACATACACACACATAAACACACACAACCAATAGAGAGCTCTGTAGAGGAACCGGGTGCAGGAAGCCTGGCTGCTTTTCCCCTCTGTAACCCTGGGGAAAGCTGGGGGGGCAATTTTGCCACCCCACTTACCCTGCGGATTCGAACCAGCGAGCTCCTGGTCTGTAAGCGGTATGTATATCTGCTGCTCTGTCAAGGCCACCATCAATATAAATAAATGTAACTGTTGTGCTTTGATTTAATGGAGCGATTTAACATTGAATCACTTGACAGAAGCCCAACCTCCAGCAGGAACCAGCTTAACGTCACTGTGGCCCTGATATACACACATTGGCATCACGCCAACCGCCAGCAGTGAGGAGACAGCAGGTTTAGCAGAATGAACAAGCGTTCCTTTTTATAGCAACATCAGGGCTTTTATACTTTATGCTGATGCAGCTGCTCAAACTCAGCGCAGAGCGAGGAGACTGCCTAAACACAGAGATTGAAAGAGAGTGAGAGAGCGTACACAGGAGAGAGAGGAGAGAGAGAGAGAGAGCGTATACAGGAGAGAGAGAGAGAACAGGGAGCGTACACAGGAGAGAGAGAGGACACAAAGAGAGAGCATACACAGGAGAGAGAACAGGGAACGCATATAGGAGAGAGAGGACGGAGAGAGAGTGTACACAGGAGAGAGAGGACAGGGAGAGAGAAAGCGTAGAGAGAACGTAGAAAGAGAAAGAGAGTGTACGCAGGAGAGACAGGACAGAGAGAGAGGGGGAGAGAGCCCATGGGAGAGAAAAGAGAGAGAATGTACACAGGTGAGAGACAGAAACAGAGAGAGAGAGAGAACACAAGGAGACGGAGAGGGCATGGAAAAGAGAGAAAGATAAGAGAGAGGGAGAGAGAGTTCGGAAGAGAGTGAGCATGAGAAAGAGAGAGAGAGACCGCAAGGAGGGAGAGAAAAAGAACGTATGGGAGAAAGAAAGCACACACCAGCACAAACACAATGGGAAGAAGCGGAAATACTAAATGAATATTTTGCCTCAGTTTTTACGAAGGAAACTGATAAAGATAATTGAGTAAGAACAGATATAAAATCACAACAGGGTAAGACAGGGAGAAGGGAGGTATTAAATACATTACACAAGCTCAAACAGGACAAGGCACCTGGACCAAGGATCTTTGGAGAAACTAGGGAGGAGATAGCCAAGGCTCTAGTACATAATCAATATCTCTGTAGAGAAAGGAATCATTTTAGTCATGAGTATCTCATGTGCACTTTATCATAGGTCTTGTGGAAATCCAGATAAACTACATCCACTGCATTTCCCTTGTCTACTTTATCAGCTCCATCTTTACAACCACAACTTGCATTTATATAGCGTCCTAGAGTACAGATCTTCAAAGAATTCGATGCAGTTGATCAAGCATGACTTTCCTTTCGTAAACCCATGCTGCTCACAATTATATTCTCCTCTAAATGAATAGTTACTTTATCTTTTATTATAGATTCTAATACATTGCCCACAGCCAATATTTAGCTGACTGATCTGTAGTTGCCCAGATTAACTCTATTGACCAATTGGCTCTAACTAATAAATCACATTTATTGTAACCAAAGTAGTTATTAAACATAATTACTCAGAGTAACAGTCAAAACGATCGAACACAGGCAGGGATTGAGTCGGTAGATTATTGAAAGCACTTTGTTAATTGCAGGAAGCTTCACATCAAATCAGATTAGAGAATGGATGGAATGTCTGCAGTTCCTTTCAGATTAGAATCATGGAAAAAACAAATTCCAGTTTAATTTAGTTTAAAGCTCTTCATCAAAGTGGATTTATTTTGCTGGGAAATAAAACAAATTCCATCGCAGGGGCGGTGGGGTGGTCAGCCTGGCACTCTCAATCACCCAGATGAAACTGGTCACTCACTCTATGGCTGTTTGTGGGACATTGTTGTGTTCAAACTGGCTGCCACATTTCTCCCACAAAATACACAGTCAATCCATTTTACAATAAACAACAAAAACAAAATTTCATGTGTAAAGCGCCTTTCGTGTCAGGAGGACGTCTCAAGGCGTTGGACAGACAAAGTTTCGGACCTGAGCTGGGGGTCGGTATCAGGGAGGGTGGAGGGCAGTGGGGGAAGCAGGGAGATCGAAAGCACAGTCGAAGAGGAGGGTCTTGAGAAGGTGGCAGGGGGGGGGGGGGGGGGGTGAGGCGGAGGGATGTGGGATGGAGTTCCAGAGGGTAGAGGCAGAGTGGCAGAAGGCCTGCCTGCCAATAGTGGGGCGAGTGAGGCGGGGGGATGTGAAGCAGGCCGGAGCCCCCTGAACGGAGGGAGCGAGTAGGATGGTAGGTGGTTAGGAGGTCACAGAGGTAGGGGATGGCAAGACCATGGAGAGCTTTGAAGGTGAGGACTAGGAACTTGAACTGTATCCTCTGTGTGATGGGAAGTTAGTGGAGTCGGGCGAGGATGGGGGTGATAGGGTCGCGGAGCCTGGTGCGGGAGAGGACACGGGCTGCAGAGAGTTCTGGATGGTCTGCAGCCTGTGGAGGGAGGAGTTGAGGAGGCCGACAAGCAATGAGTTTGCATAGTCAAGCCTTGATGTAATCAAAGCATGTGTCAGGATTACCTCTTGAAGGGCTTCCACTTCGCCTACTAAAACACACAGTTGCTACACTGTACAGCAAAATCTTGTGAATCGTTTTGATATGTCCTCCCGGTGTGACAAATAATAATCCTTGCATTTGGTATAGCAGCTTATCATGTCTTCAAAACGTCTCAAAGCTCTTCACACAATTGACTGCATATTTTGTGGGCGAAATTACATCACGTGCTGTATATAATACGAGGGTTATTATTTATTATCTTATTATAATTTGACCGTTCCATCTTTGAGATGCCACCCTGTGTGAAGGCCACTCTATAAATGTAACTTTTTGTTCTGTCTCCTCTGAGCATTGAATCCCAACAGTCTGGACTGGACTCAATCCCAGAGGTCAAAGGTGTGCCCACCCCCCCCCACCCCCGCCCTACTCCTTTGTCTATTAAAAACTGAGCGATAATTTCTGAGGGAAAGTTCACATGGTGGTCACGGTCGTAATAACAGCATTCCTTCCCACACAGGCAGCGAGGCCACGCTGGAGCTCAGCTACGAGACCAATATTTTTTAGGAACCGTGGGGAGAAAAAACAGCTTCGAAACCGCCTCCTGCACGTTGCTCTACACCTGTGCTCTATCATCGGCAGCTGTACTATCAGCCATCATGTCTGGATACTCTGGAAAGCCATACCTCAATCCTCTGCCTCCATCCCCTCTTCAGATCACACCTCCGTCTTCGACCGTGCCTGCGGTCACCACATCTCTCTCCACGCTCGTGTCAATGTATGGCATTGTTAAGATCTTCAGAGCTCTACCCCTTGTGAAGGATGCTTATAAATGCATGTTGTTGTTGTTGAAATGCAAGTTGTCGTGGCCGCTGCTGTTTAAATGCAAGTTGTTGTTGTTGTGGTAGTGGTGGTGGTGGTGGTTGAAATGCAAGTTGTTGTTGTGGAGGTGGTTTAAATGCAAGTTGTTGTTGTTTAAGTGCAAGTTGTTGTTGCTGCTGCTGTTTAAATGGAAGTTGTTGTTCTTGTTGTAGCTTAAATGCAAGTTGTTGTTGTTGATTAAATGCAAATTGTTGTTGTTGTTGTTGTGCAAATGTAAATTGGGCATATGAGAAGTGGAGGCTTTCCAATTAGGGGCAGAAGGTAATATTTAAGGCCTCAGGAAATTCAGGTATTGAGCACATTACATGAAGGGAGTTTCTCTCTCTCTCCCGGTGTTTGGCCAACAATCTTCCCAAATAAAATCGGTCGTTCACTTCATAGCTGTTTGTGGGGTGTGGCTGTGTGCGAATCGACTGCCGCATTCACTTACAAAATACAGTCACTAAACTTTACAGGGAGAAGTCGTGAAGTACTTTGAGATGTGTTCATGAGGTGATAAGGTACTGGATCAAATGCAAGGATTATCATTATTAGTATTTGTAGTATTCTGCCTTGGACAATATAGTGATCCAGCACAAACACTTTTCGTGGTCAAGCACTGACTGTTAGATTGGTATCCCTGAATTCCCCACACATTGCAATCTGCATTAGCCTATGTGAATGGCATAATTTAAATGCAAGTTATAATATAATAATCCTCGCTTTTGATACAGAGCCGTATCACACCGTACAGACGACACAAAGCACTTTGCAGGATTTTACTGTAAAGTGTTGTGACTATGTGTTTTGGAGGTGAATACAGCAGCTAATTTACCCATAGAGTCCCTATACAGCCATGGAGTGAGTGACCAATTTTATTTGGGGGATTGTCACCCAGGACATCAAGAGAAACTCCCTTCTCTTTCCCAACAGCGCCACGGGACCTATAACGTCCACCTGAACAGGGCACAGATGCGGAGCTTGGTTTAAAGCTTCACCCGAAAGAGGAAGGTTATTGTTGAGTCTCAATAAAATTGTGTTGAGGAGTTGCTGCAGGAGGGTTTCTGCCTATTGACGTCTGTTTGGTTTCTTTCGGAAAATTTGACGACAATCTCAGATCTTGTGAAGTACATAGTGTACAGTGGTCTCTCCTATCTTTTCCTGATCTTGCTGGATGTTGCCCGACCATTGAACTGTGCTAAATCTCCTTCAGCGTACATTGGCACAAACTGTGAAGAATTTCTCCAAAGCCTCCCGTACTTGAGAACCACAATCCCACTGACGAGAAAGACTCAGGGCACATTAGCTGTCACGGTAACGAGGTGTTTTTGACAGAATTTATATTTGATTTGTTACAGCGAAGAATCCTCACTTCGACCGGGGAGCGATGGGATTCTATCTCCCATGCTTCAGGGGAGCCTGTTTGCCTGATCGCGCCTTCTCCACCATGAGAGTTATGGAAACCCTTTAATTCCATTCCAAACCCTCCCCACCCCACACCCCCTCCCCCAGCGTGAAATGCCACCCCGTCTGGGTCCTGTTCAGGCCATTTTATTTTAACGTATAAGGTTGGGCAGAGTTCCGGAATTGGTCCTTTATACCGGAGCCATTCCCACCCCGCTCCCCACCGCAGTTTTCTTAATAAAAATCCAGATTAAATCTGGAACCAATCTGTTAACCCAAATGGAAGAGTCCCTGCCCCCAGTAACAGGGGCTTTCTGACTCCACTCACCTCCACACCAAATGCCTTCCAATTCTGAGCCCACAAAGAATTTGACTATAAGTGTAATGACTGAATCTTGTGTGTGAACACTCTAACAGGGTCCTCCCAACCCAATCTGGGCTATAATTAACCATATACTTAATACCAACAACAAATTACATTTACACAGTGCCGTTCATGTCACGAGGATGTCCCAAGGTGGTGGTTGGGATCAGGAGGAGTGTAGGGCAGGGAGGATAAGGGTAGCAGGGTGACCGAAGGCACAGTTGAAGAGGAGGGTATTGAAACGGGTCTTGAAAGAGGCAACAACAACAACAACTTGCACTTATATAGCGCTATCCACGCAGGGAAGATTCTCATAGCGCAAGGCGGTGGGATTGTGGGATAAAGTCCCAGAGGCTGGGGACAGAGAGGCTGAAGGCCGACCCCGTCAATGGCGGGGTACGTGAAGCAGGCCAGAGCCCGCTGAGTGGAAGGAGTAGACAGGTTAGTAGGGAGTCAGAACATCACAGAGGTAGAGCGGAGCAAGGCAGTCAAGGACTTTGAAGGTGAAGACCAGGATCTTGGACCTGTATCCTCTGAGTGATGGGGAGCCAGTGAAGTTGGGCGAGGATGAGGGTGATAGGGTCGCAGAGCCTGGTGCAGAGAGGACATGGGCTGCAGAGTTCTGGATGATCTGCAACCTATAGAGGGAGGAGTTGGAGAGGCCGACAAGCAGGGAGTTTGCATAGCCGAGCCTGGATGTGATGAATGGATGGATAAGGGTCTTGGTGGCTTGTAGTGAGAGACAGTGGCAGAGCCGGGCAATGTTGCGGAGGTGGGAAAAGCCAGAGCAAGTCATGGCATAGATGTGGGGTATGAAAGATAGTTGAGGGTCGAACAAGACGCCAAGGTGCTGTATTGGCTCTGTGAGGTGTAGAGTGCATCCATGAAGGGTGATGCTATCCAGCACCCGAGGTATGGAGGCACTTATGGGAGACAAGTAGGAGTGTCTTGGTTTTGTTGACGTTCAACTGGAGAAAGTTACTCTCATCCAGGACTTGATGTCCGACAGGCAGTCTGTGAGGACAGCAATGGTCCTGAAGTTGAGAGTAGAGGTAGAGTGTTAGAGTTGGACGTCATCCACATACATGTGGAAGTTGATTGCCAAGCCATGATCATTCAGCACCTTGGGACGTCCTCCCGACATGAAAGGCGCTATATAAATGTAAATTTGTACCATATTGTAATTTGTAGAATTTATGCCTGCACATTGGATTACGAATCAAATTAATATGTTAATTATAAAGTGACCACATCTAGCAAGTTTCATAAAGACAGAAATCAAATCTTAATAGTAAAAAAATTATATTGCGTTTTATTTTCTATTTAAGCCAAATGTACATCTAGACATTAAATCACATCAGCATGATTCATTCTCTAAACCACAATAAATAATAGTAATCTTTGTATTTGATACAGCGCCTTATCATGTTGTTGAGGCATCTCAAAGTGCTTCACAGTATATATTGTAAAGTGAATTGACTGTATATTTTGCGGGCAATTTAACAAACAGGGTTTAAAACCTTGTGTTTTTATGTTAATGTTTGACTTTCTCTGCCCCAATCCCTGGAGCTCACCCTCTCATGGCGCAAGAAATGTAATCGATTCTCACGAGGGGAGGGGAATGTGGGGCACCATATGATCTCTTTCATCAGTGATAAAATAATAGCGATCCTCGCATTTGATTTTGTGCCTGTCTCGTTGGAAGTATGTCACAAGACGCCTCTCATCACAACACTGTAAAGTGTAGTAACTCAGGCCACTGAAACTCTTGTTTATCAAATATCAAATGCAAGGATTATTATCACCTCCAGGCTCGACTATGCAAATGCCCTGCTGGTTGGATGTTCCAACTCCTCCCTCCACAGGCTGCAGATAATCCAGAACTAACTCTGCAGCCCGTGTCCTCTCCAGCACCAAACTCCGTGACCCCATCTCCCCCAGTTCAAGATCCTGGTCCTCACCTACAAAGTCCTCCATGGCCTCGCCCCTCTGCGACCTCCTTACCCCTTACCAACCTGCCCGTTCCCTCTGCTCAGTCGGCTTCGGCATGCTCAATGTCCCCCGACCGACCTGCCCCACCATTGGCGGGAGAGCCTTCAGCCACTCTGCCCCCAACCTCTGGAATTCCATCCCCCAGTCACTCCGCCTCTCCCCCTCCTTAGCCTCCTTCAAGTCCCGCCTCAAGGCCCTCCTCTTCGACCATGCCATTGCCCACCCCCCTTCCCCTCCCTTCTCCCACCCTGACCCCAGCTCGGGTCTGAAATGGTATACACTGTCCAGCACCTTGGGATGTCCTCCCGGTAAAAGGCACCATACAAATGTAATCTTGTTGTTGTTGTACTGTATTTTGTGGGCCAACACGGCAGCTAATTCACACACAGAAATGGCCCCACAAATAGCCGTGAAGTGAACGACCAATTTTATCCAGGGGATTGTCGGCGAGGACACCAAGGGAGAGAAATTCCCTTCTCTTTTCCAATAGTGCCGCGGGATCTTTAAAACCCACCAGAACAGAGCACAAGGTGATCTTAAGTTTACTGTCTCATACGAAGGGTGGCACTTCCGACAATGCAGTGCTCCCCCCAGCACTGTATTGAAATGTCACCTTAGAGTGTGAGCTCAAAGGGCTTGAACCCACAATCTTTTGACCTGGGGATGAAAGTGCTACCATCTGAGTCAGGCTGACATTCTTAGCACATCACACGTTGAATTTTCTCCTCTGCTAAGTTTCCCGGTGAGCGAAATCTAATTGGCAGAATTGATTAATGTACTCCCCAGGTTAGTGTGATTAACACAAGTGACATGTTTAGTGCTCAGAGCTTACCGTTTAGGGAAGAATAACTTCAGAATGTGCCCAATTTTATATGTAAATCCGATCTAATTAATATAAATAATGAATCTGTCATTCCTCAATAGTGTAATAACTGTAGACCTGAAATTTCCCATATTCTTAACCTGAAGTCCATCTTCTTAACATTCAATATCAAGCAGAACATGGCAAGTATGTAAATTTAGTCTCACTTGTGTCGGAGAGAAAATAATTCTTGCAATTAAGTCACCTCAGAACGTGTTTCACAGAACTTTTCTGTAAAGTGCAGTGACTACAAAAGGCAATGAATGCAGTTTATTTTGGTTGTTATTTGTAAGTGAACTTGGCAGCCAATTTGTGCATAGCAACATCACACAAATAGACATAAACACAGTGACCAATTTAATTTTTAGTTGAGGAAATATTGGCCAGGACACAGGGAAAAACTCCTTTCTCTTTTCCAATAGCGTCTCGTGATCTTTAATGTCCACCTAAACATAACTGATGGGAGCTCAGTTTAACGTCTCACCTGAAGGATGATGCTTCTGACAGTTCCGTGCTTCTCGGCACTTCAATGTGTGAGCTCAAAGTTCCCAACACGCGCTTCAACCCGTAACCTCTGACTCAAAGCTGGGAGTGCTGCCGAGTGAGCAAGGCTGAGACCATGAGTTAATCAAAAAATAGTGATCATCAGGTACGAAGTTTAGGAATTAAACAAGGATGTAGATGCACGGTAAACACAACAGAAATAAGCATTGTAACCTTGAACCTTGGGAAAATGATTCCAATGGTGTGATAAATCTTAATTTCAAGCAGTTTTAAGGTAAACTTTTAATTATTTGGAATTTAAGAAAATTGAGAAGAGTATTATGTGAGAGATATGGTGGAACCCGATGTCAGCTTGGCTCAGTTGTTTGAGTGCTCGCCTCTGACTCAGAAGCTTATGGGTTCAAGCCCCCATGTTGGGCCTTTGAGCTCATAGTCCAGGCTGATGCTCCAAACAGTGCTCAGGAGCATTGCAATGTCCTTTGGATGAGACGTTAAACCGAGGTTCAGGTGGACATTAAATACCCTCAGATAAAATTGCTCATTCACTTCATGGCTGCCTGTGGGACATTTCTGTGCACAAATTGACTGCGTATGCCTACAAAGTATACAGTCAATACACTTTCCAGTAAATCCTGAGAATCCTGAGACGTCCTCCTGACCTGATAAGGTGTTGTATGAAATACAAGGGTGATTATTTTAATGCCGTATTCAGAGATTGGAGTATCTGATACATTTGGTATCTAAGTGCAATAGGAAAAAAAACAGTCACTACACTTCCTACTAATTATTGTAAAGAGCTTGGAGAGGTTTCCACATGTAAGGCACCATAAGAGTATAAGTTTGGTTAATCTTTCTCAAATATCCACATTCCCAGACTGTAATTAAAGAACGATTTATGTATGTACGTAAATTGTGTCAGTACATGTTCCACTCACTTTAAGATGCTTGACGTGATAAAGCGTAATAAAAATCCGACTCCTCTCTTTATTTTTGCAGCATGTATTTACAATGCGATGGACTGAGAACCAGCTCTTAGCCCCTGCTGTGTACAGCACACCTCAGCATTTGTTTGAGCCACAATAATCTGCTCAATAGGCTGCTGAAGAAATGTTACTTTTATTACTCTCTCTAATAATAATAATAATCCTTGCATTTGATATAGCGCCTCATCACGTCGTTGAGACGTCTCAAAACACTTCACAGGATATACTGTAAACTGTAGTGATGCTGCGGCCAGTTTGTGCAAGGCACAAAATCAAATGCAAGGATTATTATTGTAATAATATAATAATAATCCTTGCATTTGATATAATGCCTTATCAGGTCTTCAAGACATCTCAAAGCACTTCACAGAATATATTGTAAAGTGAATTGACTGTATATTTGTGGGCAAAACTCGGCAGCCAATTGCGCACAGCAGTGTCCCACAAAGAGTCGTGGGTTGAAGTGACTAATTTTTTTAAAGAAATAATTAGCCTCAGAAAAGCGATCTGCCAATTGACTAATAACCGGGTTCCTGCTTACTGCTAAACAGAGGCATGTAGAGCAAGGAAACTTGCCCAACATTTTGTCCTGCCGGGAATCAAACCCAGGTCTCTCGCTTGCAAGGCGAGCGCTCCAACCATTGAGCTACAGGACGCCACTGTGCGAAGACGGCAAACTCACAATCTGTAGACAGTGCGGGTTGGAGAACAGGGGCTGTGGAGGTTTGTGTGGAATAAACATTGGCATGATGGGCCAAATGGGCTGTTTCGGTGCTGGAGCCCTCTGTGTAATTGTAGGCGACCTCAGAGGCAATAATAGACAATGAATACAACTCACAGTCATGAAAATGATATGGATTTTTCCTTCACAAAGAAATAACAGCTTCCAGTACAATTTGTGGCGTGTGAGAGACAGAGAATTAGAGTGTCAGCCTCATTCCGAGTCAGAAGGTTGTGGGTTCAAGCCCCATTTCGGGACTTGGAATTACATAGTCTAAGATGACCCTCCAATGCAGTTTTGCATTGTGGGAGGTGCTGTCCTTCAGATGAAGCGTTAAACCAAGGTCCCATCCTTCTGTTCAGGTGGATGTTCAAGATCCTGAAGCACTATTCAAAAAGAGATGAGAGTTTAACTCTTCCGGTGTCCTGGGCCACAAACCCCCAAATAAAATTGGCCACTCACTCCATGGCTGTTTGTGGGACATTGCTATAAGTCCTTTGCCATTGAGCGATGTTGGCACCAATTGTAGGTGCAGAGCTTGAGCGGCAGCTTCTTACCTCTGCAATCCAACCGAGACGGACTCCAAGCGCTGGATGTGTTCATGTGTGTTCACGAACTCGGATTCCAGGTAAAGCCTTTCAGCAGCTGTCATCCCAAGTGTCAGAGTTTCATCAGCTATCTGATGGACACCTGCCTTCAGTGTGGTGAGAGGACCTTTACAGGACAGTAAGGGGCAAGTGAGGGGACAGGTGATGGTGAGGGGACAGGTGATGGGAGGGGACAGGTGATGGGAGGGGACAGGTGAGGGTGAGGGGACAGATGAGGGTGAGGGGACAGGTGAGGGTGAGGGACAGGTGATGGGAGGGGACAGGTGATGGTGAGGGGACAGGTGATGGTGAGGGGACAGGTGATGGGAGGGGACAGGTGATGGGAAGGGACAGGTGAGGGTGAGGGGACAGGTGAGGGTGAGGGGACAGGTGAGGGTGAGGGGACAGGTGATGGTGAGGGGACAGATGAGGGTGAGGGGACAGGTGAGGGTGAGGGGCCAGGTGATGGGAGGGGACAGGTGATGGTGAGGGGACAGGTGATAGTGAGGGGACAGGTGAGGGTGAGGGGACAGGTGATGGGAGGGGACAGGTGATGGGAGGGGACAGGTGATGGGAAGGGACAGGTGATGGTGAGGGGACAGGTGAGGGTGAGGGGACAGGTGATGGGAAGGGACAGGTGATGGTGAGGGGACAGATGAGGGTGAGGGACAGGTGATGGGAAGGGACAGGTGATGGTGAGGGGACAGGTGAGGGTGAGGGGACAGGTGATGGGAAGGGACAGGTGATGGTGAGGGGATAGATGAGGGTGAGGGGACAGATGAGGGTGAGGGGACAGGTGATGGGAAGGGACAGGTGAGGGTGAGGGGACAGGTGAGGGGACGGGTGATGGTGAGGGGACAGGTGAGGGGACAGGTGAGGGTGAGGAGCGCCTCCCTTCTCCTCCCTCCCTCCAACAGCATGGCCCCGCCCACATTGATTGAAATCCCCCGCCCTGCTGCGAGAGCAGCCAATCAGAGGCCGCTCTGGCGGAGCCCCGCCCATCAGTGTAACGCTTCCCCGCGGGGCAGCCAATGAGCGGTGAGAGGCGCGGGTCGGCTACACCGCAGTGGAGCCCAAGTTGTGCCGAGTGTCGCGGCGCGGCTCTGATGGCGAGAGAGCACCAGGAACCTGTCCCGCTCTCTGCCCCACACCCACACACACACACACACACACACAGCGCTGGGATTACACCCCACCACCACCACACACACACCATGACAGAGAACAGCGAGACCGACAGCGAGCCCCAGAGCACAGAGCTCCAGAGGTCACCTGGATCCGTGTCCAGCCAACAGGAAACCAAGGTGAGAAACGTTTCATGGCACTAAAAATAATAATAATAATAATAATAATAAATTATGATCATAATAATACTTGCCCCCGGTCTGCTTACAGACCTGCACAACGTAAATTGCTTTACGCTTTAAAGCTCATATCTGCTCTTTTTTTTTGGTAACTGCTGCAATTGTGTATGGATGTGGGGGTACATCAGTGAGAGGGTGGGGGCACGTGTGGTGAAATGCTTCGAATTATCCTGAGGTGTTGTTGATCACTCGGCGTGGAAGTGGATTTAAATTGTGACTGACTTTTTTTTTTGCTTCGAGCAATGGTTCTGCACACAATGACTGTAGTTCCTTTTCAGATGGCAGTAAGTTCAGTGGCCACTTTAATAAGACGCTTTCGTTATTTTTGGAGGATTTACAGGAACGATGTGCCATATTCAGCATCGTAAAGGGAGCTGCGGAAATTCACACTGGGGGATGAGATGTGACAGAAAGTAACGTGCGTAGTTTGCAAGGCTTATGACGAGTGTTTTGGATGGCTATATATATGCACACTGCAGGTTATTTTCTCTTTCTCTCTCTCTCTCTCTCTCTCTGAGAATTGGGCAGGGCTGCACATCATTCCAGGGAAGCAGCCCAGTCTGGGCAGGGGCAGCAATCCCTTCAACTGACCAGAACTTCACTCCCAATTCGTATTAATATGAGAGGGAGAATAAAACCAGCCATCTGCCCAGATGGTCCGTGCTAGTCCCCCTTCCCTGATGCTGTGGAGTTGGGGCTGGATGTTATTTAGATGGTTTGTATTAAAGCCATCTCCACACCCCGGGCAGTCCAGTCCAGGCTGATACAATACAATATGCAGCAATGCCAACGCAATTTGCATTTATAGAGCGCCTTTCACCCCGGAACATCTCCGAGCTCTCTGACATGGCTGTCTGGGCACCTGAGCTCAGGGAGTGGGTGGGGAGGGTGGGGGGACTGAGGGAAAGATGACCGAAAGTGAGGTCAACGAGGTACGCTTTGAGCCATGCCTTGAACGAGGGGAGGGAGGGAGGGAGGGAGGGGGGGGGAGCGAGTTGGAGGGAATCCAGGATGGAGTTCCAGAGATACTCAATGGGTACAGTTCTCCGATTGTCACAGTTTTAGGGACTTCAGGATAGTTCTGCGAAGAACACAGCAGAATAAGGGTTAGGGTACAGAGCGGTATAACACACCCTTCATATGGACAACAATGTTCGTGAATTGCCTGAAGAGTTGACAGTGGAAAGACATTACACCCAAACGCACTGTGTTGGTAAATCACCCAAACACACTGTGCACGAGGACTATTAAAATAGTTTATCAATTTTGACTGATGTTCACTTGCTTTGGTTGAAATTGGTTTTTAAAAAAAAAGTTTTAAAAAAAACAGATCCCCCCCAGTCCGTGATGATGTGTCCATCCAGTCTCGCTGCACTGCTGTTACTAGGAATTAGTTTGCAAATGCCATTAAAGGAGATGATCCAAAGTAAAGCTTGAATTTACCTGGTGGGGGGGGGGGGGGGGGGGTGTTGTGTTGCATTCCCCCTCCCCTTTGCTTTGATTTCCTCCTGCTTTGTGACGGGGGGGAAAATAGATCCCTGAAAATACACGGCTTTTATTTTATAATTTAAAAAGTCTCTGATGGTTCTTAGCTGTACCAGACAACGCAAAACACAGCATTAAAAAGATGCAATTGATTGTAATTAGTAATAAGAGTAATTAATAATCCTTGTACTTGATACAATGCCTTGTTACATCAATGCCTCAAACAGCTTTGGAGAGTTTTTCTGTCATGTATAGTGACTGTATTTGTGTGCCAGCCTGGCTCAGTGGTAGCGCTCTCGCCTCTTGAGTTAGAAGGTTATGGGTTCAAGCCCCATGTCAGGACTTGGAATTACATAGTCTACACTGACACTCCAATGCAGCGCCGGGGGTGTGTTGTATTTTTGTCATCCTTTGGATGTGACCTTAAACCGAGGCCCCATATGCATGTTCAAATGGACATTAAAGATCCCATGGCATGATTTGAAGATCAAAGCGAGTTTCTCCTAGTGTCCTGGCCAACAATCTCCCAGATAAAATTGGTTTGATGGCTATTTGTGGGGACATTGCTGTGCACGAATTGACTGTTGCAAAACACACTTTACTGTATATCTTGTGGAGCACTTTTGAGTCGTCCTCCTGACACGAAATCAGATGTAGGGATATTATTTACATGGTGACGGTACGGGATGATAGACCATCCATCAGAGCTCGCTCTGACTCCGGTTACATGTAGTTTTTGTTGGGTGCTCTGCTCTGAGCAGGCTAATCGCATGACGTGAGTATGTGATTATCACATGACTCTCCAATTGCCGGGTCCATTTTGAAAATCTGAGCTGATGCTTTTTCAAAATGGGAATTTGTCTGGGTCACCACGCGGGTCTCTGAAATCTGTCTCCGGTAAAGTAATTGGCTGTTTGGAATGAATTTCCATATTTGTGAAAAAGAAGTTATAAATTATTCATGCATGTATCATTGTAGCTGAGAGTGAGCTGTGAGCGAAGTCCATGGCCTGTGGGACGTGATCTAGGAGCATTAATTACACAAGCTTGGGCTCTTCTGTCTTGAGATAAGGCGACTCAGAGGGGACCTTATAGAGATGTGTAACATTGTAAATGGAATTGAGATAGTAAATCCACATCAATACTTCAGGATGCACCAAGACAGTAGAACAAGTGGATACAGGTTTAGAGTTGTTTAGGGCAATTTCAGGACAGACATCAGGAAGCATTGATTTATGCAGAGGGTAATTAACTGTGGTGCAGGTTGCCAGGAAGGGTGGTTGAGATCAGGACACTAAGACTCACTTAAAAAGCAGCTTGATGCTGTTAATGGGAGGCTGGTCAGTGGGGGTGTTCTGGAGGGGTGAGATTGAATGGGCCAAAGGGCCTTCTTAATCCAGACTGAATTTGTGAAAATGACAAAGAACATTGTCATCTCTGGTTTGAGCTTGTTATTTAGGGCTGAACATTTGATTCTAACACAAACACCTACAGCAAGAACAAACTAATGAAACATCATTTTTTCCTCTCTCCCCATTCTATGATGGGCTGTAATGGTTGAAGGAACAACTTGCTGTTTTGGAGGTTGTTTATGGTAGGGACGGAGCTGGTGGTCATCACTGCTCAGTTGGTGAAGTAGATGGTATTTTTGGCACAAAAAGTGCTCAGGAGTGTAAGGTAGTGCTTTGTAGTGTAAAGAGCTGAACTATCAGACATCTTTTCCAGCCACTTTTAATAATAATAATAATGATCCTTGCATTTGATATAGCACCTTATTACATCTTTGAGATGTCTCAAAGCACTTCACAGTTACCATAAAGTGTAGTGATTGTGTGTTTTGTGGGCCCAGTTTGGGCTCCCAGTCAGCATTGGGACGTACTGCCAACCTGAAAGTGTTGTGTGAACATTAATTGTTTAGCAGCGATCGGGTTGTCTTCATTGTGACAATGGCATGTCGCTTGTATTATAACATCTATGCATTACTGTAATACATCTTACACAAGCCTATAGCAGCATGGCTCTACTCTGAGGGGTCGTTAAAGGTCCCATGACATGATGAGAAATGAAATACGAGAAAGGAGTTTCCCCCAGTGACATTTGGTCACTTTTGGTCAAGAAGCAACATTTCACTAACCACAACCGAGCACTGAGTATCGCGATGTGGATACTGACTGGCTAAAGGTGCAAAATGCGCCATGTGATGTGGTAATTATCCCACTGATGTAGTTGCGATAGTGCCCTGGCCTGGAACCACAAGGGGCAATAAGAATGGCATCCGGAGACGTGGCGGGTCCCTTGACTTGACTTAGTCACCTTTGCTATTATTATTAATAATGATAATCCTTGCATTTGATGCAGAAGCTTTCACAGCCAGGTAGATGTCTCAAAGCTTCAAAGCAAAATTCAATGCAAAGGATTAGACCTATTGAGATCTAATATGTCTACTTTAAGGTCTTAGTGGTTTGTGGGCAAACGTGGCAGCTCATTTGCACTTAGCAATTTCCACAAACATCAGTGAAGTGAATGATCAATTTTATCTGGGGGATTGTCGACCAAGACACCAGGAGATTGAAACTTCCTCTCTTTTCGAACGGTGCCACGGATCTTTAACTTTCACTTGGACAGGTTCAGATGGGAACTCGGTTTTAACGTCTTATCTGAAGCATGGCACCTCTGACAAAGCTACACTTCCTCCCAGCACTGCAGTGGCAGCCTGGATTATGAGCTCAAAGTCCTCATGTGGGGGCTTGAATCCACAATCTTCTGACTCAGCGGCAAGAGTGCTACCAACTGAGCCAGCCTGACTGCATCTTGTTGGTCCTGCCAAGGTTTACAGAGGTTAATGGACACCTGACCATGCCATCACTGTATGAATTTCCAGCCAGAGCCTGTCTCTGTATTGTGGTCACTCAGTCTCCATTTACAGTGGGCAAAGGCGTGTGGTGTTGGGAACTGCTGCTGACACCACCCATCCCTGTCCCCCAGGCTCAGTGCTGCAATCTGAGTGAAACAAGGTGAAAATATAGCAGCAACGCAGTCAGTCATTAATGTTAACTGAGTAGAGAAACGAGGGCTTGACTGATTAATGAGAGAAAGAGGGAGATGAATGTCAACTGCTGACGAGCTCTTTGATGCTGAAAATCCTCCAAGAAGCATAAACAATCCAAACAACAGCCACGTGTGTTTATACTGCATCCTTCGGCTAATATGTCGTGTGATGTTTCAGAGTGCTTTTTAGAGCCAGACTATGAGTGTGGGTGGGGGGGGGGGGGGGGGGGGCTGTTTTGGGGATAGGGATGAAGGAGATTTTTTTTTGTTCCCCTACAAAAACAGTCACTACACTCTTTGATAAATCCTGTAAAGTGCTTTGAGATGTCTTAACAACGTGATAAAATGCTATATCAAATGCAAGGATTTTTATTATATTATTATATTTTCGGGAGGTTTGAGATCTGTCACTCACAGTCCAGTTGCTCTTTACCTGCTTCTGCACATTTCCTTTCTAAAAAGGTTCATGGAGCATTTACTGCACTGCATCGCTGTAACACAGAGATGCCCTTCAATGCTGCCTGGAGCCACACTGCACACCATTACCCCAGTGCCTGTCTCCCAGCAGAGGCTCAGTCATGAGCCAGCTCTATTTGAAGAATGAGCTGCGCTGTCAGACCGTTTTTAAACACCTTCCAAAGGAACTGACGCTTGCTAGCTTCCATTTGTCATGCCTGTTTCTGCAGTGACTCTCAATGTTATGAACCAGAAGGAACTGGGGAACAGGATTTTTAAGTTGGAGAAATGCAAAGCGCTAAACATACTAATAATTAATAATAACTCATCGCAGTAATTTATAACTTATAATAATTCATAATATTAATTACATTGAAAATCCTTGTATTTAATGAAGTGTTAGAAGCAACTGCTCAAAATAATTCAAATATCTGTTAAAATACTCCTAATAATAATAATCCTTACCATTTGACATCACATCGCCTTTCACATCGGGAGGATGTCTTAAAGTACTTCAGAGGATTTTACTGTGAAGTGTAGTGACTGTGTATTCTTTAGGAAAACAAGAATGATTTGAACACAAATTTTGGATTGAGTCATTCATTTGGATCAGGGAGGGGATCCTGGGTGGGGGAGGGGTAATTTATAATGATGGAGTCCTGTAGCTTCGTGGTTAGAGGCTATAGTAGCAGTCACTCATCAGGGAGGACGGGCTCTGATTGGCTGGTCCAAGCAGTCACTCACCTAGATGTCGGGCTGTGGGATGGCAAATACCAGGAGTCAATCTCTGGGGAGCACTCGAAATTCCCCGATTTTCCCATTTACCCACTCCACCTCTGTTTACAGCACAGATGGAAATCATTCCACCCATCGAGGCAGGACCAAAGAGCAAGTCCACTGCCCTGCCCTCTCCCTCTATCCCTCATACATCTGTCTACTTTCCTTTTGAAATCCACAATGGATCCTGCCTCTTAACAACAGGGGGTTCCACAACCCAAGACCTCTCTGTGGAAAAAAAATTCTCCTAAGCTTTCCTTACGACTGTCTTATTCCTGTGTCGCCATCTATTCACTGACTCCCATGGACAAAGCTTCATCTCTCTTTGCCCTCAACAACAAATCAACTTCTAGAAGTTTCTCTCCCCTCTTTCCCTCTTCCCGTCCCAGGTCCCACCACCATGGTGCCCGCCCTCATACACAGTGCAGGAAGAATATTCCAGCTGCTGGAATGGTAGGCGCTGGATTGCAGGCCGGCCGATGTCTGTGTGATCTTGTCGCTGTCTGACTACATCTCAAGTGGAAGCAATTCAATGTGACTGCCATTCCAAGCGGTAAACGTGGCCGATTCCTGGAGCTGTCAGTCTGAGGCCAGGCCGGGCGCTGGAGCCACAGCCTGGTCGTGGATCAGAGTCATTGCCATTTCAACATCATCGCCCCATAGAGTCTCCCCACCTGTCCGGGAAGGCTCAGACCCCTCACCAATGCCTGTTCTTTGGCTTCTCCTGATTCCTTCTTTTATAAATCAAAGGGGTTTATTTTACATTGATCCCTTCCCCCCTCCCCTAACGCCTCCCCCCCCACACACCTTCAGTCATTTTACTAAAAAAAAAGAATTTGGTCAGGTGTGTGTCTGACACATGTGGAAATCCATCACCATGCGTAAGAGTCTCTAAACCAAGCTGAGAATCCCGTACATCCCACGTACACAAGGAAATCCCAGAGATAGATTGTTGGAATGGAATGCGCTCTCTCTCACCGGAGGGACTCAGCCTGCTTACCTAATTCCGGAAAGTATTAGGTGCAGGTTGGCAAGAGCCAAGGCTTGGGGACATTGGAGAAACTGCTAGAGCTAACCAGAAGTTGCATAGCTTGCTATTGATATCCCTGTCTGGCAAGCTATCCCACTGCTTGTCCAGCTAGGACCATCCTAACCATGAGGGCTTTGGTTTGCAGGGTCAACAGGAGCTGAGTGGGATGATGTGGACATTCCGTAAGAAGCTTGATCAGGTCCTAAAGTTAATCCACAATGTAGCGCATGATGAGAGGGGGGGTTTTCAAGTGTAGCTTTGCAACGATTGGTAATGTGTCAATCCCTACCGACCCAGCCGCTCCCTTCACCCAAACCAATCTTGTGAAATGTATCATCAAATTCCATCTTATCTTATCTGTATGCTTATGCGGATCTGGAAAATATCAGCAAAACAAAACGTTCTATCTAACATTTCCTGGTGAAGCATTCCCAGTTTCCGCAGACTGTCGTAGTAAGAAAGTAAGCTCCGGGAGAGGTTCGAGGAAATTTCTTAGACTGTTAGCTTATTGGGGTGTGGAATGTCTTTGTTAACAGTTGAGGCCGGAATAGATGAGCACCCGATTCAGCAAAAACATTCCGGGATATGGGGAGGGAGCTGGAAAATGGGAATCATTTAGAGAAATGGTATTGGTGGCAGAGGTACAGTCAGTGAAGAGTTGATCTCCACACTGTGTAAGTGTCTCAGATGCCTGTAACGTGATTGTATCAGTCTGGTAGTGACACTGCATGTTCTCCAGTGATTTAATTAATTTGCTGAACACGTGATATATCAGCAAACTAGGCATAGGGTCTCTCCCTGTACCTCAGCTATAGATTCAAACTGGAAACAGCACAGAAGAACGCCATTCGGCCCATCATGTCCACGCTGTGCTTTGAAGTGCTTCACATGATTTTACGGTGAATTGCAGTGACTGTGTATTTTGTAAGTGAACTCGGCAGCCAATTTGCACAGAGCGACGTCCCACAAACAGCCATGAAGCGAATGAGTGATTTTATCTGGGGGATTGTCGGCCCGGACACCGGGAGAGACAAACTCCCTTCTCTTTAAGTAGTGCCATGGGATCTTTAACATCCACCTGAACAGGCACAAACGGGACCTCTGTGCCTCTGATAATGCAACGCTCTCACCCACCTCCCACCCTCCCTCACTCCTCAGCACTACACTGGAGCGGGGAGCCTAAAATGTAGGGACTTGAACTCACAACCTTTTTAAAGCATTTACAAGGCGAGAACATTACCAACTGAGCCAGGCTGACACGTGATTTCTTTCTTGTAGGACTGTGTTCGAGGCCTGTGCAGCAGGTTAATCAGGATTTAATCATATTGTTTTTATGTCATGAATTGTGTGCCATGAATAACACAGTAATGTAACGAGACACATTGTCAGCAGGGTGTAGAGGGAATGTAACGCTGTGCTGTAACTGACTGGCAAGTTTTATTTTCTCTTCCACTCAGTGAACACAAAAAGACATCTTTAACAGAAATTTCCTTTCCGATATTCAAAGGAACAAATTTAACACACGTGTGAACACATTTTCCTTCCCTTCCCTGAAGGTTATATAACCATAAAAAGAAGGCTTGTTTTCAAGCAGGAGGAAAGTTTAATTCTCTGAAGAGTTGAGTGAACTGCAGAGCTGTGGAGTGTGTGTGGCTAATGCATTAATCCTGTACTGAATACATCTTTCCAGAGAGTGGCTGGCTTTTCAAATTACTGCCAGATTCGGCTACTTTTGATCTCTGGGGTTTAGTGGCGGGCTACAATGCTTCCCAAGCACTTTAACAGCCTGACATTAATGCTAATCCCATATCTCTCCAACGCTGTCAAGGTAAACTCCACTCTGTTTGTAATCCACTGCTAGAGGCAGAACTTGTGTCCTGTGCTGTAATAATAATAATATAATAATAATCTTTGCATTTGATATAGCGCCTTATCATGGCGTTGAGACGTTTCCAAGTGCTTCACAGAATATACTCTAAAGTGAATTGACTGTATATTTTGTGGGTGAAACTCGGCAGCCAATTGCACTCAGCAGTGTCCTTCAGACAGTCGTGGTTTGAAAACACAGTGTTCTGCTGGATGTTGGTCTCGGGTCTATGGTGAACAATGTGCTGATGTTGGAAGCGATGAAATATACCATTGTAACACGCCCAAAAGCCAAGTGAACTGGAAGCCTCTCACCATTCCCCCACGCTCTATAATAAAGACAGAACAAGCTTGAAACAGTTTTAAAATGACTTGCAGATTTCGATTTGACAAAAAAAATCAACTGGTGTTCTCAAGTGATGCAAAATTTATGCTTTTTATTGCTGTATTTATCAGATTAGGTCCTGACATTCCTGCAAGCGGTGGCAATTCAGCTCATTAAGCTTCTTCCACCAGTTTATTAGATCTTACAATTTATATTTAATACAGCTTCTCAAAGCACTTTACAGGATTTCCTGTGAAATGTAGTGACTGTGAGTTTTGTGGATCAACCAGCAGCCAAGTTGTGATGCTGTTACCACAAATAGCCATGAAGTGAATGAGGAATTTGATCTGGCCGACTGTTGGCTAGGACATCAGGAGAGAGAAATTCCCTTCTCTTTTCCAACAGCGGTGCGGGATCTTTAACGTCCACCTGAACAGGCACAGATGTGAGCTTGGTTTAACATCTCATCCGAAGGAAGGCGTCTCTGACAATACGGTGCTTCCCCAAGAATAGTGCTGGAGTCTCTCGGGTCGTCCTTGGGACGTCATCCCAACGTGAAAAGTGCGATACAAACGTAATTTTGTATTGTGTCAGCCTGGACAGTGAGCCCAGATTCCCCGACGTGGGAACTCAAATGCATGATCTCCTGTGCTCAGAGGTGAGTGTGCTGCTGACTAGGATCCTTGGAGAATAAATGACATTGCTGAAAGCAGTACCTAACCCTCTCCCCCTGTGTGTTTGAGGGTCTCTGGGACTGGGCCTGGAAACGGATCTCAGCAGGGAGACACCCCTTGACGGAATGTCAGGCAGTTTCTGAGAACTAATCTGACGATCAGCATCGTGGTCGTATTGAAGAACAATCAATGTTTAAACAGCAGTCAGTGTAGTAGGTTTGTTGTACAAGACAATATTACACTGTTTCGCAATGCCTTTGTGTGGGAGGTTGTTGACACGCCAGGTTCTTGTAATAAAAAAATCAGGTTCTTATAACATACAGAAGGAAAAATATTGCCAGTTAAATATTTTTTTTTTAGCGTGTGGGCTGAGCAGCTTCATCTTCCTGTGATTGCGGTCTTCGTGTTTTGTAATTGTTTTTCCCATATTTTGAAGGTAACTGGAATATTACTTTGAACAGTCAGTGTGGGTGAACTGTATTATTAGTATAATAATCCTTGTATTTGATTCAGCACCTTATCACGTCAGGAGGACATCTCTTCAGAGGATTTTACTGTGAACTAATATGTAATGTAAAGTTTTACTGTGTGTTTTGTGCACAAATGTGGCAGCCAATTTGCAAACTGCGACATCCTGCAAACAGCAATGGATTAATTAGACTCCCTCTCTCCTCTCTCTCTCTCTTTGTCTCACTCCCCCGTCACCCCCCCCCCCCCCCCCCGTCACCCCCCCCCCTCTCTCTCTTACCACTGCAGGCCCCGGAATATTTTATAGCATATACAACATTCAGATATTTCACAAGGTCATTATAATTACCATGTAATGATGTAAACAGAGAATGGGTGCTACAGTTAGTTCATGGAAACGCAATGCTAATTTATCAGCACAGCAGCTTGTACTTACACAGCACCTTTCACATTGTCAGATGTTTTGAAGCACTTCACAGAGAGGGAGTGTGAGCCCGAGCAGGGTCAGGGTTGGGTGAGGGTGGTGGTGGGGTGAGGGTATAGGTGGGGAGATAACTGAGTAGGTGAACAAGGTATAAATATGCCCAGTTGGGTTGTCAGCAACTACACCCTGAATCTCCGGCACTCCCCCTGCCTCGCTTCACCTTCCCCTACCTACCCATTCACCCTCCATCCTTTTTATGTCATTAGGAATGTGTAACTGTAGATTTGTATGATATCTGGCTTTAAATCCTGCCTTTTCTCCCTGGCTGGGCCCCCGACCCTGTCATTGTGCAGCGCTCTGGGACACTGCCCTACATTGAAGGGCACTGTTGTGCTTTCTTGCTTAACATCTGGCACCATTTATCTCACATGGAGTGAAGCACTAGTTTAACTCACAGGTCTGTAAATACGTCGGACTGTCAGAGCTAAGGAGGCACCTGGATTTCACATAATCACAAGATTGATTCCGATGAAGAAACCTCTTTGACTCGTCCAACCTCATTCGTCCAGAACAGCCACTCTACGGTCCTCCCATCACAGCATCGAGCTGCTTTTCAAATTTATCTCAGTGTCCTGGCCTCAGCTACCCTTCCTGGTTACCCCTTTTCAGTCGTTAATTACCCTCTGTATAAAGAAACACTTCCTGGCGTCTGTCCTGAAATTGACCTTTACAACCCGTATCCTCTTGTTCTGCTCTATTGGTGTATACTAAAGTATTGATCTGAGTTTAATATGATAAACACCTTTACAGGTACCTCACAGAGTGGTCCTCTCAGGCCTGTTTAATGAGGAATGTCTTGATTTGCAAAAGATGTAACACTAAGTGTTCCCAGTGTGATCAGTCCAGGTTCACAGTATTATATCTGCAGCGTAGCGCACATTGCATCTCAACAGCGTGTGTGTTAGCCAGGGAGGGGAGGGGAGAGAAGGCAGTGAAATTGAGAGTAACCGGATCAGAGAACCAGCACGGGCACGATTGATGGGCCAATGCTGTGTATGAACTGTGCTTCTATCACGTTGACAAGGCAGCACCGAAACTGAGGTGTGTGGGGTAGCAACACAGGAGATACAATGACACTTACAGTTGGTCTGACACCTCCTACTCCATTGCTCCACTGAGTAATCCCCGGTATCCCTGTCTCCACTAAGTAGGAATCACTGGAGGCACTCAGTGGCTGAAAGCTTCAGGATTTTTCACTCTGGTTCAGGTTAAATAGTGTGAGATTTCGTACCTGATGTTTGCAATGACTTTGCTTGTGCACATCTTAAACCAGACCAGCAGTTACTGTATATAAATCATAATAAACCTCATAACGATAATAATAACAATAATCCTTGCATTTGATATTGCGGCTTATCACATCATTGAGACATCGCAAAGTTTGATACATCAGGAGGACGTCTCCAAGTGCTTCACAGGCTTCACTGTAAAGTGTAGTGACTTTGTGTTGTGAAGGTGGTAGCCAATTTGCGCACAGCAAAATCCCGTGAAGTGAACAAATGATTAATACTATTAATAACAAATCTTGCATTTGATAAAGTGCCGTTCATATCTAGAAGACGTCTCAAAGGATTTACTGTAATGTATAGTGACTATTACTTTGCAGGCGGATGGGGGATTGTTGGCCAGAACATTGGTGGGAGAGAGAAACTCCTTTTTTCCAATAGTGCAGCAAGATTGTTAACATCCAACTGAATAGGCACTACCTTGGAGCTTGGTTTAGCATCTAATCTGAAGGATGGCATCTCTGTCAATGCAGTGCTCCCCAGCACCGCACTGGAGCAGCAGCCTAGACTGTGAGCTCAAAGACCCCAACATGATAACACACAACCCTCTGAGTCAGAGGCAAGATCGCTACCAACTGAGCCACGAAGGACAACTTAGCAAAGATGGAGATCCCTGATCAGGAAGGAAGGGAGGGAGAGGGGGAGGCGGTGTGGTGGGGTGTGGAGTTTGAGTATGGTGACCGAAGCCACAGTCAAAGATTTCAAGAGGGTTTTGAAGATAAACGATAGAGAATTGATGAGGAATGAGAGACGTTCTACTGATCGATTACAAGCAGCTTAGCCGAGCAGTAGGCTGTAATGCCCTGTAACTAATTATCTTCTCTCTGAATTGCTGCTGGAGATTTTTTTTCCCCTGTAAAGCTGCCCTATAGCAAGCGATTATCAGAGACAGAGAATTCAAAACTTTGTTCTCATTAGAATTAATCCAGCCGCTAATCCTTTGTTAATATCAGAACTGTTTAAATATTCGTTCATAAATATTCAAACACAACTCATGAATATTTGGGCCTTGTTTGTTTATTGTTACAACCCTTGCTCACAAAACAGTGTTTGGAGATGCGCATTGAATCCGAAATTGCTTTGAAATATTAGTTTTCCACAGAATTATAGATATTTGCCATGCAGAAGGAGGCCATTTGGCCCATTAAGTCTGCACTGGTTCTCGAAGCATGTTGTCCATTCAATCTCACTGCCTTGCCGTCTCCCCAGCCCCCTTCACACTGAAGCTGTTCATTCAAATAAAAATACCTAATAATAACAAATCAATAAAAAACAGCACTGGGACTCATTGAAGAACCAGGTAGACGCTGTGATGGGTGGATAGTCACGCTTCTGCAAGTTTCTGCAAGGATGAGATCAGATGAGCCTAAGCGATCTTCTGATTTTTGTCTCTCTCTGTTGAGATAATAATGACAAGCGGCTAACTCACCACAAACAGCTTTGAAATCAATGACCTTTGAAACAATGCCTTACCATGTCGTCAAGGCATCTCAAAGTGCCTCACAGGATTTTGTGGTAAGGTGTAGTGACTATTTTTGTGGATGAATGTGGAATAATAATAATAATCCTTGCATTTGATATAGTGCTTTTCACGTCAGGAGGACATCCCAAAGCGCTTCACAGAACACACTGTAAAGTGAATTGACTGTATATTTGTGGGCGAACGCGGCAGCCAATTGCGCACAGCAATGTCCCACAAACAGTCGTAGATTGAAAATGACCAATTTATTATTGTTTTGGTTTTGGAGGGATTATTATTAGGCTCTGTGTGGAGTAAGGAAACTTGCCCAAGGTTTCACCCTCTGCCTGGAATTGAACTCAGGTCTCTCACTTGCAAAGCGAGTGCTCTAACCACTGAGCTACAGGACTCCACAATTTGTGCCACAGACATCAAGGAAAAGACTGATTTTTTTTCTCTAGGGGATTGTTGGTCAGGACACTGGGAGAGAGGAACTCCCTTCTTGCTTTCTTTTCTTGCTCTCTTACAGTTTTTTTTGCGGAGTCCTGTAACTTAGTGGTTTGAGCACTCACTTCGCAAGCGAGAGGACCTGGGTTCATCTGGTAATGCAAAATGTTGGGCAAGTTTCCTTACTCCACACTCCTCTGTTTACCTAGAGGTAAGTAGGAACCCATTTGTTAGTCGATTGGCGGATCGCTTTTCCGAGGAGTAATAATCCCTTAAAAAAAGTTGGTCACTTAATAATAATAATCCTTGCATTTGATATAGCGCCTTTCACATCTTCTAGACGTCTCAAAGCACTTCACAGAATATATTGTAAAGTGATTTGACTGTATATTTTTGGGCAAAACACGGCAGCCAATTGTGCACAGAAGAGTCCCACAAACAGTCATGGATTGAAAATGATCATTTTATAATTGTTTTGTTTTGGAGGGATTATTATTAGACGTGTGGAGTATGGAAACTTGCCCAAGGTTTTGCCCTGCCTGAAATTGAACCCAGGTGTCTTGCTTTCAAGGCGAGTGCTCCAACCACTGAGCTGCAGGACTCCTACACTTAATCCATGACTGTTTGTGGGACACTGCTGTGCGTAATTGGCTGCTGCTTTTTGGCCACAAAACATACAGTCAATTCACTTTACAGTATATTATGTGAAGCGCTTTGAGACATCTAGAAGAAATGATAATCAAATGCAAGGATTATTATTATTTATCTGGGGGATTATCGTCCAGGACACCAGGAGAGTGAAACTCACTTCTCTTTCAGAATAACGCTGTGAGATTTTTAACGTCCACCTGAACAGGCAGACAGGGAGCTTGGTTTAACGTCTCATCCAGAGGACGGCATCTCCGAAAGTGCAAAAACAGCACTTCCCCCAGTGCTGAATTGGAGCATCAGTTGAGACTATATGAGCTTCAAGTCGATATTTTTATGAAAAACTTAGGACAGTGCTAAGTGGCTGATGCTTCTCTCCATCTACTTACAAAAAATCCAGCGGCTCCTAGTACGTAGCCCTTACGGTGCACTTATCTCAAAGTGCATACCTATTAAATATGAATATTCTGGGATTTGTCTCTCTCTGAAGTGCAAACAGTCATTTGTTTCTCCATCTATTAGTGCCCCAGCTCCGAGAAGACTGAAGACAAACAGAAGGTTTCCAGAAAGTCGGGAGGCTTGTTCTATAATCTGTCACGTGACATTGAGAGACATTGGATCACTATAATATATCACATAAATAATAATTTTCATCTTTGAAACAACATCCTGTCACATCGTCAAAAAATCTCAAAGCGTCACACAGAATGTGTAAGGTGTAGTGACCATATTTTTGTGCAGCCAATTTCTGCCGTCCCCTAAACAGTCATGAAGGAAAATTCCCCCTCTGGGGGGATTGTAGGTCAGGACACCGGGAGAGAGAAACTCCCTTCTTGCTTTCTCTCTTTTACTCTCTTCTTTCTTTTCTCTTTTCTTTTACTCTCTTTCTTTCTCTCTTTCTCCCTATCTCTTTCACACACACACTCTGTCTGTCTGTCTCTGACTGTGTGTCTGTCTGTCTAATCTATCCTATCTTCCTATTGCCTGCCTGCCTTTACAAATTATGTCTTTTTCTCTCACACACACATTCTCGGTATCTCTCACACGCACTGTATCTCTCACACACATACTCTGTATCTCTCTCTCACACACACACATTCTCTGTATCTCTCTTTCTCTCACACTCAGCCTCCTATCCCTGCCCACTCTCTCCAGGCCCACTGCCATTTACCCTCTAATTCCACCGCCAACGTTGACTATCAATTTGTACAAAACCTGTAATATTCTGCTGAGGCTGAAAACATTGAGTAAGTACACATTGATGGGGACGGACAGACTGTCTAACTCCCAGACCTCATTGCTGTTCTCAGGAATTGGTTTCACGGCCATTCGAAAATCACTTTATTATTACTGTGTCCGAGTCAGTGTGGACATAAAGACCTTTGTTCTGATCCACCTGTGCCGTTCGACATATTGAGCTGAAATAACATCAGCTGGGAGGATGGTGGGAGTCTCTTGGTGTCCAGGCTGACTATCCCCCAAATAAAGTCACTCACTCATTTCATGCCTTAAAAAAGCACCCAATCACTACACTTTATAGTGTATTCTGTGAAGTGTTTTGAACGTGAATCGCTATACAAATTAATCTTGTTGTTGTTATTGTGTCAATTATAAAGATATATTATTTATTGCTGGTGAATGTTTAGTGCCCTGCGCTGTCCCCATACTCCTTCAAAGCCTCTCTTTCTCATATATCTGTCTAAATCTAGAGCTAGCTTGGATTTCTCTCCCCCCTCCCCGCACACACAGTGAATCACAAATCAAATTAATGAATCTTTGCATGTTTGAGTCTATCTGGACAGAGCCCTGTGTGAGCATCTGTTACACAGGCAATGGGTTGGACTCTATCTCAGCACCAGTTAGCTTGACGAGGGCCCGGGTGCCAGTGTTAAATGGAGCTCACGGTTCCCAACATAAACTCTCAGAAAGTAATGAGTTCAGACCCGAGCAAAACACTTGTCTGATTGATCGCCTGCCTGATTTAAACTCGCAAAAGCAAGTCAAACACCACGGCCTTGCACTGTTTCCCCCTGTCGTTCTCGTAATTGTCAGCAAGCTCAAAAATATTTTCGTGGCAGTATGCTTCATTTAGCCGCAGCACTACAGACTGAAACAAAGTGACTCCGCTATAACATTCAGTGCATTGCACACACTCGCTAGCTGTTACAACAACAACAACAACAAGATTCCATTTATTTAGCGCCTTTCACGTCGGGAGGACGTCCCAAGGCGCTGTACAGTTGGGACAGGACCCGAGCATTGGGGGGAAATGGTCAGGGTGAGGGGAGGGAAGGGAGGGAGCGAGGAGGGGGTAGAGAGTCGAGAGGGGAGCTGAAGGCACGGTCAAAGAGAAAGGTCTTGAGACCGGCCTTGAAGGAGGAAAGGGAGGAAGCGGCGAAGGCACTGGGGGATAGAGTTCCAGAGCCTCGGGGATGAGAGGCTGAAGCCCGGCCACCGATGGTAGGGCGGTTGGGGCAGTGGATGTGGAGCAGACCGGAGCCAGAGGAACGGAGGGTACGGGCGGGTAGGTAGGGGGATAGTAGGTCGGAGAGGTAGGAGGGAGCAAGGCCGTGAATGGCCTTGTAGGTGAGGGTGAGGATCTTGAATTCGATCCTCTGGGGGATGGGGAGCCAGTGGAGGCGAGCGAGGGTGGGAGTGAGGGTGAGGGTGAGGGTGAGGGTGGGAGTGATGTGGTCGCGGTGTCTGGTGCGGGACAGTACACGAGCTGCAGAGTTCTGAATGACCTGCAGTGTGGAGGGAGGGCCGGGAAGGCCGGCGAGGAGAGAGTTCCCATAGTCCAGCCTTGAGGTGACAAAGGCGTGGACCAGAGTTTCAGCCGCGTGAGGGGTGAGGTAGTGCCGTAGTCTGGCGACATTCCGGAGGTGATGGAAGGCGGTGCCAGTTGTGGTGCGGATGTGAGGGAGAAAGGACAGCTCAGGGTCGAACAGAACCCCGAGGTTCCTGACTGGCTTTGAGAGGTGGAGAGTGCAGCCTTGGATGCTGATGCTGTCAGCGCCAGAGGTGCGGAGGCGCTGATGTGAGCCAATCAGGAGGGCCTCAGTTTTGCGCACGTTGAGCTGAAGAAAGTTATCTCTCGTCCAGGACTCGATGTCGGACAGACAGCTGTGAGGACATCGGTGGTCTTGGAGTTGAGGGTAGAGGAGGAAAGGTAGAGTTGGGTGTCATCCGCATACATGTGGAAGTTAACTCCATGTCTGCGGATGATGTCACCAAGGGGGAGCATATAGAGGGTGAAGAGGAGGGGACCGAGGACAGAGCCTTGAGGGTCACCGCATGAGACAGTGCGGGGGCCGGAGAAAAAGCCGTTTGTGGAGACAAAGTGAAGACGGTGGGAGAGGTACGACCTAAACCACTCAAGGACAGGGCCTTGAAGGTTTAGGTGGGAGGACAAGCGGTGGAGGAGGATAGCGTGGTCGACCGTATCGAATGCTGCCGATAGGTCGAGGAGGACGAGGAGGCAGAGGGAGCCCTGGTCACAGATGGTCAGGATGTCATTGGTGACCTTGACCAGGGCAGTTTCTGTGCTATGGGCAGCACGGAAACCCGATTGAAGGAGTTCGAATAGTGAATGGTTGGAGAGGAAAGAGCGCAGCTGGGAGGCCACAACTCGTTCCAGGACCTTGGATAGGAAGGGGAGGTTGGAGATGGGCCGGTAGCTTGATAAGGCCTGCAAAACCCATTGGGTTAGAAATTATAGAAATTATACCAGAAATTATTCTCTCAAACATGGAGGTGATGGGGGAGAACATTTCCATTGGTGAAGAGCAAAAACTGTTGATTTGCATCAGTTAACACTGCCATATATGTGCTAATGAGTACATACAGTGCTAATTAACTCACACTTTGCTAAAAATTGACCTTGTGAACACACTGATTGGTCCCTGTGTGGGCTGAGGCTTACTTAACCCCTCCCCGCCCTTCTCCATGTTTACCCCTGAAACATTGACTATTTTATTTATTTAGCCGCAAATATACCCAGCGCTAACCCAGCTCGAAAATGAGAGGCTGAACCGTCCCTCAAACTACACTGCAAACTACGATGTTTATCACACTTTCTATATGTCAGCAACAACATGCATTTGCACAGCAGCTGTCACGTAGGATAGCATCTCAAAGTGATGGGGTCTGACTCCGAGGAAGGGGAAAGTAGGGCGGGGGTAGGGGGGAGAAGACGGGTGAGACAGGGAGCTGCAAGAGTGGGAAGGGATTCAGACAGGCTACTCAACTGGCTTCTCCATCTCCCAATCCACTGGAAGCCTGACTTCAATAATAGGAAACATGATGGATTCAATCATTGGGGGAGTTGTGGGGTGGGGAAGTGGAAGATCACCTGTATAAGAGTAATCTAATAATTGACAGCCAACACGGGTTCAGAAAGGGTTGGTTTTGTCTGACCAATCTTAGACTTTTTGAGGAGGTGATAGTCCAGATTGAGTGTGGGAAGCCATATGATGTTTATCTTGATTTCCAAAAGGTGTTTGACAAAGTACCTCATGAAAGACTCCTCTACAAACTGTGGTAATTGGATAACAAGGGCAAGATATGCGTAGATTCAGAATTTGAGGGTCTTTATTAGGCAGAGTTATCAAATGGGATCCCGGGGCCGAGCCAGGGGGAGGAAGGTGACCAAAGGCGCGGTCGAAAAGAAAGGTCTTCAGCAGAGACCTGAAAATAGGAAGAGAAGGGGCGAGGCGAAGGGAGTGAGGAAGGGAGTTCCAGAGCCTTGGGGCACAGTGGCTGAAGGCATGGCTGCCGAGGGTGGAGCGAAAGACTCGGGGGTCAAGGAGGAGGCCAGACCCAGAGGAACGAAGGCAACAGGCACTGTTTTGAAGAGAGAGGAGGTCAGAGAGGTTGGGGGTGCAGAGGAGTGGAGGAATTTGAAGACAAGGGTGAGGATCTTGAAATCGATCCTCTCTGGGACAGACAGCCAGTGCAGTCTGGCAAGGACTGGGGTAATCGGGGAGTGGAGTTTGGTGCAGGTGAGAATGCGGGCGGCAGAGTTTTGAATAATCTGGATTTTATGGATGGTCGTAGAGGGGAGGCTGGCGAGGAGGGCATTTGAATGGTCCAGCCGAGAGGTGACAAAGACATGGACCAGAGTTTCAAGCGCTTTTGAAGTGAGGTATTGGAGGAGATGGGTGATGCGTCGGAGGTGGAAGAAGGCGGTGCTGGTGAGGGACTGGATGTGGGGGAGGAAGGATAATTGTGGGTTGAACCTGACACCAAGGTTGCATACGGGTTTGGAGAGTTTTAGTGGGAGGTTGGGTAGATGGAGGAGGTGAGAACTGTGAGATTTTAGACGTTGATGAGAGCCAAAGAGTATGGCTTCCGTCTTGTCAACATTTAGCTGAAGGAAATCTGCGCTCATCCAGCCCCTGAGGTCTGACAGGCAGGCTGACAGAACATCAGGGGAATGGGGTCGCAAAGGGAGGTGGAAAAATAGAGTTGGGTGTCATCAGCATACATGTGAAAATGTACCCCATGTCTGCGGATGACATCCCCAAGAAGGAGCATGTAGATCAGAAAGAGGAGGGGGCCAAGGATGGATCCTTGGGGTACCCTGCAGCTAACCGGGTGAGAGCGGGAGGAGAAGCCGTTTGTGCAGATGTACTGCTGGCAGTTTGTGAGGTAGGACTTGAATCAGGCGGGTGCAGTCCCACTGAGGTGGACGATGGAGGCAGTGGAGGAGGATGGCGTGATCGACTGGGTCGAATGTGGCAGAGAAGTCCAGGAGGACAAGGAGGCAGAGGAAACCCTGGTCACAGATAGAGAGGATGTCGTTTGTGACTTTCACAAGCGCAGTCTCTGTACTGTGGGCGGAAAGAGGGAGTGGGAGTAGAGGTGTGCGCGAAGTTGATTGGTTGATGAAGTCAGCCTGTAGTGGGCAGAGGAGGGGGAGCTGGGTGACCAGCAAGTTAGTGGGGAGGGGGTTGAGGCAACAGGGGGTGGGTTTCATGGAGGTGATGGTGGGTGAGAGGGAGGAGGGAGAGATGGGGAGGAAGGAATGTAGGATGGGGGTGGTGGTAGGAAACGATGATGGGGAGGGTGAGGGGGACAGAGAGGGCGTGGTGGTGGATGACAAGAGGCAGGTGGATGATGCTGCCTGGTGGATGTTGTGAATTTTAGATGAAAAGAAGTCCATGACCTTCTCGCACTTGGCATTTGATATGAAGATTGAGGAGGCCTGAGGGGGGGCACGGAGGAGGGAGTGAGTGGTGGAAAAAAGGATTTTAGGGTTGTGTTTAGCCTCCAAGATGTCTGTACCCTCAGGGTCTGTAATGTACTGGGACCCTCCTTATATATTAATGACCTGGATTCATAGACCCAGTGTAAGATAGCTACATTTCCAGATGACACCAAGTTGGGGGGAACTGGAATCAGAGGAGGTAGCAAAGGTCCTACAAAGAAAGCTTAATAGGGTGTGCACATGGGCTGACAACTGGCAAATGAAGTTTAATATCAATAAATTTAAGGTACTACATACTGAATCCAAAAATAGCAAGCACAAATACTCCCTGAATGGGATACAGCTTACCAAGGGGTAAGATGAAAGAGATCGAGGGGTGTTAGTTGACTTGTTGCTCACTATGTCAAAACAGTGTGAGGCAGCAATAAACAAGGAAACAGGATGCTGGGCTGGATTACTAAATCAGTTGAAACTAGTTTAGATCCTGAGACAATGTACTCAGGCAGCACCTTAAATTCAGCTCTGGTCCATGACATCAGGGGCTCCCCAGAGACAAGTGCAGAGGAGAGCAATGAGGCTGATCCCAGTGTTAGAGGAATGAGCTGTGAGTAGTGATCACACAAGCTCAGGCTCTTCAGTCCTGAGAGAAGATGCTCAGAGAGGACCTTATAGAGGTGAATGGAATTGAGAAAGTAAAGCCACATCAATACTTTAGGATGTTTCAAGACAGTAGAACAAGAAGACACAGGTTTAGAGTTGTAAAGGGTAATTTTAGGACAGACACCTGGAAGTTTATTTTTGCCCAGAGGATAATCAACAACTGTAACAAGTAGCCAGGAAGGGTGGTTGAGGCCAGGAAACTGGGACTCATTTAAAAAAACAGCTTGATTCATTTAAGGAGGAACAGTAGGGTGGGTTCTGGAGGGTTGAGATTGAATGAGCTGAAGGGCTCATCATCCAAACCAATCTTGTCAGTCTTTGAGGTTAGAAGCGATAGAACCCTAGAATGTATAGAAGGTGATTTATCCAATCGTGTCTGTTTTTAAGAGCAATCCTTTCAGTCCCATTTACCTGACCTTTTCCTCCATACCCCTGTAGGTTACTCCTTTTGAGATATTTCTCTAATTCCCCTTTGAAAGCAAATATCAATTCTGTTTCAACCACTGCTCCCAGCAGGGTCTTCGATATCCTAACTACTCTATGTGAAAACCTTCCCATTTGTGTGCTTACTCTGTTTTACCCACAAAATACACAATCAATCCACTTTACAATATATTCTGTAAAGCTCATTGGGATGTCTCAATGATGTGATATCAAACGCTATATCAAATACAAGGATTATTATTATCTTGTTACTAACCATCTCAAACTATATAATATATAATAATCCTTGAATTTGATATAACGCCTTTTCACATCGTTGAGATGTCTTGATGCGTTTCACAAGATATACTGTAAAGTATAGTGACTGTGTATTTTGGGGGCGAAACATGGCAACCAATTGCACGCAGCATTGTCCCACAACCACTTGTGGATTCAATTTTTTTTAGTGAGATTATTACCCCCAGCGATTTGCCAATTGACTAATAATTATTACAAGGATTACAATGCCCTCAAAACACCTGCCACTAAGTTACTCAAGTCATCGCCACTGAAGTGACTCTTTTTCTCCCTTAAACTCTCAGTAAAACTTGGCTTCTGTTTTTTTTCTCTCTTCTCTTTTTGTAGCTTCAGAGGCTGAAGAGATCGCTGTCCTTCAAGACAATCCTGAGGAGCAAGAGTGTTGAGAACTTCTTCCAGCGTTCGAACAGCGAGGTGAAATTTCCCGAGTTGCTGCCACCACCAAACAGTCCTCCCACCCCACCTCCACCCTCCCCCAACCCGTCCGAGAGCTGCCCCAACCAGCAGCAACCCCCCACACAGGTCTCCCAGAAGCCCTCCATGCCCTCCAAGCCCATGAGGATGCACAATTTTCAAGAACATGTCTTCAAAAAGCCCACGTTTTGCAACATCTGCCATCACATGATCGTAGGTATGTCTTGCTGAAGGTGGGTGGGGTGGGGGGGATATTTCTCCAGGCAGTTGAGCTGTTGAGATTGCATGAGGTTAAATGGTTATGTGTTGCAGCTGGCTTCCCCCGTGACACACAGCCCATTCCCAGCAGAAATTAGCAATCACCAGTCCTTACAGGACATTGCGTTCCAGATTCCCCTTAATTTCCCGCCCACCCTTACCTCTATTTTTTACATTTCAGCCTGTGGAAAATAGGGCTGTTCACAAGTTAGAGGCTGGCAGGTGACTGCTATTGTGACAAACTGGCTTGATGGACAGAGGGAGCCCTGGCATTTTTCAACAATAACTTGCATTTATATAATGCTCCTCAGGCAGGGTAGTGTCCCAGAGCACTTGACAGTGGTGGAACACAACGCCGAACATGGGGGAGGGCTCCGTAGGTACGGTCGAAGAGGAAGGTCTTCAGGCGCAATCTGAAGATGGAGAGTAGGGGGCAAGGTGGAGGGATGGAGGAAGAGTGTTCCAGAGTTTTGGGGTGGGAGAGGTAGGTAGCCAGGGTATGAAAGGATTTGAAAACACATCTGAGGATCTTGAAATCGATTTTTTCAATGATCGGGAGCTAGTGGACCCTGGCTAGAATTGGTATGATTGGGGTACAGAGTTTAGTACGGGTGAGTATACGGGCAACGAGTTTTGAATCAGCTGGATTCTGCGCATGGTGGAGCTGGGGAGACTGGCAAAGAGAACATTTAAATAGTCGAGGCAGGAGGTGAAGAACACCTGGACAAGTGTTTTGACTGCTTCTGGAATAAGGTACAGTCAGAGGTGGGCAATGCGGTGGAGGTGGAGGAAGGAGGTCCTGGGAAGGGACCGGATGTGGAAAGCAAGAACCTTATGCCGAGGTTACTCACTGGTTCAGTAAGCCTGAAGGATAGGCCTGGGAGTTTGAGGAAGTCAGAGCCGCAGGACAGAAGACATGGACGGGAGCCAAGGATTATGGCTTGTCGACATTTAATTGCAAGAAGTTTGTGCTCATCCAGGCCCTGATGTCCGTCAGACAAGCTGATAGAACATTGGCGGACCTGTAGTTGCAGCTGGAGGAGGTGAAGTAGATTTGTGTCATCTGCATACATGTGGAAGTTTCCCCTGTCTGCGGATGACATCGCCAACAGGGAGCATATAGATGAAGAAGAGGAGGGTGCCATGGATGGAGCTCTGGGGTACACCACAGGTTACCGGGCAGGGCGGGAGGAGAAACCATTTGAAGAAATATTTGAAGGCACTTTGTCAGGTAGGACTCAAACCAGGCTAGTCCGGTCCCACTGAGGCGGATGAGGGAGGAGAGGCGGCGAATGAGGGAGGAGAGGCGGCGGATGAGGGAGGAGAGGCGGCGGATGAGGGAGGAGAGGTGGTGGATGAGGATGGCGTGGTCGACTGTTGAACGCAGCGGAGAGGTTTAGGAGGCTGAGTGGGCAGAGGGAGCCCTGGTCATTTGAGCGACTGGTTGACTCTGTCGCAGAGAAGAGGGGACCGATTAGAGATTTCCAAATTATAAAAGAGTTTGCTAAGGTTAGCAATAAATAGGTTGTTCCCACTGTTTGGTGAGTCTGTAACCAGGGGACACAAGTAATAATAATGATAATAATAATCCTTGCATTTGATATAGTGCCTTATCATGTCTTTGAGACGTCTCAAAGTGCTTCACAGAATCTACTAAAGTGAATTGACTGTATATTTTATGGGCGAGACATGGCAGCCTGCACAGCAGTGTCCCACAAACAGTCATGGATTGAGCGACCAATTTCTTATTATTAGTTTTTGCAAGGAATTATTACACCTGGAAAAGCAGATCCACTAATCATCTAACAATCAGGTTATTATTATTATTATTAACAACCATTTCTAGGCAGGGCGAAACCTTGGGCAAGTTTCCTTACTCCACACGCCTAATAATAATCCCTCCAAAAACCAAAAACAATAATTAAATTGGTCATTTTTCAATCTACGACTGTTTATGGGACACTGCTGTGCGCAATTGGCTGCCGCGTTCGCCCACAAATATGCAGTCGATTCACTTTACAGTGTGTTCTGTGAAGCACTTTGGGACGTCCTCCCGACGTGAAAAGCGCTATATCAAATGCAAGGATTATTATTATTATATTATTATTACTTACTGCTAGGTAAACAGAGGCCTCTGGAGTAAGGAAACTTGCCCAATATTTTGCCCTGCTGGGAATTGAACCCAGATCTCTCGCTTGCAAGGCGAGTGTTCTAACCACTGAGCTACAGGCCTCCACTAGGGGAGTGACTAGGGAATCTAAAAGAGAATTTAGGAGGAACCACTTCACGCAGAGGGTGGTGAGATTGTGGAACTCGCTGCCTGTAGCGGTGATTGATTCAGATATATGTATTAAAAGAGTGGGCTAAACCTTTACATGAGGGAGACGGGAATAGAAGGTTGTGGGAGGGATTAAGGAGTGGGTGACGGCTCGTGTGGAGTATAAGCACTGGCACAGACTGGTTGGGATGAATAACCTGTTTCTGTGCATACAATCTATGTAAATTTATGTGAGAGAGAGTAAGAGTCTGTGAGAGCCTAGGAGTCCTTATTGAAGTGCCTCCTGCAGTGTGTTTTGGAGATCCATCATCCAAAAATTTCCAAACCCAACTCCTGTGACATCCCCAGGTGTCTGGTTTCTATTTGTCTGCCATGGTGTCTGTGCTCTCTCATTGGAGAGAGTATCTAACACAAAGAAACCCATCATCAATAACAACTTGCATTGTTGAGTCCTGTAGCTCAGTGGCAACCACTGGTACAAGCTGGGTTCTATTCCCGGCAGGGCGAAATACTGGGCAAGTTTCCACGTCTTTGTTTACCTAGCAGTAAGTAGGAATTCGGTTGTTAGTCAATTGGTGGATCGCTTTTCCAGGGATAATAATCCCTGAAAAAATAATAATACTAATTTTGTCATTCAATCCACGACTGTTTGTGGGACACTACTGTGCCCAATTGGTTTCCTCATTTCACCCACAAATATACGGTTAATTCAGTTTACAGTATATTCTGTGAAGCACTTTGAGACAGCTAGAAGATGTGAAAAGCGCTATATCAAATGCAAGGATTATTATTATATAGTGCCTTTCCTGTAGGATAGCGAATCAGAGCACGTTATTATCAATACCACGTTTAAGAGGTTCTGAATCAAGTTGTGCCTTGAGCCATACTCCACTGAGAGTTGTTCAGGCTCCCTGACCCTGCACACCAGAGCTACCTGGTAGGAGGTTCTCCCTGGACAAGTGCTGGGAAGCTTACCTGTGTTCCCAACAGCAACAAAAACAGCAAGTATCAGCTGATTAACTCCAACAGTCTTCCCCCACCGCAAGCCTTGGCTCTGGCCAATCTGATCTTAACCACACACCCCCCCCATACAGGGATTCAATGAGCACTGGGTGTGTTCCTCCAGGGAGAGAGAGACTGCAGAGGCCATTCCAGACAAATGGAAAGCAGACATGGGTGGAACTCTTTGTAACTACAACAATAAATTACATTAATATAGCGTCTTTCATGGCGGCAGGACATCCTGAGGTGCTGGACAATGAAGGGTTTAGTCTGAACTGGGGGTTGGAGTTGAGAGGGGTGGAGGGTATGGGATGATGATCAAAGGCATGGATGAAGAGGAGGGTCTTGGGATGGGAACCTTGAAGGAGGCAAGGCAGTGGGCGGGACGGATTGGTTCCGGGATGGAGCTTGTAGGTCGATTTGGAGACTCTTGGGTGATGGGTATGTTTCCCTGTGCATGTGTCTGGCATCCAGCTGACTTCCCTCCTACCACCCCCCTCCCCAGCTGTTTGATTTGATGGTTGCCACTGACAAATGGGATCAGGAAGTGGACACATCGCCAGCATTTCATTTTTTTACACACATTTCTATATATATATATATATGTGTGTATGGTCACTTAATCCACAACTGTTTGTGTAACTGGCTGGCACGTTTCGCCCACAAAATACACAGTCACTACATTTCACAGTATATTCTGTGAAGCGCTTTGCAACGTCTCAGCGATGTGATGAGGAGCTGTATGAAATGCAAAGATTACTATTTATGTTTAATAAAAACCTTCCTTGCAGGTTACTCCAAGAGAGGATTCAGATGCAAGATTTGCAAATTGAATGCACACCCGCAGTGTGGAGAGGACGCTGCACAGCAACAGTGCACCGGAAAGATGGTGAGTAACAACAGCAACAACAACAAGATCTTATTTTGGTCACTCAATCCGCGACTGTTTGTGGGACACTGCTGTGCACAATTGGCTGCTGTGTTTCGTCCACAAAATATACATCAATTTACAGTATATTCTGTGAGGGGCTTTGAGTTGCCTCAAAGACGTGATAAAGTGCTATATCAAATGCAAGGATTATTATTATTACACAGCGCATCACGCAGGATAGCATCTTGACGCACTGCACATGGGCGGACACATAGCGAGGGGGAGGGGGAGATGACCATTAGGATGGTTGAAGAGGTAGGTCTTTAAGTGGGATTTAAAGACAGATAAAGAAGGGGGAGGATGTACTGAGGCAGGCAAGTGCAGAGGTTAGGAGGACAGTGGCTGAAGGCACAGCCACCAATGGTGGTGCACAGGGTTCAGGGAACTCACACCAGGCCTGTGTTAGCTGAGTGATGGAGGAGGCAGAGGCATGGGGGTGTAGGCAGAAGATCACATGTGGATTCCTCCCCAACATGCACACATTTACACACACACAGTTTCACACGTATCTGGGGGAGACATCAGTCGCCTGGATTTGGGGGGGGAATGATTTAAACAACTTCAGGAGAGCAAAGAGGTGGAGGAGAAAATCTGACCTGAAATAACCGGATCCAGATCGTCCCTGGAACCTTCACGCTTGTGCAAATGTGAAGAATATGAAAATTTTTAAAGAGGGGTTAACAGAAGTCCACTCCACATGTTCAAAACACCCGGCAAAGTCAATGGGATCCCGAGTTTAAACAACTGCAGGATGAGATGGGGGAAGGAACCCTTTTATCCAATTCAAGGTAATTGTTTTTGATCTGTGGCAGTCACAGAGCTGTGGCTAATGTTAATATGTGAGGAACACAGTCCTCCGTCGTATATGTGCCCTGTGAAGGCTGTAAATCACATCAGATTGAAACCTTTGCCACAAGCCTCCCATCAAGAGCTGAGCCAGAAATATACTAATCATAATGCAATAATCCATGCATTAGATAACTGCAACTCAAAACACTGCAGCCAATTCACGTGCACACAGCAACTGCCCAAAATTTTATTTGGGGGATTGTTGGTCAGGACACTGGGACAACGACAACAAATAATTGCATGTACATAGCACCTTTCAGTTGGGAGGATGTCCCAAGGCGCTTGACAGTGAGAGGTTTGAACCCAAGCTGCGGGTTGGGATCAGAGTGGAAGGGAAGGGTGTAGGAGAAGTGAAGATGACCGAAGACATGGTTGAAAAGGAAGGTCTTGAGACTGGCCTCGAAGGAGGTAAGGGAGGGAGGAGTCGAGGCGGTGGGGCTCCGAGATGGAGTTCCAGAGGGTGGGGGCAAAAAGGCTGAAGGCCTGCCACCGATGCGGGAGCAGGCAGGGCGGGGGACGTGAAGTAGGCCAGTAATTGTCTGCCATGTTTTGCCCACAATATATACAGTCAATTCATAGTATAGCCTGTGAAACGCTTTGAGACGTCTTAATGACGTGATAAGGAGCTATATCAAATACAAGGATTATTATTAATTTCTCCTGCATGGGAGGGAGTACAGAAGCCTCCACATCACTGGGGAGGAATCCAGCAATAAATCAGATTTTTTTTGAAAAAAACTACTTTAACTAAAAGTGTTTTTGGCATGATTTTCCCAGCAATAGTGGGAATCTGGGCATCAATCCAGTGAGATATTCACAGATTTACTGGTGTCCAACAATTCTGATAATGGCCTCTGATCAAAGAACCCTGTATCACACTTGATTGTGTACTGAACAGATAATAGGTAGCCAGCGTGACATTGAGCTCCCTCAGTCATATGAGAGGTTCGGGGTGAGGACTTTCATCGCATTTGATCTCATCCTTCCAGAGATCGCACCCCATCCTTCTCCCATCTCATGGTTCCAAGCATCCCAGTAAAACTGTTGTGTAACAAAATGTTTGTCCTAAAATTGCCTTTCGCACCCTTGACTTCTTGCCTTGTACAAGCGCTGAACAATGCAGCCCAGAGACGGGCCATTTGGCTCAGCTTTGAGATGTTCTGTATACGGGAAAACTGTGTAAGTGTAGATTCACCTTAGCTCAGTCGGTAGTGCTCTCGCCTCTAAGTCGGAAGATTGTGGGTTCAAGCCCCACATCGGGATTCTGAGCTCCCGGTCTGGGCTGACACAGTTCTGGGTGGAGAGAGCGGCACATTGTTGGAGACGCTTTCAGATGAGACGTGAAACTGAGGTCTCTGACTGCCTGTTCAGATGGATGTTAAAGATCCAGCGGCATTATTAGAAAAGTGAAGGCCATTTCTCTCTCCCAGCGTCCTGACCAAAAATTCACCAGATAAAATCAGTCATTCACTTCATGGCTGTTTGCGGGACACTGCCATATACAGATTGGCCATTGCATTTGCCTAAAGTCACTGCACTTCACAATAAAATCCTTTGAGACATCCTGACGACATGATAAAGGAGCTGTATCAAATGCAAGGGTTATTAATAATTGTTGGTGCTTTTTTACAAGTTTTGACGCATTCTGCTTCTCAATCCAGCAGAAAATGGCATATTCACATCACCCTCTGAGGCTATTGTTGTGGATTTACTTTCCCTACACAATTTAGGTTTACACTCCTCTATAAAATCCCCTCTGAAATGTTTCTTCTCAGGCTTTCCCCTAGACTTGTCTCGCTATTCCTCAACTGTGTAACGCTGGGTCACTGTGAGATTTGGGAGTATAGTAACAGTGTAGTAACAATGTGCTCGGTGGCTTTAGCTGGAGGTTCGTGTGTGTCTTGGGTGGTGTTGTCGTATTTATTGCAGGTTAAGATCAAGATCCTGAGAAATCAATGTAAGTGAAATGCGCTTTGTCTTAACAACTGCTCTCCTCTGTTTCACATCCTGATGGCGAAGCCCATGGGATTTCGGCGGAATTTCAGCTCCCCGCTTCTCATCCACGAACCATACAGATTTGTTAAGGAGGCCATGCCGATAGGTGAGTAAGCAGAGTTCCGCCCCCACAAAACATCTCATCTCCAGTCCTCCAAAGTGACATGTTTGGTAATGGAATATCAGAATCGCGTCTACCCTCTATGGGTCTGTGATCTCTAGTCCGGTTCTTGAGCCAAGTGGGTCTGCAGTATTCCAGAGCACCGCTGATGACAGCACAGCCCAGCCTGGCTCATCGACGGGACCTGGAAGGGCAGACCAGTCACTGGCAGCAGGGACTCTTCCCACTCATCTCCCACTAATCCAGCAAATCAAAGCCCTAATGGTTAGGGTGGTCCTAGCTGGACAACCATTAGGCAAGCTTCCCAGACAGTTCTTTCAATGGCAAGCTATGTGGGTTTATCTGGTTAGACTCCAGCAGTTACCTCAACGCACACTCTGGGGTATCCAAACCTTGGCTCTTGCCAATCTGCGTCTAATAGAGTCAAGATACATCTCTCCAGCGTATTCCATTCGAATACATGGAAGTTGGAATTCTTAGTTTGGTTTGGATACTCTTAAGCACGGTTTCCGCATGGGTCAGGCACATGGCTGACCAAAAAAAAACGGCCAATTCTCCAAACACTCTGGCCGGCAGAAAATGATACATCCTCACATCACCTTCCAGGGCTGTCATTCTGTGTTTACTTAAAAAAAATAAGAATTTGGTCACTCAATCCATGACTGTTTGTGGGATACTGCTGTGCGCAATTGGCTGTCGCGTTTCACCCGCAAAATGTACAGTCAATTCACTTTACAATATATTCTGTGAGACAAAGACGTAATAAGGCCCTATATCAAATGCAAGAATTATTGTTACTTTTTCCAAACCATTTGAGATTGAAAGTGCAGCTCACTCTGAGAGCCTTCTGTGCTGTAAATTTCTAGGATTCTATGAAAGAGAATCTTACACCCCTCCGTAATGTCCCTTCTGAGATAATAATAATAATCCTTACATTTGATAGAGCACCTTATCTGAAATGTCTCTTCTCAAGGCTGAAGAGCCCCGAGCTTGTCTATAGCCATCCCTGTGACACTGGGTCACGGTGATTGGGAATATCAGTGTCATTTAGAAGACAGTGACACTATCTGTCCGTGTCTTGCTGAACAGTGATTAACCTCTTCACAGCTTGTCCCACGTCCTTCTGGAAAAGTTGGACCATTCTCTCTTGTTATCTCCTCTTTGTCAAGTTTGGACACTTTGACCAGTTATGCCCATAATCAGACCCTGACTTGTGTCTGACACATGCGGAAACCCATCACCATGATCAGCCAGATATCTGACACGCGCGGAAACCCATCACTGTGATCAGCCAGGTATCTGACACACACGGAAATCCATCATCGTGATCATTCAGGTGTATGACACACGTGAAAACCCGTCAATCTAATCAACTGGGCGTCTGACACACGCAAAACCCATCATTGTTTGATCAGCCAGGTATCTGACACAAGCGGAAACCCATCACCGTGCTTAAGAGTCTCCAAACCAGACCGAAAGTTCCACATTTGGATGCCACCTACACATGTAAATGCCCCGTGTCTGGACCTTCTCATCAGTGACTTTCTCCCTTTCTATCCAAGCGACCAGCAGTAAAGTGGACCCAGTGTACGAAGCCCTGCGGTTTGGCACATCTCTTGCCCAGATGAGTAGGTCAAGCTTTGGGAGTCTGTCTGAATCTCCGACAAAACACCTGGTAAAGTAACAACAACTACGTGCATTTCTACAGTGCCCTTGATCCCCTGAGCAGTGGTGTGGTTTGACACTGAGCTGGGAAGAACAAGCTTCTAACTGCAGGACTGAGTGACTGACTAAGAGAGTGACTGAGTGAGAGAGTGACCAGCAGTAAAGTGGACTTAGTGAGTGACTGAGTGATTGAGAGAGTGACTGAGTAACTGAGAGCGAGAGTGACTGAGAGAGTATCACAGAGAGTGACTGAGTGATTGAGAGAGAGTGACCAGCAGTAAAGTGGACTTAGTGAGTGACTGAGTGATTGAGAGAGTGACTGAGTAACTGAGAGCGAGAGTGACTGAGAGAGTATCACAGAGAGTGACTGAGTGATTGAGAGAGAGTGACCAGCAGTAAAGTGGACTTTAGTGAGTGAGTGAGAGAATGAGTAAGTGAGCGAGCGAGTAAGTGAGCGAGCGAGCTAGCAAGCCATTGGGCAATGATGCACTGCCTCAGTGACTCTTATTTTCTCTCGTTCGACACAGGGTGAGAATGGAGACATTGAAGAAGAGCCGGATCTCACCACTACATGTTTGGAAGAGGTTGGGGAGGAGGAGAGTGGTGAGTGAGTGTGTTGGGGGTGGGGGATGCGGTGGGGGGAAGGGGGTTATTGGGGGAACACAGAGAGCAAGGAAATGGTAGAGGTGGCTTCCTGGAGGAACAAACACCGACATAAAATAATGGGCCAAATGTCAGCCATTTCTGTATGACTCACTGAACTCTTACACTGACTCTGTTTCTTTGCTGAAGTGCCAAAACCCACAGAGAATGGAAATGTCCCGACAGAGGAGAAAAGCCCTCTGCCCATTCAGGTACCTGCATTAGATGATTGGATTGGATGGAGTTGTGATGAGTGACTGTGATTGAGGGAATGAAGGAGCGAGGGAGGTATCTCTTATAATACAGAACTCTCATGGTACTGAGGCTGGTATATGTCTTTCACATAATAACAATCCTTGTTCAATATGTCCATCACGTCAGGGAATCGCTGTCAATCATAATGATTATATATTTGTAGATCAATGTGGCAGCCAATTTGGACATAGCAATGTCCCGCAAAACAGCTTTGAAGCAAGTTATCAATTGTATCTGTGGGATTGCTGGCCCAGACACTGGGAGAGAAACTCCTCTTATCCAATAGTGCCTTTTCCAACAGGAGCTTTAATGGCCACCTGAACAGGCACAGACAGGGAGCTTGGCTTAATTCAAAGGATGGTGTATCTGAAAATGCAGAACTCTTTCCCCCTCCCCTCCCCCAGCCTAGACTGTGAGTCTCAAAGTTCTCAATGTGGGGCTTGAACACCCACGGCCTTCTGACCCAGAGCTGAGATCGCTAACGAATGAGCCATTACACGGAAAGCCTGTGAGAGCCTTTCCTCCTCCGACTAATGCTGCTGTTTCCCTTTTGTAGGTCAGGAAGCTCTCCGTACGGAAGGACATGCTTCAGATGCACACATACGTGGCGCTCTACAAGTTCGTACCACAGGAGCACAATGACCTGGAGCTGCAGTGAGTAAATGCCTTGTCGCTCTGAGCATGGTAATAATAACAATAATAATGCTTGCATTTCATATAATGCCTTATGTTGTTCAGATGTCTCAAAGCGCTTCACAGAATATACTGTAAAGTCTAGTGACTGTATATTTTGTGAGTGAAACTCGGCAGCCAATTGCACACAGCAGTGTCCCACAAGTTGTCATGAATTGAGTGACCAATTTTTTTGAGGGGGTGGGGGTATTATTACCACCAGAAAGCGATCCACCAATTGACTATCAACCGGGTTCCTATTTACTTCTAGGTAAACAGAAGCGTGTAGAGTAAGGAAACTTGTCTAATGTTTCACCCTGCCTGGATATCGAACCCGGATCCTCTCGCTTGCGAGGCGAGTGCGCTAATCATTATGTTACGGGACTCGACTCCAAGATATCACTGGTTCTGTCACGCCTTACTGACCTTGTTCTGCACTGTTTCCTAGGCCGGGAGACAGGATCGTAGTCACAGACGATGCCAATGAAGATTGGTGGAAGGTAAGATTCCTCATGCCAGTCGGGATGGCAGGAGCTGTGGCCACGATCAATCCCATACTCTCACTGAGCTTGTAAACAAATTGCCAAACATTGGACTTTCTGAAATATTACCTAAATCATGATAATAATCCTTGATTTTTTTTGAGATCGTGCCTTATCACATCTCTCGAAGCACTTCACAGGATTTTAATGGGAAGTGTATGACTGTGTATTTTGTAGGCAAACGCAGCAGCCAATTTGTGCACAGCAACATCCCACAAATAGCCGTGAAGTGAATAACCAATTTTATTTGGGGGAATTATCGACCAGCACACCATGAGAGAGAAACTCCCTTCTCTTTTCAAATATTACCATGGGATCTTTAATGTCCACCTGAAAAGGCAGATGGAATCTTGGTTTAATGTCTCATCCAAAGGGCGGAACCTTGGACAATACAACACACCCCAGGGCTGCATTGGAGCATTAGCTTAGACTATGTGATTCCAAGTCCCGACGTGGGAGCTTGAACCCACAACCATCTAACTTAGAGTCAAGAGCCCGAGAGAAAGGGCGAGAAAAGGAGAAGAGATAATTTGACGTTTTTTTAAAAGGAGGGATTCATTTCAAATCCAGGCACTTTCTGGTGGTATTCATTTCTCAGCGCACATGGTTTACAATCTCTGCTCGGTTGCAGTGAGGATCTTAGCAATTGGCCCATGCCTCAGTGGAGCCTGACACCTAATTAGTCTTCTGGGGGGTTGTGACGCATAGTCTTGGAGATGACCTGACATTTATTTCTTATTATTCACTGCAGGATATGTGCAGACAGGTCAGAGATACGTCCCCAGCATGAATAATACGGAATAATGTTTACACAGAGCTTATTAATTCAGGTTCTGTGACAATGCAAAGACAGGAACCTTTCCTCTCTTACTTTTTGATCTACATGGGATGAATGTGAAACACTGTGTTGAGGGGCGGGGGGAAATTTTGCACAATTACTTTTGAAGAGGTCTGTATTGATGGGTTAAGATGACTAGAAATAATAATGATAATAATTCTTGCATTTGGTATGGTGCCTTATCACATCATCGAGACTTTTCAAAGCTCTTCACAGGGTATATAGTAAAGTAAATCGATTGTATTTTGGTGGCGAAATGTGGCAGCCGATTGCACACAGCAGTGTCCCAAATGCAGTCATGGATTGAGTGACCAAATTATAATTTTTTTGTGTGGAGGGATTATTACCCCTGGAAAGCAATCCGGCAATTGACCGACAACTGGGTTCCTACTTACTGTTAGATAAACAGAGGCGTATGGAGTAAGGAAACTTGCCCAAGGTTTCACACCACCACGGAATTGAACCAGGGTCCTCTTGCTTGCGAGGCGAGCACTCTAATCACGACGTTACAGGACTCCTTGGTTGAATCATCCAAGTGGACATTGTGGTGTCAGACCCTGGTTCACCAGAGACGACTGGAGTCCAATCTGAAGGGATGGCTTCCTCTTCCCCATATCCCACCCTCCACCCACCCCTCTCCCTCCACCTCTGTCCATGGGAAGTCCGATTGGCAGAAGGTACACTTGTCGCCAAGTGGAATGACCCATCGTCTGTAAGTCTTCAGGGAAGAAATAAATAACAGTTCTTGCATTTGATACAGCAACTCAGTCTTAATTTGTTGTAAAGAGTAATGAGTTTATTTTATAGGCAGCCAATTTGCACACATCAACATTTCATAAACAGCAGTTTTGAATCTCTTTTTAAGGAGCGCCAAAGGATTTTTAACATCCATCTGAACGGGGGGCAGACATGGCCTCAGTTTACTATTTCATCCGAAGAACGTCACCTCCAACAATGCAGTGCTCCCCTCAGCACTGCTTTGGAGTGTCAGCCCAAACTATGAGCTCATGTGGGGTTTGAACCCACACCCGACTGAGCAAGGCTGATGCACAAATTCCACCTTGGTCTAGATTTACTCCATTTATATAACATTTTAGTGAGTCTACAATTTGACAAGTTCGTAATGGCAGCTTTAAGGCTGAATTCGACAATTTGCCAAATTCTGGACATCCCTAATACCAGATAAATAGAATCAATATAAACCTTCTCTGCCTCTCGGACACTACCATGTGTGCAGGGCGCCCTATAAATGCAAGTTGTTGTTACCTAACATGGTTCTAAATTTCAAGAGATCGTCTTCCAAACGGAAACTGGAATTTTCCACAAATATTGAGCCCAAAGTATATCTTAAGTTAAAGTGGGATCTTCAGGCTCGGACCGTGTGGAATTTCCAGGTGAATGTGCATCAACAACAACTTGCATTTACACAGCACTCTTCACATGGGGAAGCGTCTCGGAGGGCTGAGCAATGACATAGTTAGTAACTGAGCAGGGTAGAAAGGGGTAAGTCTTCAGGTGCAATCTGAAGACTGGTAATGAGAGGATAAGCATTCATTTCACAAAGAACACAAAGGTGTTTTTTTTGTTCCAGGGCAAAATCAGAGACCGGATCGGATTTTTTCCCGCTAACTTTGTGCAGCGGGTCAGACCCGGGGAGAGAGTCTGGCAGTGCAACAGGGCGTTTCAGGGGAGCAAAGAGCAGGGACAGCTGATGCTGAAAGAGTTCCAGGTGAGCAATGAGGACAGCACGACCATGGTGTGTCTCCCCCCCCCCCCCCCTCCCCCCATGACAGCTCGAATCGTCTTGCTGAGGGTGGGAGTGGGAGAGAGGATGAATGGGGGTAGAAGATTGAAGAGATAAAGTGGTGCCAGCGAGTGGATGGATTCATAGGTCAGGGCGATGAGACTGAAATCAATTTCCCTTGGGAGCCAATGGAGCCTAGCGAGGACTGAGGAGTGATCGGTGTGCAGAGTTTTGGATCATCCAGAGTTTATAAACTGGGATGGGGGAGCTGAGAAGATAAGCGAAGAGAATGCTCCTTAAATTAATCTTCATCTTACCTCCTTCCTTCATCGCCCCCAAAAAAGCTTGCAAATTAGGGTAGAGGATAATCTGTTTAAGCCTCTGTGAAGATTGATTACAGCCTTAAAGTTGTCAATAATGAGCTGTGGGTGGAGAGGTGTAAGGCATTGTTAGATGGTAAACTGTGACTGAAGGGAGAGGGACTGAACCATATTGCAAAATACAATATAAAATTACATTTGTAAAGCGCCTTTCACGTCAGGAGGATGTCCCAAGGTGCTGAACAGTCAAGGATTAGGATATTGTTAGGTTATTGCTGCTCCACATAAGTTGCACTGCAATCTCTGTTTTACGGCTCACTTTGGTCCCAATTCTGGGCTTGCCAACAGTTGAAGCAGATGCTCGCTTGCTGCTTGTGTAAATGTTGCTGGAATTCAGCCAACCTGTGTTACACAGAGATGCTCCACTCTGAATACTCAAGCTGCCCACCCCCCCCCACTCCCACGATCTCTCGTGTTCACTCTATCCCTCCATAGTCTGGTTCTGCGGTGTATTGACGTTAATCCTGGTCCTTACCACCTAAGGGTGTCAGCCTGGCTCAGTCACTTGTGCTCTCGCCTCCTGAATTGGGATTGTGGATTCAAGCTCCCTCATCGGGGACTTTGAGCTCACAATCCAGGCTGACACTCCAGCGCAGTGTTGGGGGAGCGCTGCATTGTCAGAGGGGTCATCCTTCAGTTGAGATGTTGTACAGAGCTCCCGTCAGCACCTGTTCAGGCGGGTGATAAGGATCCCACGGCTATTGGGGAAAAGTGAAGGGAGTTTCTTCCAGTGTGTGGCCAACAAGTCACCCCCTTTTTAAAAAATGGTTGCTGTTTGCTGGACATTGCTATGCACAAAATGGCTGCAGTGTTCATCTACAAAATACATGGTCATGAAGTGAATGACCAATCTGATATGGATAGATTGTCGGCCAGGACACCGGGAAAGAGACACTCCCTTCTGCCTTAATTTGAAGCTGGGTTTCAACAAATAGTAATAATAATAGGCGTTGCATTTGATATAGCGCCTTATCACATCATTGCGACGTAACAGCAACAACAACAAGATTTCATTTATAGAGTGCCTTTCAAGTCGGAAAGACGTTCCAAGGCACTGGACAGTTGGGTCAGGACCCGAGCAGGGGGGAAATGGTCAGGGGGAGGGAAGGAGCGAGGAGGGGGTAGAGAGTCGAGAGGGGAGCTGAAGGCACAGTCAAACAGAAAAGTCTTGAGACCGGCCTTGAAGGAGGAAAGGGAGGAAGCGGAAAAGGCACTGGGGGATGGAGTTCCAGAGCCTAGGGGCTGAGAGGCTGAAGGCCCGGCCACCGATGGTAGGGCAGTTGGGGCAGGGGATGTGGAGCAGACCGGAGCCAGAGGAACGGAGGGTACGGGCAGGTAAGTAGGGGGATAGTAGGTCGGAGAGGTAGGAGGGAGCGAGGCCGTGAATGGCCTTGTAGGTGAGGATGAGGATTTTGAATTTGATCCTCTGGGGGATGGGGAGCCAGTGGAGGCGAGTGAGGGTGGGAGTGATGTGGTTGCGGTGTCTGGTGCGGGACAGTACATGAGCTGCAGAGGTCTGAATGACCTGCAGTGTGGAGGGAGGTGCCGGGAAGGCCGGCGAGGAGAGAGATCCCATAGTCCAGCCTTGAGGTGATAAAGGCGTGGACCAGAGTTTCAGCCGCGTGAGGGGTGAGGTAGTGCTATAGTCTGGCAATGTTTCGGAGGAAATGGAAGGCGGTGCCAGTTGTGGCGCGGATAAGAGGAAGAAAGGACAGCTCAGGGTCGAAGAGAACGCCGAGGTTCCTGATGGCTTTGAGAGGTGGAGAGTGCAGCCTTGGATGCTGATGCTGTCAGCGCCTGAGGTGCGGAGGCACTGACGTGAGCCAATCAGGAGGGCCTCAGTTTTGCGCACATTGAGCTGAAGAAAGTTGTCTCTCGTCCAGGACTCGATGTCAGACAGGCAGCTGTCAGGACATCGGTTGTCGTGGAGTTGAGGGTAGAGGAGGAAAGGTAGAGTTGGGTGTCATCCGCATACATGTGGAAGTTAACCCCATGTCAGCGGATGATGTCACCAAGGGGGAGCATATAGAGGGTGACGAGGAGGGGACCGAGGACAGAGCCCTAAGGGACACCACACGAGACAGTGCGGGGGCTGGAGGAAAAGCCGTTTGTGGAAACAAAATGAAGACGGTGGGAGAGGTACGACCTAAACCACTCAAGGACAGGGCCTTGAAGGATGAAGTGGGAGGACAAGCGATGAAGGAGGATAGCGTGGTCGACCATATCGAATGCTGCCGATAGGTCGAGGAGGACAAGGAGGCAGATGGAGCCCTGGTCACAGATGGTCAGGATGTCATTGGTGACCTTGACCAGGGCGGTTTCTGTGCTATGGACAGCACGGAAACCCGACTGAAGGGGTTCGAATAATGAATGGGTGGAGAGGAAAGAGCGCAGCTGGGAGGCGACAATTCTTTCAAGGACCTTGGACAGGAAGGGGAGGTTGGAGATGGGCCGGTAGCTTGATAGCTGCGACGCATCAAGGGAGGGTTTTTTCAAAGTGGGAGTGATGGTGGCAGTTTTTAGGGAAATGGGAACAGAGCCAGAGGAGAGGGACAGGTTGATGATGTCTGTGATAAGTGGGGCAAAGAGGTGGAGCTGAGATATAAGGAGTAGAGTGGGGATGGGGTCAAGGGAGCAGGTGGTGGGTTTCAGGGACAGGATGAGTTTGGTGACAGAGGGTGGGGAAGTTGGTTCGAAGGTGTGTAGGGGAGGATGGGTAGGAGTCGGAGTGTGGGAGGAAGGGGTGGGGGTGGGTGGAAGTTGGAGGGGGAGTGACCGCGGAGCGGATTCCCTTGATTTTGGATTCAAGGAAATTCAGCATCTCCTCGCAGTGAAGGTTGGAGGAGATGACCTCTGCGGGGTGGCGGGGGGGACGGAGGAGTCGGGATGTGGTAGAGAACAGAAGCCTGGGGTTGTTTTTCGCCTCCAGGATTATCCTGGAGTAGAAGGACGAGTTGGCCAAGGCTAGAGTGGAGCGGTAGATTTTGAGGAGGTCCAGCCAGATTTGTCAGTGGACCGTTAGACCAGATTTGAGGCAGGTGCATTCAATGGCCCGCACCTGGCTTTTCAGTGAGTGGAGGTGGGTGGTGAACCAGGGGGAGGAGCGAGAGTAGGGGGCAAGAATGTCGAGTGGAGGAGAGGGTGTTGTGGAGGAGGGTGAGAGCAGAAGAGGAGTCAGTGAGGATTGAAGGCCAGAGGGAGAGGAGTTCAGAGGACTCCCAAGGCAGCGGTTAGGTATTGTGGGGGTAACTTCTTCCAGGGGCGGTAGAAGATGGTGGTGGGTCTAGTGGAGGAGGTGGGTGGAGATGGTGAAGGAGATGAAGTGGTGATCGGAGACAGCCTTGTCGGTTATGGTGACATCCGAGACACTGAGGCCCCGGGTGATCACCAAATCGAGTGGGTGGCCGTGACTGTGAGTGGCAGAGTTGATGTGGAGGGAGAGGTTGAGCGAGGAGAGCAGGGAGGAGATGTTCGAGGAGATGGAGCAGGAGGGGGTGAAGTGCAGGTTGAAGTTGTTCAGGATGATGAGGCGATCAGAGCAGAGGAAGAGAGATGTTAGTAGGGTAGAAATATCGGAGATGAAGGTGGGAGAGGTTTTAGGGGGCCGGTAGAGGAGGAGGATTTTGAGTGAGCGCTTCACAGAATATATTGTAAAATGGATTGACTGTATTTTGTGGACGAACACGAAGGCTTAGAAAAAGAACCAGCTTCGAAACAGAGATGGGATGGAAGAATTTTTTCACTAAAAGTTTAACACAAAGGCAGGGGCTCTGTGAATGGACCATCGTGGGGTCCCGTAGCATCATGATTAGAACACTCACCTTGCAAGCGAGAGGATCTGGGCTCGATTCCCGAGCAGAGCAAAATCTTAGGCAAGTTTTCTTATTCCACACGCCTCTGTTTAACTTGCAGTAAGTAGAAACCTGGTTGTTGGTCAGTTGGGGTATTATTTTTGTGGGGGTAATAATCTCCAAAAAAAATAATAATAATAATTTGTCACTCAGTCCAAGTCTGTTTGTGGGACACTGCCGTGCGCGATTGGCTGCCGCGTTTCGTCCACACAATATAGTCAATCCACTTTACAGTATATTCTGTAAAGTGCTTTAAGACGTCTCGAAAACGGGATAAATTGCTTGAATTATTATTATTATTCTTGCTCAAGGTAGACCTTCAAGCCAGCTGATCACGTGCTTTGTTGTTTGCAGGTGTGTGTTGGCCGAGGGGACGAGACGACCCACTTTATCAGGGTTTGCAGTGGGAAGAAGAAAGGGCTTGTGCCCATAGATATTCTGGATGAAATCTGACTTTGGTTTCTAACCTCAGCACAAGCTGATGGCTTTCACACCGCCTGTGATTCGCCCAGCATTTCAGCTTTGGGGTTTCTTCGCATCCACGTCTAACCCACTCTTCACCTCTGTCGGCCTCTCACTGTTCAGAGTCGCTGGGGAAATGGCACCTGAGATGTTGATGTGCATTAGTGTCTCGTTCCCCACTTCTCCACACACACACACACACACACACACTTACACTTGCCCAAGTGACTCCGTTCAGGACTACAGATCTGCCCTTCACCACTCATTGCGGCCAGAAGTTCTATTCCACCCATCACCACAATATCCACCCTTTACTCTTCGCCAGAACAAAAATGTGTATGTTTAAAAAGCAACAAATATTCACAATGACAATTGTCTTTCTCACTGAACCACCACTGTTTGGACTTTAATAGATCTCACACTTCGGAGATCATCAGAAGTTGGAGCCATTCCCCATTGACAACATCAACATTTAACACTGCGAGATTTTATTCCTGTATTATTTTTTTTTGGTTGGGGAGAAGATTGGGGGGATTGTGGGGACAATTTTATCCCCAAGAAATGCCACTCACTCTTATCCTTTGGGGGTTAGAGAATGGTGCAAAATGGTGTAAGATTCTTAAACCCAGCCTGACTTTGGGGACTGTTTTTCCAAAGTCCTTAAACAGGAACTGGCTTCCAATTTCAGACCGATTCTTCCATTTAAAGGCAAAACAGACTTGCAGGCCAAGACTGGGTGGCATTTGGGGCCTGGTGGGGTAGGATATTAAAGGCCTGGGTCAGGTTCAGCCCAGACTGTTGGGAGGAAGGACTAAGGGTTGGGAAAATGAAATGAGTTTTGAAAACTGAGACGTCAGCGCGGAAGGAGACCGCTGGGCTCTTCGTGTCTGTGTTGTGTTCTGGGAATCGAGTCTGTATCTCATCGGGTGGGGGCAGGGATATCAAATGCAAGGATTATCATTGCTGCTGTTATCACAGTGTCATTAATGGAATGGAAATTGTCAAACCCGAGGGAATGAGGATAAGGATAAATTTGGTTTTCCAGACTGCTATTTTTGTATTCCTTTTATGTCCTGTTCCCATCACACAGAGCAGGATGTCACCACTCTGCAAAACCTTGAGGAAAAAAGTTACTTTTCATAATCTTCTACCAGATCAAGGGAAATCAAATGGCTCTTCTTATTAAGAAATCCATTCAGAAATTAGACACTGTTTGTTAGTTAGTTAATTAGTGGGGGGGGAGGATTATTAAAGATTTCAGCCTGTTTAATAAAGGTTAAAATATTTATATGTGTATTTTTGTACATTGCACCGCCCCCTGCCCGGCTAGTGTTAAAGGAAACGGTCCCATGCGTTTTTCCGCACAAACTCAACACTGGGGATGAAATTAGACTAGAATACAATAATAATCTTTGCAATTGATACAGCGGCTTATCATGTTGTTGAAACGTCTCAAAGTGCTTAACAGGGTTTTACTCTAAAGTCTAGTGACTGTGTACTTTGTAGGTGAACACCAATTTGCGCTTATCAACTTCCCACAAACAGCCACAAAGTGAATCACCAATTTTTTATCTGGGGGATTGTCAGCCAGGAGATTGGGAGAGAGAAACTCCCTTCTCTTTTTAAGTAGTGCCACAAGATCTTTAATGTCCCCCTGAACAGGGCATAGACAGGAGCTCGGTTTAATATCTCATCCAAGGGATGGCGTTTCTGACAGTGCAGGGTTGCCACAGAGTGTCAGTCCAGACACTGAGCTCAAAGCCGCCGATGTGCAACCTGAACCCACAATCTTCTGCCTCGGAGGCGAGAGGATTAGTGACTGAGCCAGGCTGACACACTGACATCAAGTTGTTCAGTATTGAAACGCAACAGACTGCGCTGGAAGCAATAAACTGGAAACCGTGTGAAGGAGCTAAACAAGCCCTTATCATCTCTCGAGCTTGATTGTTTTAATTTCTCTTCATTGCTCTTCACTCTTCGCTGCTATGAGATTTATATCTTTCCAATCCACAGTCAGGGATTAAGGATAACAGTCATTTGGTCTGATACTTAAGAATTTGGATGGTAGCGAGATTTCTGCACTTTGTTTGATGAGCTGGATTTCAGCTGTATAACGTCAAAGAACAACTAAGAATTTAAATAAACTGCAAATTATCCAGATATTAAAAGATAAAGTTGGATTCCTGGTATATTGAATTCACAGTGCTTACACTTAAGATACCTAACCACTCATTGGGTTTGCAATGGCAAGCTGTGCGGTTTTAGCTGGTCAAACACAAACAGTTGACTTCCCCCCCCCCCCCCCCACCACCATCCCCTACCCCACACCACCACCAACTCAAACTTTGAATTTCAGAACAAAATGGTTTGAAAACAACGAGATGAAATATTGGTGTCTTGCCAGCACTGATTCTCTCTCTTTACATTGGTTAGGGACAGAAGGAGGCCATTCAGCCTATTGAGCCTGTTCTGGTGGTGTGTTACTTCATGGGAACTCTTTTAATACACTTTTTCTCTATTGCCCTTAATCCCCTTTTTCTTCCAAATACTGACCTCCCTTCTAAACATCCCGAACAACTTTGCATTCGCAATCCTATGGCCTACAGTCTCACCATCCTCTACATGAAGCAATGATTTCTGAGCAGTTTATCTGAATTTCACGATGATGACCCTTTGGTATGGTTTACATTATTGTGAGCCAGGATCTGAGATGGGTTAAAATGCCTTTGGCTTCTCCCCCACCCCGAAGGCAACTGTTTCACACACTGGAGTGCCTTGAAATCTAAATCCAATGGTCTCCGACAAGGGAATTTTCAATTGGGCTTCGGCAGGGGGTTGATATGGCTTGATGCAATATATATCAGGTTGGAGTAAGTCATCACTCATCTATATGTCCAGTATTGACACTGGTTTAGAGTCTACTAACAAAGAGCGTTGGATGTGGTCCACACTGAGGAAGAAATAGAAGAGGAAAAATGTCTTTGATGGTCTTTGATGGCATTCCCAACCAACTCTTCTAAAACAACAACAAACAGAGCAACAACAACAACATATTACACTTGTATAGCTTCTTTCATGTTGGGAGGGCGACCCAATTGCTGAACAGTCAAGTATTTGCACCTGAACTGGAGGTTAGGATCAGGAAGGGTGGAGGGCAGGGAGGGTAAGAGTAGGAGGATAACAAGGCACGGTGGTAGAGGAGGGTCTTGAGATGGGCCTTGAAGGAGGCAAGGGAGGTGACGAGTGGGATAGAGTTCAAAAGGTGGGGACAGAGGCTGAAGGCTCAACCGCCAATGGTGGAGCGGCAAGGAGGAGGACATAGCATAGGCCAGAGCCTGCTGAGCACAGAGGTCAGTATAAAGTTAGCATTGGTAGAGAGGAGCAAGGCCGTGCAGGGCTTTAAATACGAGGATGAGGATTTTTAACTATCCTCTGCGTGATGGAGAACCAGTGGAGCCAGGCGAGGGTGGGAATGATAGGGTCACGGAGCCTGGTGCGGGAGAGAACAAGAGCTGCAGAGTTCTGAATAATCTGCAGCTAGTCGAGGGAAGAGTTGGGAAGACCGACGAGCAGGGAATTAGCGTAACCCAGCCTAGATATGTTGAATGCGTGGATGATGATCTCAGTGGTCTGAGGGAAGAGGCAGTGGTGGAGCCGGGCAATGTTGCAGAGGTGGGGAAGGCAGAGTGGTTCATGGCACAGATGTGCGGTTTGAAGAACAGTTGAAAGTCAAACAAGATGCCAAGGTTCTGTACTGGCTCAGTGTGGTGCACTGCCACGCACACAAGTAACAAGGATTACTTTCCGTGTGGTTAACCTGGCTGGTCAAAAGAAAGCAATAAAGCTTTAAAACAAAGAGACGTACTCTTATTCAAGAAGATTTGCTATAAACCAGACAGACCAAAGCTCTGCTTACTATCTCACATTCTCTGCTGTGCTTTTCAGCATTATAATGTACCTCACTATGTGCCCTTCACCTCAATAAAACATTAATTAAACGGTTGAAAGCAAAGGTGTATCTCGTCTGGTGAAGAGCACTGACTCCCTGATGCATTTGAAGTAACATGATATGAAGATAACCTCTGGGCCTGGGATGAAGAAAATAATCCTTCCATTTAATACAATGTAGGCAGGATATCTCAAAGCACTTCACAGGATTTGCTGCGAAGTGTAGGGACTGCATTTATAGGTGAACGCAGCAGCCCATTTGTGCATATTGATGTTCCACAAAATAATTCCCCCGAAATGTGATATTTGACAAATTTTAGACCTGAAATTCCACCTAGTCATATTAATAATATTATCCTTGCATTTGATATAGCACCGTATCATGTCATTGAGCATTATTAATTATTATTAAGGCCAGAGTTCCCGGTCCTGATCCCTCTACAACACCCTCTACTGGTTAGATATGTGTGCGCAGGTGACAGCTGGTTGGGGATAGGTTAGGCTCGGCTGTGAACCCTCTGCTGTCAACTAACCTGCCCACACTCACTGCCAAGGCTCACACATGAACACTATGGGAGTTGGGGGCTGGGTGTGCGACCAAAGGACAAACAGCACCCCTGGAATGGCAGCCCAGTGAGATGAGGCCAGACCAGGAGCAGTAATGTAAAATAAATCTACAATGTGAAAATTAGTATGGATGATAATTAGCACATCACATAAGGTACAGAGTTTTTTACCCAATATTATTTTTTCCCCCTTCACAATTTCTCTCATTGAAGACTGAAGAGGCTGTTCAGAACTTTGTTCGACTATCAACTGTCCTTTATACCTAACATTTGTGCCTTGACCCATTCAGCTTTCCCCCACCTCCGCAATATTGCTTGCATCTACCACAACCTCTCCCCAGGAAGAACTGAGACTCTACTCCATGCTTTCATCATGTCCAGGCTAGACTATAGTAACTCTACTTGCTACACTATGTGCCTCTACCCTTGTGTCTTCTCATGCACCAGGCTCCGTGAGTCTATCACACCCATCCTTGCCCAGCTCCACTGGATCCCCATCCTCCAGAGGATTGAGTTCAAGATCCTCATCCTAATCTTTAAATCGCTTCGCAGTCTTGTCCTCATATTATCTATGTGACCTCCTCAAACCCTACCAACCCGCCCGCTTGCTCCATTCAGTAGGCACTGGCCTGCTTCAGGTTCCCTGACCTGCCCGCCCCACCATTGTTGGTCAGGCTTTCAGCCTGTCTGCCCCCCAACTCATCGCGAATCCCTTTGACTTGACCTATCTCTTACCTCCTTCAAAATCCATCTCAAGACCTTCCTCTTTGACTACGCTTTCGTCCATCTTTCCTCCCCCTCACCCCCTTATCCCCTACCGCTCAGCTCCCACGTCCATTTCAGGAGCAAATACTAGGCTGTTTGGCTTTTTGGGATGTCCTCCCAACATAAAAGATGCTTAATAAATGTAAACTTGCAATGTTTTGCAAGTTCATTGACCAGTGGCCACAAATACAGTCACTGCAATTTATGATAATTCATGTGAGGCTTTTCGAGATAACTAGATGATGTGATAAGGCTCTGTCTCAAACACAAGGATCATTATTTATTTATTCTCAGTGAAGTCCTGGTGCTTGCTTTGCGATCTGGAGCACTTCATTTAAAAGAATTCCAAGATTCACGTGACCTTTCAAAGGTGGAGTGTCACATTGAAACACAAGTTGGCTTTTCTCCAGTTGTGCTGGAAGCAGAGACTTGCTCCGACAGTGGGAATGGGCAGAATGTCAATTACTACAACTAATTGGTAGCAGGTGTTGTGCAAATAACTCGTTTGTTCTGACTCTCTGAGGGCAAAATCCATTTAGTGCACAGATCTTTTCTGTTACAATGTGATGTAATGTGAAATGTGCTATATAAATGGTTTGTTATTCATAACTAATATTTATAATCCTTACATATGATACATCGCCTTTCACATCAGGAGGATGTCTCAAAGTGCTTCACAGGATTTATTGTGAAATGTAGTGACTGTGTATTTTGTAGGCAAATGCAATTGAGCACAGCAACATCCCAGAAACATCCACCGTAGCGTCTCCCTCCCGCCACCTCCCACCAACACTGCACTGGAGTGTCAACGTGGTTTTGAGCAAAATGTCCTGACGTGGGGCTTGAACCTGTAATCTTCTGACTCAACAACAACAACAAATTACATTTGTATAGCGTCTTTGACTCAGGAGGATGTCACAAGTTGGTGAAGTGCTGCCTACAGTGGCGAGCATGCTACCAACTGAGCCAGGCAGAAGATGTTGTTGTTGCTCATATCCCTGTGTACTGAGATGGACAGCTTACTGGTAGCTCATTTCACTGATCTTCTTATTGGCCGTTTATGAACAGATGACACTTTCATTGAATCATCTATCAGAGGCATCAATTGCCTGTGAAATCCAGGATGCTTCAATAAGACCAAACCCCAATTCTCCAGTGTAACGTTGAAAATATAAACCAACTCTGTGTGTCCCTGGGAGAGATGAGGAGAAGTCCCTTTATAATGGGGACATGCAATATAGGGGCAGAATCTTTATTAGCTTTTCAGAAGAAATTAGGTAAATGTCTGAAAAGGAGAAATATAAAAAAGCGCGTGTGTGGGGTGGGGGGGAAGGGAGGGGTGGGGAAGAAACAACAACAACAACAACAAGATTCCATTTATAAAGCGCCTTTCACGTCAGGAGGACGTCCCAAGGCGCTGCACAGTTGGGTCATGACCCGAGCAGGGGGGAAATGGTCAGGGGGAGGGAAGGGAGGGAGCGAGGAGGAGGGAAATGGTCAGGGTGAGGGGAGGGAAGGGAGGGAGCAAGGAGGGGGGAAATGGTCAGGGTGAGGGAGGAAGGGAGGGAGTGAGGAGGGGGAAGAGAGTCGAGAGGGGAGCTGAAGGCACGGTTAAAGAGAAAGGTTTTGAGACCGGCCTTGAAGGAGGAAAGGGAGGAAGCGGCGAAGGCACTGGGGGATGGAGTTCCAGAGCCTGGGGGCTGAGAGGCTGAAGGCCGACCACCGATGGTAGGGCGGTTGGGGCGGGGGACGTGGAGCAGACCGGAGCCAGAGGAACGGAGGGTACGGGCAGGTAGGTAGGGGGATAGTAGGTTGGAGAGGTAGGAGGGAGCGAGGCTGTGAATGGCCTTGTAGGTGAGGATGAGGATCTTGAAATCAATCCTCTGGGGGATGGGGAGCCAGTGGAGGCGAGCGAGGGTGGGAGTGATGTGCAGGAAAGTGGGATAGAAAAACAATGAGCAAGCTTTCAGCCATTCTGCCTCAACTCTCTGGAACTCCATCCTGGAATCCCAGTCTCCGTGCCTTCAAAACCCATTTCGACCTCACTTTCAGCCACCTTTCCCCTCTCTCCTCAGCTCCACCTCTCCCCTCCTCCCACCTCAAGCTCATGGATTTTCTCGAACGCTTTGAAACTTCCTCCCAATGTCAAAGGTTCTGTGTAAAAGCAAATTCTTGCTGTCATTGTGAGAGAAATCACAGATGATTGGATGGACTGTTGTGCACTGAACTGTTGCTATCGTGGATTGGGTAAAGTGGGTGTTGAAATCGCTGTGACCCCGATGCTCCTGGCTCGCTCCCTCATCACTGTGTTCAATTTGCTTCAGTACCAAGGAGATCAGGAGGAACTAACTCTTCACTGTTTGCTCTCTTATTCAATAAAAATCAGCTACTCAAATGACATTAATGCACAGTCAAGTCAACCAAATGCAAATTCAATTAAATGGTTTTTACCTTCCTATGCAGACACTTTTCTGAAATGGTGGCTGTCAGGAATATTAAATATTCAGCGGGAAATAACCCAGGCCTTCCAATTCCACCTGCTCTTTGCTGGTCTAGTCTCAACATTGAAGAAGGGACAGAAATAGTCTGCAGTCCTGTAGAGTCCTGTAGCGTAGTGGTTAGCGTGCTCACCTTGCAAGTCCAGGTTCGATTCGCAGGCGGGGCGAACCTCAGGCAGGTTTCCTAACTCCACACGCCTCTGTTTACCTAGCAGTAAGTAGGAACCTAGTTGTTAGTCCAGTAGCAGATCACTTTTCAGCGGTAATAATCTCTTAAAAAAATTAGTCACTCAATCCATGACTGTTTGTGGGACACCGCTGTGTGCAATTGGCTGCCATGTTTTGCACACAAAATATACAGTCAATCCACTTTTCAATATATTCTGTGAAGCACTTTGAGATGTCTCAACAATGTTATAAGGCACTATGTGAAATGCATGGATTATTGTATTAATTGGGAAGCACATTTCTTTTTATGAAACTGTAGAAAACTGGCTTTTAAATTAAAAGTGGATTGAAAAAAGAAAAATTTGCAGGGGTATGGAAAAGAATGGGACAGTGGAACTGTTTAGGTAGCTCTTCTACAGAGACAGTACAGGCAGGATGGGCCGAATGGCCTCCTTCTGTGCAGCAATTTTCTATGATTCTATGATTTTTTTTACGCAATTCTGTACCATTTTAATTTTTAAGACAAAACGGTTCCCCAGGCTAAAGCTAGGTGGAATTTTGAGCCTGTTATAGTTACACATTGTGGTCTGTATTTTTAATCTGCCATTTACAAGGACTCACAAGAGACAGTGGAATGAATGGGCCCTTTCGCCCATCCAATCTCATTCTTCCAGAGTTCTCACCCTTACTTCCCATCACAGCATCGAGCTGTTTCTTAAATGAGTCTCAGCACTCTGGCCTCAACCACCCTTCCTGGTGACCCTGTTTCAGTTATTAATTACCCTCTGCGTAAGAAATACTTCCAAAAAATTCCCTTTGCCATCCTGACTCTGTGTGCTCTTGTTCTGTTGCCTCAGTGTATCTGAGAGCATTGTTCTGGCTTGGCTTTCTGAGTTCCTAATTGACATGGCTGCTCCCCACACTCAGCACACTCAGCATTTCTCAATTGCTGGCTCCTTGTGAGATTCCTCTGAAATACATGTCAAACCAGCTTGGAAATAATAGAGTCGCCTGTCTCTTCAGCTCCGCTGCCACTCTGTATTCTGGTTTAAAGTCTCATTAGTGAGGATGTGCAGTGGAAATCAGGTGCTGATTAATGTACTTTCTCTGTGTGTCATTCTCCGCTCTTGCTGTAAGGACTCTGCGCAAGTGAGTGTTGTGTGTTACCGGGTTGCCTTGAGGCGCTTTTGTTGACAGCAGCTCCCCTGATGGCATTGCAGTAATATACAGAAGACAATGTCACTGCCTCACAAGGCACCGAGACCCATTTCAAAAGCTGGTATTCTTAGACACCCTCCTAGGGCAATGTGAACCTAGTCCAGGCTGACGCTCCAGTACAGTGCTGGGGCAGGGAGCGCTGCTTTGTCAGAGACACCATTCTTCGGATGAAACTTTTAACTGAGCTTTCTGCTTGTGTCTGTGGAAGTTAAAAATTTGAGCACTACTCAAAAAGAGGGGAGAATTTCTTTCTCCCAGTGTGCTGACTGATAGACCTGACCACAAAATACACACAGTTGCACTACTTTACAGTATATCCCGTGAAACACTTTGAGACATCTCAATGATGTGACAAGGTGCTGTATCAAATGCAAGGATTATTATTATTAATCCCCCAGATAAAATTGCTCATTCACTTCATGGCTGTACATTGGACTTTGTTGTGTGTGAATTGGCTGCTGCGTTTGCCTACAAAATAGACAGTCACTACGACTTACAGTAAATTCTGTGAAGTGCTTTGAGATTCATCATGGCACTGTGTCAAATGGGACAATTATCATTATTTTCTGTTAATGTTGGCTGTTCCTGTCCAATTGTTCTGCTCCGAGCTGGGGCTCATATCTCTCCTGGCCCTATAATATCGAATCACCTCCTTGTCTGTCCCCAAATAGAGGAGGGACCAAGAAACCACTGAAAATCACAACTGCAACTTTCACACCATGGGAGGTGGGAGAGTAGGATCACCTGGAGAATAAACAGATGTGTTGCACAGTGTCAGTAACTTTGGTCCATCAAGTAATTGGACACTGCTGTACATCAACAAATGGGGCAGGAGCTGAGACAATCTTAACCCAGTTTCTAGTCAGCATGACCCTGCGGAGCAAGCCTGGCCCAGATCCCAATCAGGTTACATGAGCTAGGGCAAAACTTCTCCCATGTCTCAGTGGGATTACATTGCAAGAACTCAAGCCCCGGCGACCATCACCAATGTTCCTGGAGATTTTCGTCCTCAATATCAATAGATCCTTACTACAGGGTGGGGAGGGGGATGACACAGTGGAGCACAGGAGAAGCTGTATCTGATGCCGCACAGTGGTAGAATGTACAATAATGCTCCCTGAGGTCAACAGGCATGTTAGCAGGAGCAAAGCATTACCCTCTGCCTGCTCTGTGGGCCTCCCAGACACCAGTTGACAGTAGTATTAGGAGTGGCTCCAGATCTGTAAAGAGAAACGGCTGGTAATTTGTTGTTGTTGTTACTGGGTGGCTCCCAGCAGAACAGGAAAAGAACAACATACCCGGGATAGGGAGGGATGCAAAATTCACACACACTTTTTGGGCCATGCTTCTCTGAGGGTGAAAAACCTGGCTGGTCTCGAGGGCACTAATAAAAGCCCAAAGAGGCTGACTGACTATAATTACCATCTTTCAACAGGAAAAGCGGATGACCCAATAACTCCATCATTAAGCTTCAAGCAACACAGATTAGAAAGATTGCTTCCCCACAGCCTGTGGCTGATTAACTCCTTCACAAAAACTCATGCTAACAATCTGCTTGAGAACAGTGTTGGAGCAGAGATGATAGATATATGGGGAAATGAGGAGGGGATATTACATTTTTATTATTAATAATAATAACAATCCTTGCATTTGATAAATCTTGTCAAAACATCACAAAGTGCTTCACAGAGTTTTTCTGTCACTCTGTATTTGCTATAATAATAATCCTTACATTTGATACAGCGCTTTTCACATTGAGAGGACATTTGCAAACGTAATGAGACTTAGATAAAATCAGTCATTCACTTCATGTTGTTTGCCACATTGGAAGGGGTGGTGGATAGGGGCTGGGGCTGGGGGAGAGGAAGGAAGTGGAGGGGAGAAGAGGGGAAAGGGGAGGAGGTAGTGGTGGGAAGGAGAGATAAATTGAGGCAAATTTTTAAAAAATTACGTAAACTGGGAGGGGGTAGACAGGAGGCTTCACTCCTGAATGAATAACTTTCCATCTTTTCGCCACAAAATATACAGTCAATTCACTTCACAGTATATTCTGTGAAGTGCTTTGAGATGTCTCGGAGATGTGATAAGGCACTATATGAAATGCAAGGATTATTATTATCTCTGGTTCTCCACTGAAGCTCACAGTTAGATAAACTCAGAAACTGAGCCATGCATCACCCGATCCTAGGCAAATCACATTGAGGGGTGGGGGGTGACAGGCATGCACGAAGAGTGAAATACAATACTTTATTTTAAGCAGGGCTCAGGGAAGAGGAGGGGAATAGAGTTGTACAGACACCACTGTGCTGTTCTGTTTTGTAAGCTAGTTTGCTGTGACTTACTGCCGGTGAATTGACCTCTTTAGAAAGAACAACGGCAGGTAATTGCCGCACAAACACCTCGCTGGATTGACTGAATCTGTCACACATCAATGTGCGGTGGGTTTGAAAAGGTAAATCGTATTGCAGAATCATTTGCTAAGTAATGAGGGTTTACCTGATAATAAGATAAAACAGGGAGAAACTGTTTCCAGGGGTAAATTATGAAACACAAACTTGATTTTTTTTCATAGATTCATAGAATGTTACAGCACAGAAGGAGGCCATTTGGCCCATCGAGTCTGTGCGGCTCTTTGACAGAGCAAGTCACTTTCACTAACCCCAATCACCAGCTTTCTCCCCATAACCCTACAAAGCCGTCCTCCCCGGATACCTGTCCAGTTCTCTCTTAAAAGCTGTTATCGAATCGGACTTCACTAACCTTTCAGGCAGATCATTCCAAATTCAAACAACTCGCTGAGTGAAAAAATTTCTTCTAACCTCCCCTCTGCTTCTTTTGGTAGATATCTTAAGACTGTGACCACGGGTCACAGACACACCTACCAGCGGAAACAGCTTTCCTTATCTAGCCTGTCGAAGCCTGTTTGAAGCTGCTTTTCTTTCAAGAAATTACCACAACAACAACTTGCATTGGCCACAACAAGATAACAACAAGATTTCATTTATAGAGCGCCTTTCACATCGGGAGGACATCCCAAGGCGCTGGACAGTTGGGTCGGGACCCGAGCAGGAGGGAAATGGTCAGGGTGAGGGGAGGGAAGGGAGGGAGCGAGGAGGGGGTAGAGAGTTGAGAGGGGAGCCGAAGGCACGGTTGAAGAGAAAGGTGTTGAGACCGGCCTTGAAGGAGGAAAGGGAGGGAGCAAGGCAAAGGTACTGGTGGATAGAGTTCCAGAGTCTCGGGGCTGAGAGGCTGAAGGCCCGGCCACCGATGGTAGGGCGGTTGGGGCGGGGGATGTGGAGCAGACCGGAGAAGACCCAGCACCTTTCATGAGGGGTAATGGCTCGGAGCTTGACAAATTACTATTTAATTAATTACTAATTGACTACTTGACGGAATTCAACATTTTGCAAAATGGGCACCGCAGCCAAGAAAGCACGAAATCCTGACCGAGGTTTGAACTCACAATCTACTGACTCAGAGCATACGTGTCAGTGAGGCATCTCACAGGATTTTACTGTGAAGCCGTAAAGTGTAGTTAAATGCATATTAATTTATTAGATACTATATTATATATTATATCCTGATATATTAAAATATTATATATTAATATATAATCCAGGGTGACCAAAACGTCGTTTTATCTTAAAAAATTATCATTCCTTTTAGACTTATTAGACATTGTAATGGTATCACAACTTTTTGGTCACCCTATATATATTAAGTCTCATCTCATAAAATAAAGGCACTCCTTGCCAGTCTGCTCAGCTACACAAATAAGATCCAAATAATTCAAAACTCCGCCGCCCATGTCCTGACCCATACCAACCTCCGCACCCCGATCACCCCAGTTTATGCCAAGCTTCACTGGCTCCCTGTTATCGAATGGGTAGATTTCAAGATCCTCACTCTCACTTTCAAATCACTTTACATCCCAATACCTCCCTACCTCTCCTATCTGCTCACACCCCAAACCACCACACCGCCTTCGCTCAGCTGGCTTAGATCTTCTGCACATCCCTTGACCCTTCCACTCCACAATTGGCAGCTGTGCTTTCACCAGAATCTCTGGGATTCCTGCCTCAATCCCTCTATCTTGTCCCCTCTTTGCCCATCTTCAAATCACACCTGAAGACTTTCCTCTTCAAGCGTACCTTCGGACACCTCCCCTTCCTCCCCGGCTCGATGCTAAACTACACCTTGGTTAAGCAATCCAAAACCTTCCCCGTGTGAAGGCTATTATAAAAATGCAAGTTGTTGTTGTAATGAGTGTGCATTTTGTGGGTGAATGTGGCAGCAGATTTATGCACAGCAACATCCCACAAACAGTCATCGAGTGAGTAATCAATTGCTGGGACTTCTTCTCTTATCAAGTAGTGCCGCGGGATCTTTAACAGCAACCTAACAGGCAGACAGGACCTTGGCTTAACATCTCACCTGAAGCACAGCACCTCTGACAATGGTGCTCTCCCCAGCACTAGTGTCAGCCAAGACAATTTGGATTCCAATTCCTGATGTGGGAATTTGACCCCACAACCTTCTGGCTCAGAGGCAAGAGCGCTACCGAATGGTAATGTCAATCTCAAGGATGACAGAATTCTGGCTGCTTAAAGCAATTGGGTTTTGAGCGCGATTGATTTTCTTTATTAATAATTAAGAAGGAATTGAAATACGAGCTGAGGTTCGGCCAGTATAAATAGTACAATGCAAGAGATTTTAGTCTTATGAAAGAGAAGGTGACCAGGATGTCTAATTGGCAGAGGACATTTTTTCTGGGATGGAGAGGACAGATTAATAACCTTCCTTTAGGCCTATTTCTGACTGGTGGTGAATATTAATAGTCACAGCTTCTCCTGTGGTTACGGCCGGGCTCACTCAACTCGGAGCTGGCTTGTGGGTCATCTATTTGTCCTCCTTCAATTTGGCTTTCAAATAACAAAAGATTTGTTACTAAACGACCTCCTGTCTGTCCCAGTTTTTACAGCTGCATTTAACTTCAGAGGGCATGTGGCTTAATCACCATAACTGAGAAACTCACAACCTTCCCACCACTCCACTCACTCACCTCACACTCTCCATCACACTCTCTTGTTCAGTTTCTGAGGCAGGTGGGTCGGTAATACTCCAGGGCACTGTTGATGACACACCAGATTATCAGTAGGACTTGGAGGGGCATCACTTGGGGGCAGAGATCCTTCCAGTTAACCCTGCAAGCTGAAGCCCTAATAGGGAGGATGGGCTTGGCACGATAAACAAGGTAAGTTTAGCTGCTTGAACTCCAGTACTTATCCCCAACACCCTTGAAAGTTCCCAGACCTTGCTTCTTGTCAATGTGCATCTAATACTCTCTGGAATTATGTGGAAAACCTCCAGATTGTTCAGTCTTGTGAATACCCCTCAGGCTGGAAGGGCCCTGATCCTTTCACAGTGACCAGCAACCAGAGACTGTACATTTCACTAGCTGCAGAGATGTCAGGAGGCAAAGTCTACCTTGCCAGAACCTGGCACAGTAAGGTGGTACACACTGGCAACGTGTAATGTATTCCTAACCACCCGGGCATCTTGAGGCTTTTACCGAATACTGACACATCTGCCAAAATCCCTGGTACACACACACCTCCCCAATCTTCATTCTCTCTGTAAACAACACAAAACACTTAGCCACTACACTTTACAGTAATGCCAGTGCAGTACTCTGAGACCACTCAGCAACATGATAAGCCACTGTATCAAATTCAAGGATAATTATAATACTTTTCAACAAACAACAACTTCCAATTGTACCACGCTCCTCATTCAGGGGAGCGCCTCAGAACACTTTCAGTCTTCAGCACTCAAAGAGTTAACATAACTTGGCTTCCCTCCCTCTGACTTTCCTTTCCCCTTACATTCTCCCTTTTCCCCGTGCCCAAGAAAAAACAAGGCGCTGGAAAGAAAGTTAATTTGTTCTGTGTAAATTATGAGCCTTTATATTCCAGATCAATTCATTTCCTCGCAGATTGACTTGAGTTGACTTGATTGAGTCCTCAGTGTGCTATGCCATGCAATAATGCCATGTATGATGAGATGCGAGAGCACTGTGATGCTGAGCGTGTGATACGATGGGCAGCGGATTGCAGGACAGGTCTGGGGCCTGTGGAACCTCAATCAGCAGAGAGCTGAATGCTGCGGGCAGCTTCTCATCAATAATAATTGACTTTCGCACTCCTAAAATTGACATGTTGCTATGTAACATATGTTTGAGGTAATTGCTGGCTTCTCAATCTCCTGGAGATGGGATGGGGAAATTGAGTTAAAGCTTAATGTGAAATGTATTGTGCTGATTGTGGCTGTGCTGTCATCTCATCAGGCTCCAAATGGGTCTGATTGCACTGGAGCCAATCAGGCAGACTGGCAGGCAGGCAATGAGGCAGTGACACAGCTATAGCTTATTGACCAGAAGCTCACTGGTTTGAATCCCATTCCGTGCTGGGTTTGCTGGTCGCAGCCAAGGCTCCGTACAATGCTAAATCTAATTTACACTCAATTACGTCCCAAAGTGCTTGACATTTCTGGCTGAGCTCAAGGGCTGAGGAGGGGATATGTGAAAAAAGCTTGGTCAAATAGGTATGTTTTTGAGATTTATCTTGAAAGAGGGAAAGGAAGGAAGGAGTTGGAGGGATCTGGGAATAGCTGATGGTGGGTGGGTTAGGGTGGTGGGGGCAAGGAGTAGGCCAGTGTTGGTTGAGCAAAGGGAACGGATGGGTTGGTAAGGGTGAAGAAGTTTGGGGCAAGATCATGGAAGAATTTAAATGTGAGGACAATGATCCATTTTTGTTTTGGTCAGCCAGGTGTCTAACACATGTGGAAACCCATCACAATGCTTAAGAATATCCAAACCAAGCTGAAAATTCCATGCATCCCATCTACACGTGGAAATCCCAGAGATAGATTGTTGGAATGGAATGCACACTCTTTCTCTCTGGTGGGACGCTCCTGGTTAACTAATTCTGGAAAGTATTAGGCGCAGGTTGGCAAGAGCCAAGGCTTGGGAACTGCAGAGACAGTTGGGGTTAACTGCTAGTGTCTAACCAGTGTCTGTCCAGTTAGGCCCACCCTAGCCTTCAGCCTACAGGGTTAACAGGAGCGGAGTGGGATGATTCTCTGCCCCCATGGGAATTCATGGGAGGTTAATCCTGGCCTTTCCAGCGTTAGGGAGAAGAAAACCAGCCAACATTCCCAATCCTGGCCCCTATATGAGTTGTGTGGGTGGCCATTGGCTCCCACTTTCCCTCAGGGACTGATTCTAAGATCCTTGTTCTAATCTTCAAATCTCTCCACACCCTCACCTTATCCTACCTCCAAGAGCAACTTGGATGATCCCCAGGGCTAGAATGAGCTGTGAGCAACAATTAGACAAGCTAAGGCTCTCTGCTGACTTGAAGAGAGACATCTCAGAGATCTTATAGAGGTTGACAATATTCTAAACAGAGAAAGTAAATCCAGAACAATATTTTCAGAGACACTGAGACAGCAAGGTAAGAGCACATGGGTTTGGAGTTCAAAATGGCAACTAAAGTACAGAAATTAGGAAGTATTATTTTACCCAGAGGGCAATTAATGAATGGAACAAGGACACCAGGAAAGGTGGTTGAGATCAGGAAGCTAGGACTCATTTAAGAAACAACTCAATGTTGTGATGGGAGGACAGACGGGGTTGGGGGGTGGGCAGGGATTGATCTGGTGGGTGAAATCAGATGGACCGAAGGGCCTTCTTCATTCAAATCAAACTTGTTATCTCTAACTTAGAATCATAGAATTATACAGCACAGAAGGGGTGTCTTTCAAAAAAGCTATCCAACTCAATGCCATTCCCCTGCGCTCTCCCCATCTTGTTATTTTACCTGAGGAACCATTCCCTCCCCCTTCTCTGCCACCCTCTTTTTCTTCCTCCCCCTTTCCCTCTTTCTTCCATTTTCTCTCCCTCTCCCATTTTGTCTCCCTTTTGCTCTCTCTTTCTCTCTCTCAACAACAACAACACAATTCCATTTAGAGAGCGCCTTTCACGTTGGGTGGACGTCCCAAGGCGCTGTACAGTTGGGTCAGGACCCGAGCAGGGGGGAAATGGTCAGGGTGAGGGGAGGGAGCGAGGAGGGGGTAGAGAGTCGAGAGGGGAGCTGAAGGCTCGGTCAAAGAGAAAGGTCTTGAGACCGGCCTTGAAGGAGGAAAGGGAGGAAGCGGCGAAGGCACTGGGGGATAGAGTTCCAGAGCCTCGGGGCTGAGAGGCTGAAGACCCGGCCACCGATGGTAGGGCGGTTGGGGCGGGGGATGTGGAGCAGACCGGAGCCGGCGGAATGGAGGGTACGGGCAGGTAAGTAGGGGGATAGTAGGTCGGAGAGGTAGGAGGGAGCGAGGCCGTGAATGGCCTTGTAGGTGAGGATGAGGATCTTGAATTCGATCCTCTGGGGGATGGGGAGCCAGTGGAGGCGAGCGAGGGTGGGAGTGATGTGGTCCCGAAGCCTGGTGCGGGACAGTACACGAGCTGCAGAGTTCTGAATGACCTGCAGCTTGCCCCTCTCTCTAATCTCCATTTTTCTCTCCCCTTCTCTCCCTCTCTTTTTCCCCTTCACTTCTCCCTTTCTCTCAGGACCTGATAGATTCACAGTGAACAGAACAGCTCTGACATGTTTCTGACAGACAGACAAATCCCGCCCCACCCCCTGGTGTGAACAAGCTGTTGAAGCTGGAACACAGGATGACAACGGCAACCGAAACATTGCAAAATCTGGGCTAAAAATAAAATAACATTTATAAATACTCTATTATTCATGGACCTGAGTACTGGATTAATTGATGACTGATTCCTTTGCCACATGAAACAATTCCGGAGTTAACAACCAATATTTGAAATCCCCTACTGTACTCATTATTCAATTCATTATTTCAACCTTTCCTTTTGTGCCAATCTTAAGCCCTTATTAGACATTCTCCTCTCTCTCTCGCACAACATCAAACAATAAAGCAACCAGCTATATTTGGAACTTGTGCTTTTTTTGGTTCCGTGCTACACCATATTGCTCACTTCACAGCAAGGGCAAATAATCTTGGATCATATGACTGAGAGCTCTCAAAGCACTTATAATAATAAAATAATCCTTGCATTTGATATAGTGCCTTATCACATCATTAAGATATCTCAAAGCGCTTCACAGAATATACTGTAGAATGAATGACTGTATTTTGTGAGTGAAATGTGGCAGCCAATTGCACATATTAGTATCCCACAAACAGTTGTGGATTGAGTGACTACAACCTTCTGGCTCAGAAGCAAGAGTGCTACCAACTGAACCAGGCTGCCACTGTATTATATATTATGGATATGATATTGACATTGTGTAATAATACTTCCACTAGATTTAGTACCTTATCGTGTTGAAACATCTCAAAGTTTACTCTGAAGTGTAGTGACTATATGACCAATTTATACCCATTTTACCTCATCCTTCCAGGACCCCCAGTTGAAATGAGTGAAACAATTTTTCTTCTGAGATTGTCCACTGGGAGAAATTCCCTTCTCTTTTCCAACAGATTCATGGGATCTTTAACGTCTGCCTGAACAGGGGCACAGACAGGGAGCTCAGTTTAACATCTCATTCAAAGGCAAAGGAAGCAATGTCTGATGATGTAGCTTTGCACTTTAAGCATCAGTCTAGACTGTGAACTGAGAGCCCCTGACATGAACTTTAATATGTCTCCAATTCTAGTATCCATTAAAGCCTTCTACCAGTTATATGCCCTTACACTAAATCCACAGGTTTGAAACCCAATCTCACGCTAGCTAACCTTTTGCTTCTTAATTGGTTTCGAATTCTCTCTCATTCTTCTCAACCTTCCTGAGCGAAACCAAATTCCACCCAATTTTATCCTGTGAGACCATTTGGTCTTAAAATGGCACAGAATTCAATTTAAGAGAATTCTTAAATCCAGTCTTCAGAGTGGGGGTGGGGCCCACTTTGCCAATTCTAAATTAAGATTAAATCGTTGATTCCTGTACGCATCATTTTCACCCACAAAGCACACAGTCACTATACTGTGGAGTCCTGTAGCTCAGTGGTTAGAGCACTCGCTTTGCAAGTGAGAGACCTGAGTTCAATTCCAGGCAGAGGGCGAAACCTTGGGCAAGTTTCCTTACTCCACACAGAGCCTAATAATAATCCCTCCAAAACCAAAAACAATAATAAATTGGTCATTTTCATTCTACGACTGTTTGTGGGACATTGCTGTGCACAATTGGCTGCCGCGTTCGCCCACAAATATACAGTCAATTCACTTTACAGTGTGTTCTGTGAAGCGCTTTGGGATGTCCTCCTGACATGAAAAGCGCTATATCAGATGCAAGGATTATTATTATTATTATATTATTATACTTACCAAGAGAGAACTTTGAGAGTCCTCCCCGACAGGAAGAGGCACAGTATCAAATGCAAAGGATTATTATTATTATCTTAAATTGTAAGACAGAATGGAATTTCCAGGCATCTTGGTTTGTTAAGAAATGGAGCATTTGCTCTGAATCTTGAAAATATGTTTGCTGCGTTTGCTTCTTAACCTGGCAGGTGTGACCAGGGTTTAGCTTATGTCCGGCACAGTGAACCACAGGGTCAGAGCTTTGGTTACTTCTCGCTCACTGAAGTAGTGTTTCCGATTCAGATTTGTTCAGAATTTACCCTCCTTCATTAGTAAGTGAGAAACAGAGAAGGAGAAATGGGGAGAGAATTAGCGAGAGGCAGACAGTTAGAGAGTGGAAGTGAGAGACAGAGAGACAGACTCCACACCAGAGTAGCACTTGGAGATTTGGGAAATTGAAAGTAGGAATTTGTGTTGTGGCCAACGCGATTTGTGACATGGTTTAAGTCCCTCCAAGACTTGCACACTTGCAGTTAGGGTCTGGGTTACATCTTGGCTCAGGTACTATCTCCTGGAGAAGGGCCAAGGTTATTGCCAGAATAACTGTGTCCAGCCAAGCATAGACCACCAGAGCCATTCATCACCTCTCTCTCTGAAACTCGTTTAGAAGGTTATAAGTTAGCAAAACTTTATTAAAAGAAACACAGGCATTAGATTTAAATAGATTTGTCATTCGCTTGCTCCCTCGGCTCCTAGATTTCCCTCCAGGCAGAAAATGACAGGCAGCTGAGATCCGCTGGGAGATACAGGGAACCTATCATATAGCTTTAATTTCAAAGAGGGGGAGAGGGGGAAGTGGGGAGGTTGGGGGGAGGTAAAGTGGCTGGGTTAAATAAAAAAGCTGCTATATTTTCCCGGATTTGCCCTTCGTAGCTGTTTGTGTCTCTACATAAATCTTCTTCAACCATAAGGCTGCCTCAGCCCAGACTGAAGCTCCCCCATCAGTACCTTCTCAATGCTTTGCAGTGTTGTGCTTCACTCCACCATAGGCAGCTGTACTTTCAATTACGACACCCCAACTCTCTGGAACTCCCTGCCCCAAACCCTCTGCCTCGCCCCCTCTTTTCCCTTCTTCATTTTTGGACCTGAAGCCTTTCCTCTTCGACCGTACTTACATGCACCACTCCTCTCTGCCCAGCTCGGAGTCAGGCTCTACCACTGTTAAACGCTCTCTGCATGAAGGGCGCTATGTGAATACAATCATTGCTGTTGAGCTCAGAAGAATTATGGCCTCTTCTCCCACATATTTTGTTGTCAGTTAGCTCGGTAGGCAACATCTGTTTTCTCTGGGTCAGAAGTTCATGGGTTCGAGACCCCAACCCCTCTCACCAAGGCTGAGGACTTTAAGCTCACAGTCTAGGCTGAAGCTGCAATGCTGGGGGGGTTGGGATGGGGGGGCATGGGAGCACCACATTGTCTAAGCACAGTTGTTCAGATGTTAAACTTTGTGCAAGTTCCCGTGGGCATTAAAGGTGCGATTGGACATGAGAGGAGAGTTTCTCCTGGTGTCCTGGTTGACAATCCCACACATAAAGGACCCATTGAGAATGAACACTTGACCTGGGCTAATGCCCAAAACAAGCATAGCTCAGCCTCACCAGGACAATAAGAGCCCCACTAATATCCTGCAATCAAATATTCATTATAAATAACCCTTACATTTGATAAAGTAAACCTCACATAAGTTGCATCAGTTGGGACCATACATTTAACATGACTTATGCAAAGTATGCATTATGTCAAACTTACCTAGAATATAAACTCTTGAATGGGACTTGGGCAGTTGTACGATTTAGGTGATTATATGATTTATAAGGAGTCCTGTAGCTCAGTGGTTAGAGCACTCGCTTTGCAAGTGAGAGACCTGAGTTCAATTCCAGGCAGAGGGCGAAACCTTGGGCAAGTTTCCTTACTCCACACAGAGCCTAATAACAATCCCTCCAAAACCAAAAACAATAATAAATTGGTCATTTTCAATCTACGACTGTTTGTGGGACATTGCTGTGTGCAATTGGCTGCCGCGTTTGCCCACAAATATACAGTCAATTCACTTGACAGTGTGTTCTGTGAAGCGCTTTGGGACGTCCTCCCGACGTGAAAAGCGCTATATCAAATGCAAAGATTATTAATATTATATTATTATTGAATGGGAATTGGGCAGTTGTACGATTTAGGTGATTATATGATTTATAAGTCCTATAGCTCAGTGGTTGGAATGCTCGCCTCGCAAGTAGGGACCTGGGTTTGATTCTCGGCAGGGCAAAATGTTGGACAGGTTTCCTAACTCCACAGGCTTCTGTTTACCTCGCAGTAAGTAGGAACCCAGTTGTTAGTCGATTTCTTCAAAACATACTAATACAATTGGTTACTCATACATGACTGTTCGTGGGACACAACTGTGCACAATTGTTGCTGGGTTTCGTCCACAAAATATACACTTTTCAGTATATTTTGGGAAGCACTTTGAGACGTCTCGAAAACATGATAATGCACTATATCAAATACAAGGATCATCATTATTATTTGTAGAGATCAGACTTACGCAAGTTTTACTGTTTTACTAAAGGCACTTCACGGGATTTGACTGCAAAGTGTAGTGACTGTGTGTTTGTAGGTAAATATTCTAATCTTTGATTGAATAACAGGACCCTGAGTGTCATAATTAGACCTGCCTTGCACATTGTGGAGTCATGTAGCTCAGTGGTTAGAGCACTCGCTTTGCAAGTGAGAGACCTTGGTTCAATTCCAGGCAGAGGGCGAAACCTTGGGCAAGTTTCCTTACTCCGCATAGAGCCTAATAATAATCTCTCCAAAACCAACAACAATAATAAATTGGTCATTTTCAATCTATGACTGTTTGTGGGACATTGCTGTGCGCAATTGGCTGCCGCGTTCGCCCACAAATATACAGTCAATTCACTTTACAGTGTGTTCTGTGAAGCGCTTTGGGACGTCCTCCCGACGTGAAAAGCGCTATATCAAATGCAAGGATTATTATTATTATTATTGATCTTGTACAGATCTTTCTCAGATGGATTTACAGTCATATTAATGTGCTGATGAGCTTTTGCCGCTAAATGGAATAATCTGTAGCTTTCTCCTCAGTGACTGTACTGCAATCAATCATGTCCAGCCAACATTCAGCCTTGCCCTCGGGTCAAACATAAAGGCACCGAAAGATGGGACCTCGGGTTTAATGTCCCATCTGCAGAACTACATCTTGTCAATGCAGCGCTCCCTCTCTGCCCACCACTCCCCCTTCCCAACCCCCCCCCCCACCCCTCCCCACCACCCCCCAACACTACACTGGAGTGTAAGCCCGACTGGAAAGAATGTTAAAAGGAAAGGAACTGGAATCCATTCACCATCTGCCTGGCTCGGGGTCTGACCTGCTAGATATTGTTGTTGTTGTTGTTATTGTGGTTGTTGATGCCACTTTACAATCAATCCAATTTACAGTATATTCTTTGAAGCGCTTTGAGACGTCTCAACGATGTGATAAGGCACTGTATCAAATGCAAGAAAATTATTATTATTAATACACAGGGATGTTGCCCACAGGCAGCTCAGATCCAGTATCACCCCTTCTCTCTGAGATTCACTGTCAAAAAATGAGCAGCTAACAAAAAGTAACCAACAACAGTGGGGGAGGGAGGAGGTGACCGTAAACACGGTCGAAGACGAAGGTTTTTGGTCATGTTAGAGAAGAAGAAGGCAAGGCAGAGGGATTGAGGGAGAGATTTCCTAACCGTATTGTTGCAAGAGAAAGAGGGAGAGAGAGAGAGAGAAACAGAGAGAGACAGAGAGAGAAATGGCTGAGATACAAAGACACAAGACATCTCTTTGCATTAGAGGCGGGTGGCTTGGCTGCTCACTCGCTTGTGCTTGGTTGGGCAGGGAGCAGGGATTGACTGTCGCTCAGTGACCTTCACACTTCACGTCCACCCTGCTGTCAGTGTGAGGCCACCCACGTCGTCTCCAGCGGTTTGTGTCCCGCACACGCCATCCCCACGCACATGCCATCCCCCCGCACACACCACCCACAGCCATCCCCATGGACACGCCATTCCCCTGCACACACCATACCCCCACACAGGCCATCCCCCACACGTGCCATCACCCTGCACATGTCAGCAACCCACGCAAACGCCACTCCCCGCACTCCCCCCACACACACTAGCCCTCCACACACGCCAGGGCCCACGCACACAACAGCCCACCTGTCCCGCGCGCACACCAATCACCGCAGCTCACGCCATCCCTACCCGCACACACCATCCCCCCTTATAAGCCATCAACCGCGCATGCCGTAACCCCACACACGCCATCCACCGCATTGGCAAGCCCCCCATGCCACACACGCCATCACCCCCGCACACGGAAGCCCCCACCAAACGCCATTCCCCACACAAGCCATCCGCCTGGCGCACACCATCCCCCCACATATGCCATCCCTCCCTCAGACGCCATCTCCTCAGCACATGCCATCCCTGCACACACCATACCCCCCACACACCACTCCCCTGCACACGCCAGACCCTCGGATACACCAGACCTTCACACATGCCAGCCCCCCACACACGCCAGCACCACCGCACACACCAGCCCGGTGCAAACCATTCTCCCACACACACCAGCCCCACACACACACCATTCTCCCACACACACCAGCCCCACACACACACCGGTCAGAACAACGCCAGCATCACGCACACACCAGCCCCGCATTCACCAGCTTCCAACACACCAGCCCTGCACACACCAGCCCCGTACACACCATCCCCTATACACACCAGCCCCAACACACCAGCCCCCCCACACAACAAGCCCCCCCACACACACCAGCTCCCCGCACACACCAGCCCTCCGTACACACCAGCCCCCCACACACACCAGTCCCCTGCACACGCCAGGCCTGCACACACCAGCCCCCCACACACATGGCCCCCACACACCAGCCCCCCCCGCACACACCAGCCCCCCACACACACCAGCCCCCCACACACCAGCCCTCCCGCACACACCAGCCCCCCACACACCAGCCCCCCCCGCACACACCAGTCCCCTGCACTCACCAGCACTCCGCACACACCAGCCCCCCGCACACACCAGTCCCCTGCACTCACCAGCCCCCCACACACACGCCCCACACACACCAGACCCTTACAGACACTAGCCCTGCATACACCAGCCCCGCTCACACCAGCCCCGCACACACCAGCGCCCGCACACACGCCACACACACACACCAGCCCCTTGTACACACCAGCTCCCCCGCGCACAGTAGCTCCCACACACACCAGCCCCCCCCACACACACCAGCCCCTCACACAAACTAGCCCTGCACACACCAGCCCCGCACACACCAGCCCCGCACACACCAGCCCCCTGCGCACACCAGCCCCCTGCACCCACCACCCACCCACACACACTAGTCTTCACATACCTGCCATACACACACCATGCCCCCGCTGTTCGACCGACACAGTAGAAGCTAAGTGCTCTCCTGTATAATAATAACAACAATAATAATCCTTGCATTTGATTCACGTCTTTGAGACGTCTCAAAGCGCTTCGCAGAATTTACTGTGAAGTGAATTGACTGTACATTTTGTGGGCAAAACACGCATTGGTCATGTGACCAGTATCACTCACTCGCTTGTATCCCAGAATTTGTAGCAAAGACAAATAATACTAGCGATAGAATAATAATCCTTGCATTTGACACAGCTCTACATTATGCTGTTGAAACATCTCAAACCACTTCACAAGAATTCACTGTATACTGTAGTGACTGTATATTCTGTGGCCGAACACGCAGTCAATCTTGTGTACAGCAGCGTCCTGCACACAGCCATGAAGTGAGCGACCAAACACGAACATGAAGGTAGAATCAGAAGATAGAATCCTAGCAATGACAGCACCCAATGAGAACATTCATCCCAATGCAGATCCCTTTTGCCTGCTCTTTAAATGCTCTTTGAGACATGATCCTGTCTGAAAGGTGCTAAGCACTAAATCATGTTCTTTCATATCCTTTTATGTTGCTTGTTGTCAAATATTTATCCAGTTCCCTTTTAAATGTATTTATCGGTTCCACTTTCAACAGCCTGGCTCCATGGGTAGCGCTCTCACATCCGAGACAGAGGGTTGGGGACTAGGAAAACACAGTTCAGGCTGTGCAGTGCAGTGCCGGGTGGTGTGGGGGGGTGAGGGGGTGGGGTTGGTTTGAAATGCGGCATTGGAGCTTCCTGTCTGTGCCTATTCAGGTGGACGTTAAAGATCCCGTGGAGCTGTTGGAAAAAAGAGCGGAGTTTCTCACTTCCAGTGTCCTGGCTGACAATCCTCATAGATAAGATTAATAATAATAATAATGCTTGCGTTTGATATAGCGCTTTTCACGTCTTCTTGACGTCTCAAAGCGCTTCACAGAATATACTGTAAAGTGAATTGACTGTATATTTGTGGGCGAAACGCGGCAGCCAATTGCGCACAGCAATGTCCCACAAACAGTCGTGGATTGAAAATGACCAATTTTTTTTTTTTTTGGAGGGATTATTATTAGGCGTTTGGAGTAAGGAAACTTGCCCAGGGTTTCGCCCTCTGCCTGGAATTGAACCCAGGTGTCTCACTTGCAAGGCGAGTGCTCTAACTACTGGTAGTTCATTAATTAAATTAATTGCCTGCAAAATACACAGTCACTACGCTTTACAATAAAACCTCTGTGAAGTGCTGGGAGGCATCCTATTGGGAGGATTATCACAGCCCAATGTGGCAGAGTGCTCTGTGCTCCCCTGACCTCCCTCAGCGCGGAAAAGCAATCCCACATTTGCTTATCCCATTTGTAACTTATCCCATCAGAAACCTTGGAATTGTAAAGATCTAAATCACATTCCCTCTCAACAGAAATCCCACGGGTGGAGAGGGAGAGTCTGTGTGTGTGTGTGTGTGCACGCATGGGGTAGGGGCAGAGTCTATGTATGTGTGTGAGCGTGTATGTGAGTGTGTGAATGTGTGAGTGGGTGGGGGAGATTGCTTGTTTTTACTGCCTCCACCCATCCTGTTGAACATCTCCAGACTCTCAGCAGAGCAGAACCGATTAAAGTCCAGTCACATTTTATAGTATTTCAATTATGTTTTTATCCCTGCTTTGCTTTGATTCATAAATAGTCAGTGACAGCAGTGCCCCTGGGGGGCCATGTACATGTTTTACAGTGACTTGTAAAACATAGTCTTGAAGGTCCTTCGAAGCCTCGGGGATTTTAATCGTAACCCTTTTCAGAGAGGATTTAAACATATAAAAGGCAGCAAACTCCATGGCCCTCCCCCACCCTCCGCCCTCCGCCTTCACCCCCCCCCCCACACACACACACACAGAGCAGTGATTCCACAACATGTCTACCATCTGTGCTCTGCTTGGTCAAGGTCAGACTGCCACTTGGTTGCCAAGAGAGAAAACACTGCCCTAATATAGCCACATCTGTATTAGCTGGGGATTTTCAATTTTGTCAGGGTTACTGAGACACAGTTGAAGGATGGAGAAAACTGCTGGATGCTCAGGGGAATTAATCCACTGGATTTAATGGTCCCTGGCACACCGGCTCCTACAATAATAATCCTTGCATTTGATATAGTGCCTTATTATGTCATTGATACGTCTCAAAGCGCTTCTCAGAATATTCTATGAAGTCAATTGACTGTGTATTTGTGAGGCAGCAATGTCCCACAAACAGTCGTGGATTGAGTGACCAAATTATTATTTTTTGGAGGGATTATTAATCCCGGAAAGCAATCCACCAATCAACTAACAACTGGGTTCCCACTTACTGCTAGGCAAACAGAGTAAAGACATTGCCTAAGGTTTCGCCCTGCCCTAGAATCGAACCCAGTTCTTCTTTGCGAAGCAAATGCTTTAACCATTACGCTTTACTCCTTACTCCTTCCCACATCCTCTATTCCCATCTTCCTCATGTGTATATCCAGCAATTTTGCACATAGCAACATCCCACAAACAGCCAGAACGTGAATGATCAATTTCACCTGTGGGATTGTCAGCCAAGACACTGTGAGAGAGAAACTCCCTTCTCTTTTCTGACAGATCTTGAACATCCACCTAAACAGGGCACGGATGGGAGCTTGGTTTAATGACTCATCCGAAGGCTGGCGCCTCTGAAAATGCAGCCTAGATGGTGAGTTCCAAATCCCGTAACATTTTACGGGTTCAAGCCCCATGTAATTTTGTTGTTGTTGTTGTTGTAAATCTTCTGTTTCAAAGATGAGAGTGCTAGCAGATTGACAGCTCCCCCTCCTGTCCCCTCTCCCCCCCCCCCCCCCCCCAATATCTGCGGCCAGTGGATGTCATAAAGGATTCATTTAGGTCAGTGGTGGCCAACCTGTGCCCGCGGGCTTATATGAACTCTTAAAGCACCTTAGGACGTCCTTGCACCCATGAAAAGTGCTGTATAGATATGAATTGTTGTCTTAAGGAACTAAAGCATTTCTTTTGAATAAAATAAGCCAAAGGCCCAATACAGTATACACATGAATTGTTGTGTTGGTGATGTGGGAAACTGCTGTACACAATTGGTTCCTGCGTTTCGCCCATAAAAACATACAGTCAATTTACTTTACAATATATTCTGTGAAGTGCTTTGGGATACCTCAATGATGTGATAGGACACTGTATCAAATGCAAAAACTATTATGATTCTATTTTCAAACTCACAAAGCCCCACAAAAATTTGCACTTTTAAATTTTTAGGGAATTATTTTTAAAAATAAAGCCTGAGAGATAATTTTGTGTATAGAGAGGGTTGTTAGGATGTGGAATGCCCAACCTGGAACTGCGGTTGAGGCAGAATCAGTATTATATGCCCACAAAATACACCCACACCACTGTACAGTAAATCCTGTGAACTCCTTGGAGAAGTCTCAACGATGTGGTTAGGCTCTGTATTATTATATAATAATACAAAGCAGTTTACATTTACACAGCACCTTTCGCCTCAGCAGGGCAACTCAAAGCATTTGAAAGTGTTGGAAAGGGGACTTCAGATGGGATTGGGAGATTGATGGGGAGGTGAAAAATAACCTAAAGTGCAGTCAAAAAGCGCTCAGAGACCCGACCTCATGTGAAGGGGGCTAAAAATGCAAGTTGTTGTCAAAGGGGTCGGTCTTGAGATAGACTTTATTCCAGTGAGGAAAGGAACAAGTCAGAGGGAAGTCAGGGATTGAGTTCCAGAGAGCGGGGCAGATAATCTGAAAAGTGTGTTTTAAAACAGCTTTTAAATATTAGCTTTTAAGAGGGGATTAGATAAAGATCTGAGCAGAAGAAATATAAAAGTGTGTGTGGATGGGGCTAAAACGCAGAGCCCTCGTTTACAGGCACACGCACACTGCCTGTAGATTTTGGTTCTAAAGAATCTTTATCTGCAACCGGAAATGTCTGATATCTGCAGAGAAAAACACAAACAAGAACAATCGTGGCACAAATTGGCTACCATGTTTGACCACAGATAACATACAGTGACTCCACTTTACAGTATATCCTGCGCTTTGATATGATGTGAAAGGAGCTGTGTCAAATGCAATGATTTATTATTATTCAAGTGCTTCTCTCCCTCTCTCTCTCCACATAAAACAAAAGCAGGTTTGTTTTGTAGGGAGTGAGATATGAGCAGAGAGCAGCGAGGTTTTAATTGGATTTCTAGGTGTCAGCACCAGAGACCTGAATATTTTGTAATTAACTCTTCCCTTGTAATTTAAGATATTAATATCCTTATTAACGGTCAGTGTATTCTGCATTGCGTTATTATTATACAATAATAATATTTGCGCTGTGCCTGCAGAGTAAAGCGAGCTACTGTCCTGTTGGGGGGTGGGGGGAGGGGGGAGGTGGGTAGGCGGGAGGGGGGAGGGGGGATCGGGGGAGAGCGGACTGCAGTCAAGAGGATGAAGAACCATGAAAGATTCTGATTAACTTTGACACCTTTCATATTTTTCATCATTTTCTATTGAATCGTTCAACAGTTTCTGTTTATTGCTTCCCCGGGGATTTCACTGCCAGCAAAACACATTTCACTGTGTGCTGCCACATCACTGTGCTGGCCGTTCCTTGTGCTAATTAACTAATAACCTGTTTCTTGTGCCAATTAACCCATAGCCCACTTCTTGTGCCGATTAACCCATGACCTGTTTCTCATGCTAATTAACACATATAACACATTCCTTGGGCTATATTGAACCACAACCCATTTCTTGAGCTAATTAGCACTTGACCCGTTTCTTGTGCTATTGAACACAGGAATAGGTGACGGAAGTGCCACAATTTTCACCCTTGGCTCAGCCTCTGGTTTCCCACAGGCACCTCTCCTGGTCAGCCAGTCCTTCGCCGGACAAAAAGCCGAGGAAATAACTTTATATGGTCAGCTTAGAATCATAGAAACTTAGAAACAGGAATAGGCCATTTAGCCCCTCGAGCCTGTTCCACCATTGTATAAGATCATGGCTGATCTGTACCTCAACTCCAATTACCCGCCCTTGCCCCGTATCCTTTATTGGCCAGAATTGTCTCTGTAGAAGAAATTCCTGGGTTAACTGCTCATGTGGGGCGACAGGTACAATGTGTCTGTAAGCAAAGTTAAGTCCTCAAGGACGGTGTTCGTTAATTAATGAATTGGTGACAAGTTTGTGGTATTCCTTGAAGTGTTCCTTGTGCTAATTAAGACAAGGAACCCATTAAGCAATCCATCAATTTTCCTTCTTCACCTTATCCTTTGAAATAATTTCACTGCTACACTTTTATTTATTATAAATCAATAATAATCCTTGCATTCGATACAGCACCTTTGAAATCAGGAAGACTTCACAAAGCACTTCATAGGATTTTACTGTAAAGTGTAGTGGCTGTGTGTTTTGTAGCAGAACATGGCAGCCAATTTACACATGAAATGGCCCACAAACAGCCATGAAGTGAGTGACAAATTTTATCTCGGACAGTATCGGCCAGAGCACCAGGTGAAGGAAACTCCCTTCTCTCTTCAAACAGTGCTGTGGCTATTTAATGTCCACCTGAACAGACGGGATTTCGACTTAGCGTCTCATCCAAATGATGACACTCATGCAGTGCTCCCCTCCAGCACTGCACTGGCGTGTGGGCCTGGACTGTGAGTTCAAAGTCCCTGATGTGGGGTTTGAACCTAGAAACTTTCTGACTCAGTGGCGGGAATGCTCCCAAATGAGCCAAGCTGACACCCAATGTCCCTAGATATTTGCTAAATAAACTGACTCAGTCACCAGAAGCTGATTCCTTTTTAAGATTATTTCAAAATCTTTCAAAGCAGAAGCTTCTGATTGCAAATGGTATTTTTAACCCCTTGTGACAAGAAAACAGTGAGCCTTCAGCAAAACATGTTGGCTTTTCCGTGCTTTGCACCACATGTAACCTGAGTGCTGGAGGTCGGAACACTCTGAGGTTTGAGCAGCTGATCACCGTTATCTCGACTTTTCATTCCCATCTCTCTGCTGTGCTCTGCTCTCAGTTGTAGATTTAATGAACCATTACGAGTAGAAAATAAACACACCCTCCTCTCTCCTTGGCATTGATTCAGCCCCAGGTATAATGGATGGAGTTTGGAAGCTTTGTTTAGTTTCCCTGCTTTGCTCAAGAACAGCGCTGCTCAGTCTCTAATTACTGCTGAGCTGGATTAAGAGATGATATGTGTGTGTGTCTCGCTGTGTTTGTTTGTCTGTGTGTGTGTGTACATGTGTGTTTCTCTGTGATTGTGTGTGTTTTGTCTAACTCTGCGTTTGTGTGTGTATGTGTGTCTTTGTGTTTGGCCCGGGAACTACAGGCCAGTCAGCCTAAATCAACAGTGGGAAACTTCTAGAGACTAAAATCCGGGACAAAATAAATTTTCACTTAGAAAAATATGGGTTAATAAAGGACAGTCAATACGGATTTGCTTCAGGAAAGTCATGTCTAACAAACTTGATAGAGATTTTTGATGAAGTAATGGAGAGGGTGGATGAAGGTATGCAGTTGATGTAGTTTATATGGATTTTCCAAAGGAGTTTGATAAAGTGCCACATAAGAGACATGTAAGCAAAATAGAAGTCCACGGTATTAAAGGGACAGTGGCAGCGGATACAGAACTGGGTGGGAGGCAGAAAGCAGAGAGTGGTGGTGAACGGTTGTTTTATGTCTGGAGGGAAGTGTGCAGTGGTGTCCTCCAGGGTTCAGTATTGGGACCACTGCTGTTTATGATCTATATAAATTACTGGACTTGGGTATAGGGAGTACAATTTCCAAGTTTACAGATGATACTAAGCCAGGAAAAGTAGTAAACAGTGAGGAGGATAGTAGTAGACTGCAAGAGGGCATAAACAGACTGGTAAAATGGGCAGACACGTGGCAGATGAAGCTTAATGTGGAGAAATGTGAAGTGATGCATTTAGGGAGGAAGAATGAGCAGAGGCAATATAAGCTGATGGTAGAATCTTCAAGGGGGTGAAGGAACAGAGAGACCTGGGGGTTCATATAAGTAAATCCTTGAAGGTTACAGGTAGATAAAGCTGTTAAAAAAGCATACGGGATACTAGGCTTTATAAATAGGGGCATAGAATACAAAAGGCAGTTAGTCATGATGAACCTTTATAAAACATTGGTTAGGCCTCAACCAGAGACTGTGTTCAGTTCTGGGCATCGAACGTTAGGAAGGATGTCAAGGCATTGGAGAGGGTGCAAAGGAGATTTACCAGGATGGTACCAGGAATGAAGGACTTCAGTTATGGCTAGAGAAGTTAGGATTATTCTCCTTGGAGCAGAGAAGGTTAAGGGGAGGCATAAGAGAAGTTTTCAAATTTCTGAAGGGTGAACAAGAAGAAACTATTTCCACTGTGGTTGTGTCAGTAACCTGAGGACACTGATTTAAAATAGTTGTTAAAAGAAACAGAGGGGAGGTGAGGAGAAATTTTGTTGCACAGCAAGTTGTTCAGATCTGGAATGCATTGTCTGAAAGGATGGTGGAAGCTGATTCGATGACAACTTTTAAGAGAGAAGTAGATAATTATTTGGGGAGGACAAGTTTGCAGGGCTATGGGGAGAGCGCGGGGGAGTAGGAGTAATTTTGATAGCTCTTTTCAAAGAGCTGGCACAGACACGATGGGCCGAATGGCCTCCTTCTGTGCTGTGTAATTCTATGATTCTATGATTGTGTATGTGTGTTTATCTGTGTGTGTCTCTGTGTTTGTGTGTGTGTTGTGTATATGTTTGTCATGCAGCAGATGACTCACGGGCAGCTATGAGATGACTGATCAATGTTATTTGGGCCAGGACACTGGGAGAAACTACTCCCTTCTCCTTCCCAGTAGTACCGCGGGATCTTTAATGTCCACCAACAGAAACAGACAGAGGGGGGCTCAGTCTAATAACAGAAGGACAGTGTCTCCAACAATGTAGCGTTCCCCCAGCAATGCATTGGAGCATCAACTTAAACTGTGCAGGTTCAAAGTCTCTGGGGCACACGGAGGGGAGTGGGGGAAGGGGAAAGGTCTTGAACCCACAATCTTCTAAGCCTGAAGTGAGAGAGCTACCCACTGACCCACACTGTCACCTGATCAGATCCATCACATTGACCTGAACAAATCACAGCATAAATTTAGAAAACAATACTTTGCTGAGTTGAGCTTGAGGGTTTTTTTTGGCTCTAAAACAAATCACAATATATTTCTGAGATAATATTCCAGGTTGTATTCCCTTGGGACCAGCGAGCTGCAGAAGTGGCTGAGTTTCACATTCAGCTGTGAAGTGTGTGAGACGAAGCTGGACCATGTCCAACACCCAGCCAGGCGTTCTGCTCACCCTCAGCAGTTGTTTGTTAGATGTAGGCATCAGGACAAAAAGGAGGACTCAGACCAGCAATGTCAATGTCTCAGTGTCTCATTGGTCACAATGCCCACTGCTCTGTGATGGACCCACACACTCAGACACTGAGGCAAGCAACCAAGGCACACACTAAATCACTGGCTTGGGTCAGGTTAGCTGATCTCAGGTAATGATTTACAGTATTAGAAGTGGCCCCAGTGCCCCTAGGATCGGGAAGAGAAAATCAGCCTCCGGCTTCTAATCGCTATTATCCAGACACACACATTAGAGTGTGAGTATTCATGATCATTGAGGGATAGCCAATGAGTGAAGAATGGTTAATGTTACATATTGGGTTAGAAACACATGACATATGTTGACTGGCATGTGACATGTGGGGTTACAGAGGCAGTCAGTCATGGAGGACTACTCAGTGGGCCTGACCATTATGACTCTCCCCCACCCCATCCTCCCCACGCAAAGGGATGGGAGTAAATGTGTAATTTATTATAATGTGTAGTATAAATGTAAATCCCCTGTGTAAATGGTTGGATATTTAACATCCACCTGAACAGGATAAAACAGGTCATGGGTTTAATCCAAAAATGCGGTACTCTCTCCCCCCAGTGCTGCCCTGGAGCATCAGCCTGAACCACGTGACCTCAAAAGGATTGTTTCCACAGCAAGAATGAGCGAACAGCGCTGCTTAAAGACTGACGTGTTATTCTTGGTTCACAGCTGACCTATTTTGGAAGAGAAATCTAATTAAAGGACACAAGAAATCTCTTTGTGGCTGATATAAATGTTTAATTCCTGTACAGTCCCTGCCTGCATTGCTTCAGGCATTCAGAAGCTTCCAGCACAGACAGTTACAGCGCGGAGTAAACAGAGAGGGAGGAATCCAGCCATTTTCCATACTTCACACCATGTAATTAACACACTGCGCTGACTCCTTTATGTTCCTGCCCAATGAATAGATCCTGTGCGCAGCACCACTTAAAACAATAATATTCCTGGCGTTCATTACAGCTCCATGTCCCATCCCTTTGGTTGAGACATTAAATCGAGCTCCCCATCTGTGCCTGTTCAGGTTGACATTAAAGATCCTGCGGCGCTATTGGAAAACAGAAGCGAGTTTCTCACCTCGATGTGCTGGTCAGCAACCCTCAATAAAATTGGTCACTCAATTTATGGCTGTTTGTGGGACATTGCTGCGCACAAATTGGTTGCCGCATTGTCTTACAAAATATACAGTCATTACACTTCATGGTAAGTTCTTGTGAAATGCTTTGAGACATCCTCCTGATGTGAAAGACACTATATCATACATAAGCAATACTATTACTATTGTTATTAAGCCATCGAGCCATCTCAAAGCACTTCACTGTAAAGCATAATGTGTTTTGTGGATGAACACGGCAACCAATTTGCGCAGAGCAACGTCCCACAAACAGTGGCTGATTTTATTCTGGGGAATTGTTGGTCATATTATACAATACAAGTTACATATATACAATGTCGTTCACATAGGGAGAATATAACTAACACAGCAAGCTGGTCACCTCCTCCTGTCTGTCCCTGTAACACTCAAAACTGTGGTATCCCACTGTGACACATTCCCAGTCTGTGTGTCTCTCTCTGTCCTCAGCCCCATTCACTCCCTCTCTGACACAATACCTACCCAGTTAATTGATGCAGTATCGGCTACTTTTCTTAGGTGTCTTTTCCACGTTTTTGAATAAAATAGTAAATTAATGTCACAGAGAGAGAGAGTGCATTCCACTAGCTCCCCCAATGGATGGCTGATGAGGTGTACAATATGTGTAACGCTGAGCCATTGATCAGGAGCAAAGCGTTGGACTGACTCTGATTTGTACTCATTTCACTCATCTCCAGCTCAGCTCAGTTACTCGCATTCTCGCCTCAGAGCAAAAGGTTGTTCAAGCCGTACATCAGAACTTTGAGATCACAGTTCAAGCTGCCGCTCTAGTGCTGTGCTGGGGGGAGGACTGCATTGTTGGAGGCACCGTTGTTCAGATGAGATGGTAAACTGAGGTCCCATCTGCCTGTTCAAATGGATGTTAAAGATCCCACAGTGCTATTCGAAAAGAGAAGGGAGTTTCTCTCTCCCAGTGTTCTGGTCAACAATCCACCAGATAAAATTGGTCACTCAATGCATGGCTGTTTGTGAGATGTTGCTATGTGCAAATTGGCTGCATATGCCTTCAAATACACAGTCACCATGCATTAAAGTGAACTGCTTTGAAATGCCTCGATAATGTGATAAGGTGCTGTATCAAATGCAAGGGTTATTATTATCTAAACTGGGGCTGTAGTGAAAGTGGAAGAAACTGCATTTATGTAGGGATATTGTTATTTTAGGTGCAGTTTGGCATGAGCCAAGATTTGAGTTCCCTAGAGTGTGTGTTGAGGTAATTGCTAGGTTTAATCAGCTACAACCATATAGCTTGCCCTGTTGAATCACTGTCTGGTGAGTTTTCCCACTGCTTATCCAGCTAGGACCACCCTAGAGCTTTGACTGCAGGATTAACAGGAGTGAGTGGGATGACTCTCTGCCCCCAGTGATTGGTCTATCCTTCCAGGTCCTGCCGATGAGCCAGGCTGGGAAGGGCTGTCATCAGGCAACACTGACAAAAGGGAGCAACCTGTTGAGATGATAGAAAAGGACTTTGGTCGACAGCATTTATGTGAATTTGAAGTTAATTTTATGTTATTAAAGGAAAGGAGGTGGCAAGAGAGAGAATGAGATTAATTCCAAGTCACTGAGATCAAGCACTCACTGCTGACAGGCAATTCTGATCATTCACATTAAAGCCATATTTTTTCACAATAATTACTAATAACAAAGGAAAATGTGCAACACTGCATGACTGTTGTGGACAATAATAATAATAAAATAATATAATGCATTATTTTATAAATATATTAAGAAAAGTAATATCCATTCCTATGTAAAGTGGCAGTGATATTGGTCTGGCTGACCCAGCACTGAAAACCATTTAGAAATTACCTCTACAGAGAGATTTAAACTGTAATAACATAATAATAATAATATTACCGAATTCAAGATCCTCATCCTCACCTACAAGGCCATTCATGGCCTTGTTCCCTCCTACCTAACCGACCTACTATCCCCCTACTTACCTGCCTGTACCCTCCGTTCCTCTGGCTCTGCTCTGCTCCACATCCCCCGCCCCAACCGCCCTACCATCGGTGGTCGGGCCTTCAACCTCTCAGCTGCTAGGCTCTGGAACTCCATCCCCAGTGCCTTCGCCGCTTCCTCCCTTTCCTCCTTCAAGGCCAGTCTCAAGACCTTTCTCTTCAACCGTGCCTTCACCTCCCCTCTCAACTCTCTACCCCCTCCTCGCTCCCTCCTTTCCATCCCCTCACCCTAACCATTTCCCCCCTGCTCAGGTCCTGACCCAACTGTCCAGTGCCTTGGGACGTCCTCCCGACGTGAAAGGCGCTCTATAAATGCAATCTTGTTGTTGTTGTAATAATAATAATAATAATAATCCTTATATGTCCAACATATGTCACAAAGGAGGACATTCGGCCTATTGAATCTGCAGCAGCCCTCAGGATGAGCTGTCTGTTCAATCCCATCTAATTGCTCTGTCCCCATCCCTTGTGTGAGAAAGATTGTGTTATAATGCAGATTCCCGAAATTCCACCCAGTCTCAGCCATAGGAATGGGGCGGAATAGTGGAATGTTCTTCAGTCGGAAAGCATTTTTTCCTGAAGTCCCAAATGATTCCTGGATTGAGGAATTTTCAACATTTCCTAAATTTTAAGAGCAAAGGAACCCACAGGTTGAGACTAAATGGAATTTCGGACTTATAACAGCACCCCTCCTTTAATTTTTATCCTTTTTCCCCCCTTCCCTCTCCCCAGTTTCTCACCTCCTCTCCCATTTCCTCTCCTCCTCCTCTCCTCCTCTCCCCGCCTCTCATGCCTCACCTGGAAGGCTGTCCTCCCTGAACACTGTAACCCCCCCACCCCCGACACCCCCCACCCTCCACCACAATGTAAAACAGACAATGAAGGAATCATTCCATTTTATATGTAAATCTAATTTGTAAGTTTGACCCATACCCAAACTGCATGGTTGTGATCCTTGCATTGTTGAATGCCTAATTTTGTCTCAGTTTAAAGATAAAACAGAACTTTTGCAATGTCATAATTGTTGCTGTAAGTCGTTTATCACTGGGCTGACATTCAGCACAGCTCACAATCAGCAGTGCTCACAATCAGGACACTGTCACAATTAGCAGTGCTCACAATCAGCACAGCGCTCACAATCAGCAGTGCTCACAATCAGCACAGCGCTCACAATCAGCAGTGCTCACAATCAGCAGTGCTCACAATCAACACTGCTCATAATCAGCACATTGCTCACAATCGGTGCAGTGCTCACAATCAGCACTGCTCACAATCAGCACAGTGCTCACAATCAGCACTGCTCACAATCAGCACACTGCTCACAATCAGCACAGTGCTCATAATCAGCACAGTGCTCACAATCAGCACTGCTCACAATCAGCACAGTGCTCACAATCAGCACATTGCTCACAATCAGCACATTGCTCACAATGCAGCACTGCTCACAATCAGCACTGCGCACAATCAGCACTGCGCACAATTGCATAGTTATTTCTGGAGAACGAACCAGATCTGTCATTGCATACAAACCATATAACCAAACACCCCCTTAGTATATTCAGAATAATGCTTACATTGGATACAGTGCTTTGTCCCAGGATAAAGGCAATCCACTTCACAGTATATTCTGTGAAACACTTTGAGATGTCTCAATGACGTGATTAGGTGCTATATCAAATGCAAGGATTATTATTATCATGTCAGGAGGACATCCCAAATTCCTTTGCAGGATTTACTGTAAAATATATGTTTTGTAGGTGTTTTGTTATCTGTATATTTTGCAGGTGAACACCAATTTGCTCACAGCAAAGTCCCACAAATAGTCATGAAACAAATGACCAATTTTATTTGGGGGATTGTTGGCAGGACACCGGGAGTGAGAAATTCCCTTCTCTTTTCAAATAGTGCCCTGGGATCTTTATTGTCCATTTGAACAGGCAGATGGGATTTTGGTTTAACGTCTCATCTGAAGGATGGCACAGCCAACAAAGAAACCGACCCCCCAGTCCCCATGGTGTTGAGATATCTCAAAATGCTTCCCAGAATTTTACTGTCAGGTGTAGTGACTGTATATTTTATTGGGTAGTTTGTCCACAGCGACTTCCCATAGGCAGCTGTGAAAGATGATATTTTTAATAGGCATTTAATAGGCATTTTGTACAAGCAGTGAATTACTGGCTCAGATATAATCCTCAGGTTACAGCTCCTCATGTACTTGATGTTATTAAATGTCCTTCAGTCACCTCAGCCATTTACAACTAACTCTCCATTAATCAGATATTCTCTAGTCTCACACTCCAACTCCCACTCAGGGTACAATTTAATCAACCCACCCACCTGTCCAACCCAATTTTGTCTGTGCTTGTGCTCTCTCCCCCCTCTCCCCTCTGTAGCTCTCTAATTCCATTCTCCTGCTCTTGCTCCCAAATACTCCCAACCACTCCATTCTCTTAACCCCCCACCCCACCCATCCTGGCCAGTGTCCTCGCCTCAATCACTCCTCCAGGTCACCCTGTTCCGGTTGTTAATTGCTCTCCCAGTAACCTCACTCAGGAAGCGAATAATGTCATTGACAAATGTAACGCAATTCTAAAATAATCCAACCTCTTACTTATTCCCCCTCCTCCCATCCCCGCCAAGAGTGATATTCTGTGTGTCCATCACTAATCAGCTTGTACCCGTTCATCCCCAAAGCAAAGAGAACAAAGTAAATTTCACACACGCAAAGAAACACACAGCTCACAGCGACGTTGGTTAAGGTTGTGCTGCAAGCAGAAGCCAGAAAGGGACCAATTGTTTGTGTGAGAATGACACCGTAAAGACAGTAATTGTGCTCCTGACATTTTAATCCCACAGACATTCAAAGTGGCTGCTGCAATGTGTAATTAGACAACGAGGCTGAGTCTCTGGGGTGGGAAAGGTAGAAATGGAACGAGTTACCAAAACCTCTCGCAAAAGGTTAAGTCAATCTGCTCTTTGGAAAGGTCGGCAGTGCCTCGGATGCTGTCATTCGAACCGGGGCTGGGAGCAGGAGGAGTAACCCTGGCCACAATTCACAATATAATCCTGATCATTAGTATGCTGAGGTGTCTCAAGGCGCTTCACGTGATTTTACTGTGAAATATAGTGACAGTGTATTTTGTAGGCAAATGAAGCAGTCAATTTGCGTACAGCAACAACCCTGCAAACAGCCAGGAAATGAATGACCACTTTTTTTCTCTTTTGGGGGGATTGTCGGCCAGGACACCGGGGGAGAGAAACTCCCTTCTCTTTTACAATAGTGAAGATGTTAATGATCCTGCAGTACTATTTGAAAGGTGAAGTGAGTTTCTCTCTCCTGGTGTCCAGGCCGACAATCACCCCCACCCCACCCAAAAATGTGGTCATTCACTTTCTTGCTGTGTGCTAATTGACTGCTGTGTACGTCTACAAATACCCAATCACTACACTTGGCAAAAACGCTTTGAGATGTTGATGTTATAGGCACTCTACCAAATGCAAGCATTATTACTGAGCGCATCTAGACAAAAGATGTCTTAGAAGGTGGTCAGTACAATGAGATCTGGAACACCCATTGGGTGTGCTTGTCCTAGTTAGACAGCAGCAAGATACAAAGCAAAAAAAAATCCACAATGGTTTGTGGGACACTGCTGTGTGTAATTGGCTGCCGCGTTTCGGCCACAAAATACACAGTCACTACACTTTGCAGTATATTCTGTAAAGTGCTTTGAGACATCTCGCAGAAGTGATAAGGCATTATATCAAATGCAAGAATTATTATTATGATGATGCTTTGTGCTGGGATCGCCTGCTGTTTCAGCAGGTTTTATTCCAGCTGCTATCCCTAGAGCAAACTTTGGAGTTAGCTACCAACGCCTCGGTTTCCACAAATTCACAGCCGTATCCTCCAGGAATAGACAAGAGTCTAAACACCCGAGCCCAACCCACTTGCCAACGTCCACGGTTGACGTGAGTGACAATTGGTGGGTCTGGGGTCCCCCTGCTGGACACTTTTACCAATTACAATAAAACATGAAGATAGGAACAGGAATAGACACACCATTCAGATAATGATGTTGAACCCATATTTGTACTGAGCCTCAAGTGTAGCTCACAAACCACAGTGTCGCAGAATTTCCACCGAAATAATTATTTATAAGCATGCCATACACTTTTGCAGCAAAAGCACCACCACATAGACAGCAGCGGCACTCAAACATAAGCAATTATTAGCAATATCAAAACCAAAACAACACTTTAGTGTGAGATCTTACAGTTTTTCTCTACCAATTTCTGAAAATTGAGTGAAAGCGATCACGCAAACTGCTCAGCCCAGTCTGACACTGAATGTTTGTTTGTCAAGACAGATCTGCATTTTCCTTTGATTAAAGTGATTCCAGAAATGTCGATTCATAGAGATGTAGAATCATAGGCCATAAAGTCCATCATGCCTGTTGTTGGAATATATATAAATGTGTATTACAAGTAACATACACTGCAGTGGTCGTCGGTAAAAGGTTACCAGAGGTTAACTCCAGGGGAGCCAACTGCCAGACAAAGCGGTTTAAACCAGAAGGAGTTGAAGACCTTGATTGACCTCCTTCTGTTAGATAACAAAGTACTAACTAAACACGTAGGATAGTGAAAAAAACCAGCCCAAATAAGGCAGACTGAAACTGGTGCAAACCAGCTGTAGATAGGGAGCCCACCAGAAATACAAAGGAAAAAAAGGCATATAAGCTTGGGCAAAAGGGGTGGTCTTTAGAGATCTCTCCGGAGCAGACTGGAGTCGTGGAACAGAAGGATTAGTAGTATTGCTCTGTTATTTTATGCTTCATTAGTTTTGTATAACTGACATTATTTGTATGCTTAATTAACTGTTGAAATCTGCCATTTGGTTTGTCAAGATTGAACTTATTTTCTGGGTGTGGGCTCGGTTGCAAACGAGTTCGATACTCTTAACACTGTGCCGGCTCTTTGAAAGAGCTCAACTAGTCCCACTACCCTGCCCTTAACTCATCTCCCTGAAATTGTTTTCCTTTCAAAGTACCTATCAAATTCCCTTTTGAAGCTGTTATTGAATCTGCTTCCCCACCCTTTCAGGTATTGCATTCCAGACTGTAACAACTCTCCGGGTAAAAAAAATCTCCTTGTCTTCCTTCTGGTTCTTTTGCCAATTATCTTAAATCTGTGCCCTCTGGATACCAAACCCCTCATAATTTTGAGTACTGATTAAATCTCCCCTCAACCCTCTCTGCTCTAAGAACAATCCAGCTATGTTGATCCAAACACTTAAAAGAGTTTCAACGCAATGGCTTTTACTCAGACAAGTATGATTTTAGATACAATTTCAATTTAATATTTGAAAAGCCTTACTAAAGAAACGTTTACCACATCCACAGACATACACAAACACACACACAGACAGACACGCACAGACACACACACACAAACACAGACACTCATAAACACACACACAGAGACAGACAGACACTCACATACACACATAGACACTCACACAAACACAGACATACATACAGACACAAACTCACAGACCCACACACACAACTAGACAAACACACACACAGTGGGGTAATCAAAAATGCTAACTCAAATGGAAGCTTGAAATTGGGAGGATGGGGAGGGCTTTGGTTTAGAACCCTCCAGCAGACACTTAGACATTTTTTCCATTTGTTCTGGGTTTACCAACCCTGCCTGGGCCCAGACAGCCAGCTACACATGTTGGGGCAGAAAAAAGGCACTTGGAACTCCATTGGTAGTGCGGCAGGGTGTCGGCTAAGCACAATGTTCTTTTCGGCAGGTCTTTCTGACGTTGGAGAGCTGAGATACGGAAGTTTGCATCCGGCGGGTCGAGTTTGCAAGATATCCAATTCCAAGGCCTCTTTGGCAGCATGCAATTCGGATATTCTCCTGGCTGGTGTTCGGCATCAGAAGCAGCTAGAGATGGCTGGATGTGTGGTTTGGGCTGCGATGCATCGGTAGTCCAACAACAACAACAACAACTTGCACTTATATAGCGCCATCCACACCGGGCAGCATCTCAACAACAACAACAAGATTCCATTTATAGAGCGCCTTTCACGTCGGGAGGACGTCCCAAGGCGCTGGACAGTTGGGTCAGGACCCGAGCAGGGGGGAAATGGTCAGGGTGAGGGGAGGGAAGGGAGAGAGTGAGGAGGAGGTTGAGAGGGGAGCTGAAGGCACGGTCAAAGAGAAAGGTCTTGAGACCGGCCTTGAAGGAGGAAAGGGAGGAGGCAAGGCAAAGGCACTGGGGGATGGAGTTCCAGAGCCTAGTGGCTGAGAAGCTGAAGGCCCGGCCACCGATGGTAGGGCGGTTGGGGCGGGGGATGTGGAGCAGACCAGAGCCAGAGGAACGGAGGGTACGGGCAGGTAAGTAGGGGGATAGTAGGTCGGAGAGGTAGGAGGGAGCAAAGCTGTGAATGATCTTGTTGGTGAGGATGAGGATCTTGAATTCGATCCTCTGGGGGATGGGGAGCCAGTGGAGGCGAGCGAGGGTGGGAGTGATGTGGTTGCGAAGCCTGGTGCCGGACAGTACACGAGCTGCAGAGTTCTGAATGACCTGCAGTGTGGAGGGAGGGCCGGGAAGGCCGCCGAGGAGAGAGTTCCCATAGTCCAGCCTTGAGGTGATAAAGGCGTGGACCAGAGTTTCAGCAGCGTGAGAGGTGAGGTAGTGCTGTTGTCTGACGATGTTTTGGAGGTGATGGAAGGCGGTGCTATTTGTAGTGTGGATATGTGGAAGAAAGGACAGCTCAGGGCGAACAGATCACCAAGGTTCCTGATGGCTTTGAGAGGTGGAGAGTGCAGCCTTGGATGCTGATGCTGTCAGCACCTGAGGTGCAGAGGCGCTGACGTGAGCCAATCTCAGAGCGCTTAACAATGGTGGAGCCCAAGGCTTGAGCCGGGGGAGGGGGAAGGTGACTGTAGGAGCGGTCGAAAAGAAAGGTCTTCAGGCGCGACCTGAAGATAGGGAAGGAGGGCCGAGGCAAAGGAGTTGAGGTGAGTAGTTCCAAAGTTTCAGGGCATAATGGCTGAAGGCATGGCCGCCAATGCTGGAGTGGAGGATTCGGGGGATGCGGAGGAGGCCGGACCCGGTAGAGCGGAGGCAGTGGGTACTGCTGTGGGGGGAGAGGAGGTTAGAGAGATAGGGGGGGTACCAAGAATTGAGGGGATTTAAACACAAGAGTAAGCATCTTGAAGTGGATCCTCTCTGTGACAGGGAAGCCCGTGGAGTTTGGCAAGGACTAGAGTAATCAGGGTACGCAGTTTGGTGCGGGTGAGAATGCGGACAGCGGAGTTTCGAATGAGCTGGATTTTCTGAATAGTGGAGGAGGGGAGCCGGCAAGAAGGGTGTTAGAGTAGTCCAGCCAAGAGGTGACAAAGACATGGACAAGGGTTTCTGCAGTTTTTGGGGTGAGGTATGTCAGAGATGCACAATATGGCGGAGGTGGAAGAAAGCAGTGTTGGTCAGGGATCAGATGTGGGGGAGGACGGATAACTGGAGATTGAACCTGATGTCTAAGTAGCGCACGGGTTCAGAGAGTTTTCAGGACAGGTCAGGTAGGTTGAGGAGGTCAAAACCATGGGACAGAAGACATCGGTGGGAGCCAAAGAGTATGGCTTCCATCTTGTTGATGTTTAACTGCAGGAAATTTGCGCACATAGATGAGGAAGAGAAGGGAGCCAAGGATGGTTCCTTGGGGTACCCTGCAGGTGACCAATGGAAGTGCGAAGAAAAGCTATTTGCAGAAATGTAGTGCTGGCAGTTTGACACCAAACAAGCGAGTGATCCCACTGAGGTGGATAATGGAGGACAGGCTGTGGAGGAGGATGACATGATTGACTGTGTTGGGGGGTGGGGGGGCTGTGGTGGAAGGTGTAGCCATGAGGCAAGGCTTCAACGAGGGAGACGGAGTCAGCGGGGAAGAGCCGGGTTGCTGTAAGCCCAAAATATCCATGTGCTCATCGAGAATGAAGTCATGAAGAGTGAGGGCTTTATTGGAGAGGGAGTGGACATTTTGCAGGGAAATGTTGATGGGTTTGCTGGTGGGGGGTACGGGTTGGGGGACAGAGGAGAGTGTGGTATGGAGAGGATTTTGTGTCGTGGACAAAAATGACTGTGTAGTTTGAGGAGCAAGGAGAATTTGTGAGGGTACGGATGAGGGAAGGGGAAAGAGTGTTTGCCTTTTGGAGGTGGTTGCTGTGGGACAACCAATGCCGGGAGCGACAAAGTGCCTGGTGGAGGAAGTCCAGTCTGGAACAGAGGAGCTAATGGTGGGGAGAAGGCGGGGAGGGCAGTGGGAGAGAAAGACAGAATAGGAGTGGTGGATAGGCTTAGCCCATGGATGGTGTGAGGCCAGTGGCGGCCCCCGGCTCATCGGAATAGATCCTTTTCAGAGTCGTTTGTGAATGCAGCCCAAAACGGGTGGTAAACTCCATCTAAGGCTAAATACTGGCATGAGAACGATAAGTCGACAAGTACCATAAGGGAAAGTTGAAAAGAACTTTGAAGAGAGAGTTCAAGAGGGCATGAAACTGTTAAGAGGTAAACGGGTGGGTTCCGCGCAGTCCGCCCGGAGGATTCAACCCGGCGTCCCAATTCATCCATGCTGTCCTCGTGGGTCCTCGGGCTCCCCTCCAGGGGGAGTCCCATGGACAAAGGCCAATGTGCAGTCCGCTAGCCAGGTGCAATTTCTCCGCGGTGGTGCACCGCGACCGGCACAGCTGGGAAGGCCTGTGGGAAGGTGCGTGCAGCGCGTGTTACAGCCCGCTCGGGCAGCAGACCTCACTGTATCCCGGGGCCTTGGAAAGTGATCGCTGTTGCGCACTCCCCCACTGCTGTCAGCGTCCCTTCGCTCAGCACTTACACCGCAATGGGGAGGGTAGCTAAGGGCCTCGCGGCGGGCCCACGGGGGGAAATGTCGTCTGGCAGCGGATTGTCCTAAGTGCGATGGACAGTCCTAAGTGGACTGCGGAGATGTCGGTGAACCACCCAACCCGTCTTGAAACATGGAGTCGAACACTCGCGCGAGTCGGAGGGTGGTATGAAACTCCGCTGTGCAAAGAAAATGAAAGCTGGTGCATGCCGGCTGAGGTGGAGAAGGGTACTGTGTGAACAGCAGTTGAACATGGGTCAGTCGGTCCTGAGAGATAGGCGACTGCCGTTCCGAAGTGACGGGCGATGGCCTCCGTTGCCCTGGGCCGATCGAAAGGGAGTCGGGTTCAGATCCCCGAATCCGGAGTGGCGGAGACGGGCGCCGCGAGGCGTCCAGTGCGGTAACGCAAACGATCCCGGAGAAGCCGGCGGGAGCCCCGGGGAAGAGTTCTCTTTTCTTTGTGAAGGGCAGGGCGCCCTGGAACGGGTTCGCCCCGAGAGAGGGGCCCGAGCCTTGGAAAGCGTCGCGGTTCCGGCGGCGTCCGGTGAGCTCTCGCTGGCCCTTGAAAATCCGGGGGAGATGGTGTAAGTCTCGCGCCGGGCCGTACCCATATCCGCAGCAGGTCTCCAAGGTGAACAGCCTCTGGCATGTTGGAACAATGTAGGTAAGGGAAGTCGGCAAGTCAGATCCGTAACTTCGGGACAAGGATTGGCTCTAAGGGCTGGGTCGGTCGGGCTGGGGTGCGAAGCGGGCCTGGGCACGTGCCGCGACTGGACGAGGCGCCGCGCCCCCCTCTCTTCGCGGAGCTGGGGAGTCAGCGGCGCAGACTCTGGACGCGCGCCGGGCCCTTCCTGTGGATCGCCCCAGCTGCGGCGTCCGCCGAAGCCCGTCCTCCTCCATCCCTCCGGGGGTGCGGGGGCGGGCCCGGCGTGTCTCCTCGGCCGGCGCCTAGCAGCTGACTTAGAACTGGTGCGGACCAGGGGAATCCGACTGTTTAATTAAAACAAAGCATCGCGAAGGCCGCCGGTGGGTGTTGACGCGATGTGATTTCTGCCCAGTGCTCTGAATGTCAAAGTGAAGAAATTCAATGAAGCGCGGGTAAACGGCGGGAGTAACTATGACTCTCTGCGTGTCTTGAGGGATTCATAGTGCCAAGATTCGGTGGACGCGTAACTGTTGGGATTACTCAACTGCCACTGTCATCGTGAGGTGACTTTGGTAAAAGCCTCTCCCCGAACAGACTGTCAGTCAGCCTCCTCGTGGCACTCCTGGTAACTGCTGCTCCGGCAGCAGGCGAATCGTCTGACAGCTCTAAGAGAAGGTAACTCTGACAAAAATCCGGGAGAGAGCTAAACTCCCTAATAAACTCGCCATCTCTAGGCGATCTCAGAACTGTCGAGGTGTGCTCGCACGCCCCTTCAGACGTCCCGCTGCCTACCCTATTGCAGGGGGGATCCTAGCAGAGCACCCGCAAGGGAGACTGTGAAAAATCGGCAAGGGTTGGGTAAGTATCGGTAAGTTTCCGACCGGTGCTTGCATACCTACAAACTACTTCGCGCACTAGCACTCCTTTTTGGATTAATGAGAGCAGCCGCAGCTGCTCCCAAAAGTAGCGTGTCCATGGCAGAGGGAGGCCCCAGTGGCTCCTCGGAAGCCAAGTGTCCCGAATGCTCCCGCGTCTTTTCCAGCACCCGTGGTCTGGGTGTCCACAGGAGAGTTGCGCACCCAGATGAGTTCCATCGCTCTAAATTGCCCCAGCGCGTTAAAGCCAGGTGGGACGGCGAAGAGGACCATTTGATGGCCCTCCATGAAGTCCGCCTGGCGGCCTCCGGCGCTAGATTTATTAATCAAGAACTCGCCAAATTGCTTCCACATAGGACTGTGGAAGCTATTAAAGGTAGGCGCCGTAGAGCAGAATATGCTGCGCTGCTAGGGGCCCTTAAATCAAACCCGACACCCCGTTCCCCCCCTTCCTCCCCACCTGTCCCTCCACCATGTGATGACTTAGTTCCCATTGCCCCAAAAACCCCTTTAACTCCCCCGATCCCTGACACGGTGAGTCCCAGTGTCGACATGAACGCCACTGAGAACCACCGTCAAGGAATCATTGATTATGTAAGGTCTCTACCCCCGGGCAATGGTGACCCTGGAGAGGAAACTATTAAATTAATTTTTTTGTCAAAGCATTATTTCATGTTTGCCTTGGATCATTCAATGTTTGTTGCAACAAATTGTTTAGTAACCTGTATACAGTCCCTCATTTTTATCACCCAGTTCTCACTTAAGGCGCTGGTTTGAATGGGTGTTGCCTTGGGAAATATCATTTCATCAGGTGGTACCATGGCTCTCCCTGTCATAGCATGATAGGAAGAAATGCCAATTGTGCAGTGAGTGGCATTTCTCATAGCCATGAAACACATAGGCAGCATTTCAGTCCACTGCACAGGGTGATCTCACAAAATTTCTTAATCAATGTCTTCCAAAGTCCGATTTCCCCACTCCACCACTCCTGAAGACTGGGGTGTTGTGAAATGTGCAATTTCTGTTTGATTCCCAACATGCATTGCATTTTTGCAAAAATTTTACCTGTAAAGTGCGACCCTTGGTCTGAGTCCCCTTGTACAGGTATTCCCCACCTGCAGATCACTTCGTGCAAGAGGACTCATGCTGCTGTTAGTGCAGTGTTAGTCCTAGTGGGAAAAGCCTCAGTATATTTTGTAAATTTGTCTAGTATTACAAGATAGTGATTAAAACTTCCTTTTGCCATTGGTAATGGCCCAATGAAACGGTGGCGGTGCCGATTTAAGGAATGCTCGCTGTCCTCGAGGAGGGGCATTATGCTGCAAACATACCAAACACCATTGGGTGCGCTGCGCAATATCCTCTACCACATTCGGGCCACCACATACCACGCAAAATTAGTTGTGTTGAAACGGTTGCAGAATAGTGACCAGATGTAGGGTGCGTGTGAAATATTGTGTATACTTCCTCTTGCAGGCTTGGGGGTATGCACACAACTGGGATTTTGTCTTGGGTGAGTACATTAAAATTGGTTCAGAAGTACAATCTTTACTTGTCTGGGTTGTCATAGACAAAGGGGCCCAGTCACAGTCAGCTGGAGGAGGAGAGGGTTTGCCTTCTTTGTGCCATTGTAACACATCAACATACATTGGTACGTTGACTGTAAAGTTCGAATGTCCAAAGAGGAAGGAGTCTTTTCTATTGATGTGACCTGGATGGCCAAGGAAGGAGGTGGTTTCCACATTGCAGTGGTTCTGGCTGCATACTTTGTAGCTTTGTCTGCATCTGAGTTCCCCTGGATGTGGGGTGCCGATACCTTTGAATGTCCTTTAACTTTTCCCAGGTGCAAAGGAGTCTTTTGAGCAGAGAGTGCTTCCAAAATGGTTTGCAACAGTGGCTGGTGTATAAGTGGTTTATCAGTCATCCGGAAAGAATTTGACTGATAAAGGGGTAACAGTGTCACAGTGTTGACCACATAGGTACTATCGGACCAAATGTTTGTGGATTTGTCTGCTGTTTGATTCAAAGCCTCCTGGAAGGCTGCAAGTTCTACACACTGTGATGAGTACGGCCGACATTGGTACATAATTTGTCGGTTTGGTGGAAGGATGACAGTAAACCCTGTCTGAGGCCATCCTTTTTCGTGGAAGGAAGATTCATCGATATACGCATGCTATCCCTCTGGAAGACGTGTAGGGCTCAAGGATGTATGTTGAAACTTGGTGCGTGGGGCTAGACACTCATGGGGGTCTCCATCATATAGCAGTATATGAGGGAGAAATGTTCGTTGTGAGTTAATCTCAATGTCCCGCTGTCCCAGGACCAAGGTCCAGCAGTTCAGTCTTTGAGAGGACACTGAGGTATCTCTGGGGCTGAGCAACAATTTCAATGGAGTGTGCGGAAAATGTGGCCAGCAGGTGTCGTTCGCCCACATCAAAGATTTTCTCAATCCCGTCAGGATGCGGGAGGCAAATGCAATCAGAGTCATTTTGCCATAGTACTGCCGTTAAGCTCTGGTCGGTCGCAGCTACCTCCAGGTGAAAAGGCTCCTGCAGAACTAGAGAAATCAAAGCTGTGGCTTGTATGACTCCTTGTTTTAAAGCAGCCACAGCCGCAGTGTGAGCATCAGTCCAAAGTTCTAGCAATGAATCAAGAGTCCTCTTGTCCTTTCAACAATTCATACAGCGGTTTGGCAAGCTCAGCAAAGGAAGCAATGAATGACCTTTGATATCCCACCAGATCCAAGAATGATTGCAGGGCTGCTTTTGTTTTAGAGAGTGGCAGCCGGGACAATAATTCAATCGTTTTATCATCAGCGGTATGGCCATCAGGAAACAGTTGTACTCCAAGAAGTTACACTTTTGTAGCAGCTGAGCCTTCTTGAGGTTAATTTTCAGACCTGCTGCAGCAAGTCAGTTCAGTACATCAGTCAATGTCTGAATGTGAGTGTCGTAGTCAGCATTTGCAATTAAAATATCATCCACATAATGAAACACACATAATGAAACACACACTCAGAATTCATGCACCTTTTAATAATAGCAGCCATTAATTTGTGAAAGATAGTCGGGGGGTTGTGGAACCCTTGGGGCATGCACATCCAGATGTAATGCTGGTTATCAAATGTGAATGCGAATTTAAACTGATCCTCATCTCTGATAGGGACACTCCAGAAGCTGTTAGAAATGTTTAACATGGAGAAAAGACAGACGTGTCTTGGTAGACTAGTCAATAGGGTCGGGGAATCGCTGACCACTGGGGAACAGGACGGTGTAACTTTATTGGGTTGTCGGTAATCAATTGTTAACCTGCAACTCCCATTTGGCTTTCGTACTGGCCATATGGGCGAGTTGGTGGTGAATGTAACTTCTCGAATGACACCCTGTTGTTTTAATGACTTAATAGTATCAGCTATGTCTGGGTGGCTATCCCGTGGTATAGGATATTGCTTGCAGGGTTTGTGCGGTGGTAATAGCTAACTTTCCACAAACATATTTGTGGAGAGCCACCACTGAGGGTTGGCCAACAAAGATTTTTGTCACTGTAGTATCTGGAAACTATCTGGGGGGGTAAATTTCACCCTTTTTAATTGCAAATACCGCATGACAGTCATCAACCCGTGCTGGATATGAGAGCTCCCCACCTCCACTGGAATCCCCTATCCACAGGCATTGATTTGAAAAATCAACTGTCAGGGCATATTTTAAAAGTGCATCTGCTCCCAATCTCCCTCTCTTCTGGATCATGTTGGTCACAGCCGCACTTGGTACGTCTAAAGTACACCACCCACTTTCCGCGGGAAGGTTAGTTTAACATGTGTCAATTGGACCTATAACACAGCGCTCCCGTCAAACCCGCACAATTCCATACATTCATTGTAGCATGCAAATTTTCAGTTGGAGTGTCAAGAGTGTATTATAGTAGCCTCAGACCTGGTGTCAATTAACATCAGTGACGGGCCTCCATTCACCATAGGTTTAACATAAGGTCTGGCTCCTAATACAGGTTCAAATGGTACACATAGGTTGGGGAAAGTTAGTGGGGATGGCACCCATCAATTGGGTGCGGGGGGGCGAGTGGTTTTCTGGATTTTGAAATGTGAATCCCTGCTGCAGGACACACGACTGAGATAGACTCTATCACATCTATTTCTCTTTGCTGTGTTACTTGTCTCTGATGGGGGTGGAACCATTGTTGCTATCAGCATTGCTAGTCGATTGGGTTAGTACCCAATTTAAATCGTTTTGACCAGGTCACAAAGTCCTCATAGGTGGGACCGGTCACTGATGCTTTAGCTCCCTCTCTTTGGGGTGTAGCATTACTGCTGTTGTACTTCTGAGGGCAGGTCCAATGCCCAAACTCACGACAAACATGGCAGGGTGAGTTGCTTGGATTTCTGCCGGTACTGAAAGGGACACTAGCTCTGTTTTCCCCTGGCTTTCTACATTGCTTTCATCCCTGGTCATTATACCGTGGAATCCATGTATTTTACCCAGATTTTGGCCCTTCTACATAGCATACCTCCTTTCTCCCCTCCGATCATGATACCTGGTCTGAAGGCTTCTGACAGCCTTCCCATGCTTTAACTACTATTGGGAAAAGCTGGTTCAAATAATACTCGGCTGTCACTACCATCCCTAGTTTAGCCTGGACCTTTGGGTAGAATTTTGCCAAGAATTTTTGTTTATACATAACCTGCCCATGGGGATCAGCCTGGATACCGTTTACCGGGATAACTCGAAAAGTGCGGAGAGTCATCTATCAAACACGGTCGGGTGCTCTCTTAACTCTTGTACAGCATTAACGAATTCCTGATCAGTATCGATTTGATTAATCCCTAACACCTGTTCTATCTGTTTACGCACATACATTGCGCTCGTTCCCATTTTAAACACATCTGTAGGGAGCCTTTCCTGCAGTTCGGGGTCAACGGCTCTTAACAACACCCTGACCTGCTCGAAACTGTCTAGCTCGGGGTGTCGCTGCACAAAAGCAGTCCACTCTCATCTAAGAGCCAAGGGATGCTTTTCCGGGTAAATTTTCCCTATCTCTTCAGCCAGAGTCTATGGCTGATAAAGGTACAGTCTGGCAGTGGGGAACTCGTGGAGTGGGAATCGGACTATTACCATTGCTCTGCCTATTACGGGAAGCAGTGCCAGGGAGTATCGGCTTTGGGATTCTGGGCGTGATGAGGCTTCAGAAGTGGTAGGGCGAGGGGACAGAGGCTATGCCCGTTCACCTCCTACCTCATCCGATACCAGTACAAAGCAAGGTGAAACAAGGTCAGAACATCCGGGCGCCACGGTGGAGGGTAAATTGAACTGTGCCGGGGTCAGAAGGGGAGTAGGGCAGGGGGGTGCAGTGGAGGGTGAAGTTATGCTCAGGATATCTACCTGAACCCTACGTTTCCTTGGTTTTGGCTGGGGGGCTATTTTAATAGGCTCATTCATGGATTCGGTCTTGGGGAGCGGGGCGGTTGCTACTTGTACCTCCTCCCTTGGGGCTGAAGGTTCGACTATCTGATAGCTCTGGGGTGCCGTTTTGATCATTGGATCAGTGGCAACCGGCGCGAGCTGGATAGCTGATATCAATGCCCTTTTCCGACCTAGTGCTGTCTGTAATTCGGCTATTTGTTTATCACACTCTGAGTGATCAGCAGCCAAATTTACCTCTTGTCTATGTTTCTCCATTTCCTCTCTTAACGCTCCCTGTGCATTTTCTAACTGGCGCTGACTTTCCTTAAATACGGCCTTGAGTTCCATTAATCATTTCGCACTTGAATCTGCATTCTGACCCTGCTGTGCTGACATGGCCACTAGATATTGTTGCATGCTAATGGTACCAGTTAAATGGGAAATTTGCTTTGCCTGTTCATAAATCGTAGTTTGGTCATTGATCTGGTTCATGAAATACTCCTCTTGGTTCTCTAACTGCTTGAGGGATTCCCTAATTACCTTTCCTAAGTCCGTATTCCTGCTATTAGCTCTGTGTTTATTGATGACCATGGCAGAGTAAATAGCATATCGTAACACTCGTTCAGCTTGCTTTTGTGAGCAAATTGTTGTGATGCCCAACCCTGACATGTCATCAAGCCAATCAACAGCTCCTTCTCGTGGATCTGCATGATTCTCCATGTTCTCATACAACCCTTCTAACCCCACATGCAGTACCTGTTTCCCTATTTTATCATTATAGGTGTCTAACAGAGTTGGCTCTTCCTTTCCTAACATCTCGTTAGTCTTATTCCCCATCGTCTTCACTTTTTTTGTGTGTGTATTAGGTCCCTTTTGTTCGGACAGACAGTATTGCCGTATTGGCTCTTAGTCTCGTGACCAAGACACTTGTCTGTCCCTTCGTGGTCGCCAAATTTGTGCAATTTTGGGTTCAAGCGTTTGTCAGAAATCACACCAAGGATTAGCAATTCTAAAACCACACAAACATAAGCATCACATTACACTCAACGCATTATCCTTACTCCTCACACTTAAGTGACTACTAAAGCACTATCTTAACAAGATACATTACTAAAGCACTATCTTAACAAGATACATTCAATACTAAAATTCTAACCATATATGTGATATATGAAATGTGCCTAAATCATCTCTAACTATTTTGTATGTATGTTGGGTGCGTGTTTTAGTGAGTAGGAGAGATACTACCAAGCAGGCAGGAAGTTGTGACGAAGTTCTAAGGCTGGCACAAAAATTAAACACTGTCTCTGGTTAGTTGCTGGCTGCAAATGTTTCTGGCTTGCTTCAAGTAGTTCATTTTGGCGTGTCGCTGTGACTTCCAAGAGCTGAGATACGGAAGTTTGAAACCGGCTGGTCGAGTTTGCAAGGTGTCCGATTCCGAGGCCTCTTTGGCAGCATACAATCTGAATTTCTTCGTTTACTCGGATCTGGCCATTAAACGTGATAGAGACACGCCATTGGTCTGTCGACGACATTATAAATGCGCAATGAAACCAACCTTCCAATCGCTTGGAACTTTGCCATGCCAGCAATTGTCAGCTGGGCATGCGGCATTAAGCCTCCATCAAGGTGGCAAGAGTGACCGGACAGGAGTTCCATGAGGTCGCCTGGGGGTTATGGTTTATCAACTCGCTGCCGAACACATAGTCATTTTTACCATTTCTTGTCAGCTAACCAACTCTCCCTCGGCGCAGATGACTGGCTACATGTACATCTCAGGGAAGGAAGAAGGCACTTGGCACCCCTTTAGTAGTGCGGCTGGGGGGATGTGAAATGGGATGGGAAATGGAAGGGGAATTTTATTTCATGAACCCTCCAGCAGACACTGCGGCGCCGGGGAACTGAGATACGGAACTCTGAAATCGGCAGGTGGAATTTGTGGAGTCCTGTAGCTCAGTGGTTAGAGCACTCGCTTTGCAAGCGAGAGACCTGAGTTCAATTCCAGGCAGAGGGCGAAACCTTGGGCAAGTTTCCTTACTCCACACAGAGCCTAATAATAATCCCTCCAAAAAAACCAAAAATAATAATAAATTGGTCATTTTCAATCCACGACTGTTTGTGGGACATTACTGTGCGCAATTGGCTGCCGTGTTCGCCCACAAATAGGCTAGGGAAGTGTTAGAATCTAACAGTAAAGGCTATAAAACCCAGAGATTGTACATGGTGTCCCTGTATTCTCCCTGTGCGCTGTGTGTGTGAATGACACGCATTCTGCCTCCGTCCTTAATTCCATGTAGCTATCTCTTCCGACAGTTAACTTATCAGATGTCAAGTCTGGTCAGTCACTAAGTGCTGCCTCCCTCCTCGCTCAGGCTCCCGCTCACTTTGTAAGATCGAGTCCTGTGCTCAGTGGTTAGAATACTTGCCTCGCAAGCGAGAGACCTGGGTTCGATTCCTGGCAGGGCGAAGATTGGGCAAGTTTCCTTACTCCACATGCCGGATAAAACGGATCAAGAAAAGAAAAACAATAATAATTTGGTCACTTCAATCCATGACTGTTTGTGGGACATTGCTGTGCACAATTGGCTGCCACGTTCGCCCACAAATATACAGTCAATTCACTTTACAGTGTGTTCTGTGAAGCGCTTTGGGACGTCCTCCCGACGTGAAAAGCGCTATATCAAATGTGAGGATTATTATTATTATTAATTTGCAAGATGTCTGATTCTGAGGCTTCTTTGGTGGCATGGAATCCGGAATTTCCTGGGGTCTTGGATTGGGCTGGGAATCATGCTAGAGACATTCCGGTGGGCTGTCAGTGATGGGAGGGCCTCCCCAAATGTGCTCTGGTGAGAACCCGGTGCTAAATTGCTCGTACACGACCTCATTCTGAGTCAGCGTTTTCGTACATAGTAGAACAGCTGTGATCTGTTGGAAGTCAGCCTTTGAGCCAAACTTTTGTGTCTCTTTCTGCACCGCCAACAGTCCAGAGGGTTTGTCAACCTAACCGGATTCGGGGGTTCGTGAGTGAAAGCCAAGGTCTGGTCTCAGAGTTGGGGTTTGCACAATTGAACATAAGAATATAAGAACATAAGAATAGGAGCAGGAGTAGGCCATTCGGCCCTTCGTGCCTGTGCTCCGCCATTCAATAAGATCATGGCTGATCTTCTCACCTAACTCTGATTACCTGCCCTGTCCCCATATCCTCTAATCCCTCTATTTTTCAAGAATCTATCAGTCTCAGCCTTGAAAATGTTCAAGGACTGAGCATCTACAGCCTTCTGGGGTAGTGAATTCCATAAGTTCACTACCCTCTGAGTGAAGAAATGTTTCCTCAACTCTGTTCTAAGAGGCTGACCCTCTTAGAACAGAGACCCCTGGTTATAGATTCTCCTACCAGGGGAAACTTTATCTAGCCCTTTAAGAATCTTATAAGTTTCAATAAGATCCCCCTAATTCTTCTGTACTCTAGAGAATACAGCCCTAGTTTATTCAGCCTATCCTCATAGGTCAGTCCCCTCATCCCAGGAACTAACCGAGTGAATCTACGCTGCAGCCCTCTAGGGCAAGTATGTCCTTTTTTAAACAAGGAGACCAAAACTGCACACAATACTCTGCGGTCTCACCAAAGCCCTATACAGTTGCAGCAAGACTTCCCTACTCTTATATTCTAAACCTTTCGAAATGAACGCTAACAGCCGTTCGCCTTCTTAGTTGCTGCTGCACCTGCAAACTAACTTTTTGGGACTGGTGTACAAGGACACCCAAATAGTGAATAATTTCACACTTGCTAACATTGAATTCCATCTGCCACCTACTTGCCCACTCCCCGAGCCTATCTATATCTTGTTGCAATGTTTTTGCATCATCCTGAGAGCTCACTCTGCTACCTAGTTTAGTATCATCCGCGAATTTAGACACATTACATTCAATGTCCTCGTCCAGATCATTGATGTAAATGGTAAATAGCTGAGGCCCAAGCACTGATCCTTGTGGCACTCCACTAGTTACATCCTGCCAATTCGAGAATGATCCGTTTATCACTACTCTCTGCTTTCTACCCGATAGCCACTCTTCTATCCATGTTAATATTTTCCCATTAATCCCGTGGGCCTTGATCTTGAGTAACAGCCTTTTGTGTGGCACCTTGTCAAATGCCTTCCTAAAATCCAAATATACCACATCTACTGGTTCCCCCTTATCCAACCTGCAGATACATCCTCAAAAAACTCTAAAAGGTTAGTCAAGCATGACTTCCCTTTTGTAAAGCCATGTTGACTCTGCCTAATCTTTTTATGGTCTTCCAGGTATCCCATAACTACGTCTTTTATTAAGGACTCAAGAATTTTCCCTACAACTGACGTCAAACTAACTGGTCTATAGTTTTCCCTATTTTCTCTCCCACCCTTCTTAAATAGTGGAGTTACGTTTGCAATCTTCCAATCAATGGGAACTTTTCCAGTATCCACAGACTTTTGGAAGATTATAGACATGCCATCCACTATCTCAGTAGCCACCTCCTTTAAAACTCTCGGATGCAGGCCATCCGGTCCAGGGGATTTATCGGTTTTAAGACCCGACAATTTACCTAGAACCATCTCTTTACTAATGTTAATCTCCCTAAGTTGCTCGCTAACATTGTCTTCTTGGTCCTCTATTTTTGGTATGTTTCCAGTGTCTTCTACGGTGAAGACTGTAGAAAAATACTTGTTTAATGACTCTGCCATGTCTTTGTCCCCTATTATAATTCCTCCGGTCTCTGCCTGTAATGGACCCACATTCACCCTCGCTAGCCTTTTCCTCTTTATATATTTGTAAAAACTCTTGGAGTCTGTTTTTATGTTCTTTGCTAGTTTGCCCTCGTAATCTATTTTCTCCCTCTTGATCAATTTTTTGGTCCTCCTCTGTTGTTCCCTAAAGTTCTCCCAATCCTCGGGTTTACTACTCATCTTCGCTGTTTTATAGGCTTTTTCTTTTGATTTGATACTTTCCCTAACTGCTCTAGTTAGCCACGGCTGCACCACCTTTCCCATGGCATTCTTATTCCTCAAAGGAATATGTGCTCGTTGGGAATTTTGCACTATCTCCTTGAATGTCTGCCATTGCTGGTCTACCGTCAAATCTTTAAGTTTAGTCTCCCAGTTTATTCTGGCTAAATCCTCTCTCATACCAGCAAAGTTGGCTCGATTTAAATTGAAGACTTTTGCTTCAGACTTAACTACTTCCCTCTCTAACTTAACGCTAAATTCCATCATATTATGATCGCTTTGCCCTAGAGGAGCCTTAAGTTCCAGTTTGCTGATCAGCCCTGTTTCATTACACAAAACAAGGTCTAATATGGCTTGTTCCCTGGTCGGCTCCTCAGCATATTGATCTAGAAAATTATCTCTAATACATTCTATAAACTCCTCTTCTATGTTACCTTTCCCAATTTGGTTGTCCCAGTCTATGTGCAGGTTAAAATCACCCACAATTAGTGTCTTTCCTTTGCTACATGCTCCACTAATCTCTTGATTTATACCTTGAGCGATACTTTGACCACTGTTTGGGGGTCTATAAACTACTCCCACTATAGTTTTCTGCCCCTTGAAGTTACGTATCTCTACCCATACTGACTCTACATCTTGCTTTTCAGATTTAAAATCTTTCCTCTCTACTGTTTTTATCCCATCCTTTATTAGCAGGGCCACTCCCCCTCCTCGTTTACCACATCGCCTATCTTTCCTATATACCACGTAGCCGGGAATATTCAGTTCCCATCCCTGATCACCCTGTAACCATGTCTCGGTGATGGCTACTAGATCATACCGGTTTGTCTCTATTTGTGCAACTAATTCATCTATCTTGTTACGAATGCTTCGTGCATTCAGATATAGCGCCCTTAATTCTGACTTCCGGCTATTAACCCTATTCACCAGCACTCTATCACTGTACTTCCTTTCCCTGCTTGACACACTTTGCTCTTCTCCCTTGTTAATCTGCTCTCTTGCTTTTGTTGATCTCAAGTTTAACTGTGGTGGACTATACTTTACTATGTTTTTACCTCCCCCCACCCCCCTTAGTAGTTTAAAGCCCTTTCTACCTCCCTATTTATTCGCGTAGCCAGGACATTTGTCCCAGCCCTATTTAGGTGGAGCCCATTCCTTTGGAAAAGCTCCCATCTTCCCCAATACTCGTGCCAGTGGCCCATGAATTGGAATTCCTGCTCTCCGCACCACTCTTTTAGCCAGGCATTCAGATCTATGATCTTCTTTTGCCTGTACCAATTAGCTCCTGGCTCAGGTAACAGTCCCGATATCATCACTTTGGAAGTTCTATTCCTTAGTTTAATTCCCAATTCCCGGAACTCGCTCCTTAACTCGTCCCTACTGGTCCTACCAATGTCATTGGTCCCTATATGTACCATTACGATTGGATCCTCTCCCTCATGCCTCAAACTTATCTCCAGCCCGGCGGTGACATCCTTCACCCTGGCCCCAGGAAGACAACAGAGTCTTCTTGTCTCCCTGCTACGGCTACAGAAAACTGTATCAGTCCTCCCGACTGTCTCATCCCCAATAAGAATTACATTTTTAACCTCCTGCACAGGGGTGTTGGGGTCAGTTTGCCCGTCTTCCTCGCAGATTTCCTTGTCCACACAGGTTGCCAATATTTCATACCTGTCAGACAAGGCTAAAGTCTGGGATTCTTCAGCCCCTCTCTTTCGGGAACGCTTGCCTGCCCGCCTGACTGTCACCCAGTCATGTCCGTCGCTGCTATATTCTTCTTCCTTGGGACTCAGGGGAGTGTCCGGCTCCAGGATAAAGCTGTCCAGGAAGTTTTCTCCATCCCTAATGCTGCGCAGCGTCTTCACCTGAGACTCCAGCTCAGCTACTCTCAGCTGGAGCTCTCTGATTTCCAGACACTTGCGGCAGACGAAGTCGCCCGGACTTAAGGCCCCTCCATTGACTCCCACATGTGACAGACCTCGCAGTTTACCTGCCACAACATTTTCACAAACTTTATATAGATACAAAGATATATAGCCTGCCCCCACTTCCCCCTCTGCACCTAATTCCCACTCTTACCAAATTCCCTCACACTCTGGCCTCGCTTCACTCCGGACACAGCTCACTCTGGGCTCTCGGCTCAGATTCTCCCTCAATCCCTCCAACCCCACCTCCCTCGGGTTCAGGAAGCCCCCGCTCCACACTTAGTTATTTATCTACAAACCGTACATTCTGCCTTCTGTAACCAACTATCCGATCAGTTAGAACATTGTGATGCAACCAATTGTCAGCCAGGCACCCAGGCTTCATCTGCGTTCCATCTAGATGGCAAGGTTGACCGAGCAGACGTTCCATGAGTTTACCCGGGGAAATGGAAGGGGGAGTTTGGTTCATGAACCCACCGCCGTGCACTTAGTCATTTTTTCCATTTCCATACAGTGGAGTCCTGTAGCTCAGTGGTTAGAGCACTCGCTTTGCAAGTGAGAGACCTGAGTTCAATTCCAGGCAGAGGGCGAAACCTTGGGCAAGTTTCCTTACTCCACACAGAGCCTAATAATAATCCCTCCAAAACAAAAACAATAATAAATTGGTCATTTTCAATCTACGACTGTTTGTGGGACATTGCTGTGCGCAATTGGCTGCCGCGTTCGCCCACAAATATACAGTCAATTCACTTTACAGTCTATTCTGTGAAGCGCTTTGGGACGTCCTCCCGACGTGAAAAGCGCTATATCAAATGCAAGGATTATTATTATTATTATTATTATTTCTTCTGGGTTAACTATCTGTCCCTGGGTGCAGACACAGTGGTCCGCTGCAACGTCGGAAAGCCGAGATATGGAAGTGTAAAATTGGTGGGATGAGTTTGCAATGTGAACGATTTTGAGGTCTCTTTGGCGGCATACATTCCAGATTTTCTCGAAGATGTGATAAGGTGCTGTATCAAATATCAGTGTTAATTGATTCGTACTTCTAGTTATTAAACGATGGGCACAGAATGCACAGTGGAAATAACTCCATTCAACTACAAAAAGTAACTGGGCCAAATGAAGTTTATCACCAGCAAAAAGTTACAAATTAATAAACATTTACATGCGCTTGAAAAGTTTCCCGTACAAGGCAATACAACACACAATATACTCAATACAATATTCACATTGAGTATGCCTCAACCCCACTCCTGGATTCTGTTGACCTTTATCTACAGGGAGCAGTTACATGGGAGGGCTTGTTCCTGCTCTGCCATACTTTATCTACAGCATGGCAAGCAACTATTCCCTTCTCTGCTGTTCCCCCCTTTTTGGGGAGACACAAGCAAACGCATCGTACATACATTGATATGCATAGTTGGGCCTGTCTTTGGATACATGGTTAGCGCTATTATAAATGCACAATGAAATCAACGAGCAAACAGTTCGTGACTCCAAAGTGTGTATGAGCTTCAGAATAACTTGACCTCAAGGTCATCAAGGTGGTTGGCACATAACAGGTTGTATTGTAGAGGTATTTGTGTCATGCAGATGAAAATAGTGATCCAATAGGTGCTGAGACAATTCAGAGGCTTGGGATAACAGTTGCTGTAAGTTGTTGCCTAGTATGTAATATTTGCATACATACACACATTTCTTGATAAGTTTGCAGAGATGTAAATATATACGACTGAAAATGTGCCATTCCAGTTGGTGGAACTATGGCTCATTGTGTAGGGATTGTATCTGGGATTGGTACAGGAAGGTGGTGGCAATATTCTCATACATGTCACCACATAAGGAGTTCCTGGTCCCAGGTCAGTATTTGGGGAAGCTGGTATTTTGCAAGAATATTGTTTAAACTTTTGACTTCAATCATATGCAAAAAGCTAAAGTAATATGTGATTAATGTTCCAGTTAAATATGTGGGAATAAAATTGAGACAATTTCACTTTTTTCTCAATCCATTATTCTGGTTATCTGCTAAATAAAAGAGGATATAAAGTGGCATTATTTTTAATTTTGCACCTGTAGCCTTTTGAAATTAATAAGAAAACAATAGTATCACTATAAGATTATCTATGCCTCAGAGGTAAACAAAGATTTAAGAATTTCCCTTTAGAGTAAATTATCTATCGCAAATAAAACCATGGAAATGTTAATTGAAGAAGATATTAGTGATGTTTGTACTTTTGTTGGTAAATGGTGGTAGTTTGGGAATTTGGGAATCACAGTATTAACTTTGAATTCATCAGATTGCAGTGCAGGAGGCTCATATCAGAAAAAATAATGTGATGCAAATCTCCTGCTGTTTTTTTCGCTAAGGAAAAAAGTATCACATGCATCAGTCAAGTAATCCAATATATTCTGTTATGGAAAGTGACTTCAATAGAACTATAGGAGTTTACAGTCAATTTAAGATTTGCATATGATATGGCATTTAGAATACATTGGAAAACATTAGAATACATTAGAATATACAGCACAGAAACAGGCCATTTGGCCCAACTGGTCTATGCCAGTGTTTTTGCTCCATACGAGCCTCCTCCTGCCCTCTTTCAACTAAGCCTTCAAGCATAAACTTCTATTATTTTCTCCCTCATGTACCTATCAAGTTTCCCTTAAGTACATCTATGCTATTTGCCTCAACAACTCCTTGTGGTAGTATGCTCTACATTCCCACTACTTTCTGTGTAAAGGAATTTCTTCTAACTTCCCTATTTGATCTATTTGTGACTATTTTATATTGATGGCCCCTGGTTTTGGTCTCCCCCACAAGTGGAAACATCTTCCCCATGTCTACCCAATCAAAACCTTCCATAATTTTAAAGATCTCTATCAGGTCACCCCTTACCCTCCTCTTTTCAAGAGAAAATGTCCAAGTATGTTCAGCCTTTCCTGATAGGTATAACCTCTCAATTCTAGAATCATCCTTGTGAGTCTCCTTTGCACCCTCTCCAGTGCCTCTACATCCCTTGCATGGTTTGCCTTTTTTAGGGCTTCATTAGCCTGCATTGCTCCTTTTAGTGAATTGTATATATGTACGCCTAGATCCCTTTGCTCCTCTACCCCATTTAGGTTTTGATTTTCCAGGATGAATGTGACTTCCTTATTTCTTCCACCAAAATGTATCACCTCACACTTTTCTACATTGAAATGCATTTGCCATTTAAATGACCACTCAGCAAGTTTATTAATGTCTTGCTGTAATTTGGTGTTGTCTGCAAATTTTGAAATTGTACTGTTGATTCCTGAATCCAAATCATTAATGAATATTGTGAACAACAGTGGTCCCAATACCGATCCTTGTGGAACACCACTGCCCACCCCCTGCCAATCTGAGTAGCTACCATTTACCCCTACTCTCTGTTTTCTGTTTTGTAGCCAGCTTGCTATCCATTATGCTATTTTCCCTCTGACTCCACAGCATGACCTTCGTTTTTGAAATCTGTGCTGACTATTCTTTATTATGTTTTCCATTTCTAGATGTTTCTATTACCTCCTTCAGTAAGGATTCCATTATCTTTCCTACCACCAATGTTAAGATGACAGGTCTACAGTTCCCTGGGCTTGTTCTAACTCCCTTTTTAAATATAGGTATATATCTAATCTTGTGAGATTATTTTATTTAAACAACAAAGAAGTTCTCTTTTCTTGGTTTAATCTTTCTTCCATAAAAAATGTTTAGAATTCATTATTGCTTTGCGATGTTTAAGAACTCGAGGGCTGCACTAATTTGAGGGCTGCGGGTGGGAGCTGGGATATTGTGATATGAATGTCCACATGCGATCCATGCGGTGCTGAATCCACAATGGCTGTTTGAAAATCTGAATCTGTTGTGTTTTTAATTTTCTGCCTTATCAAATCAAAGAATTTGTCAAAAGTACTTTTACTCTTGTGATCAGCCCAACATGGATCAGATTCAGTTATCAGCCCCAAGGCCCCAAACTCGTTTTCATTATTGTGTGTCCACACTCACACCCTAACACAGTGTCCGCACTCACAACCTAACACTGTGTCCACACTCATGTAACAATGTGATCAGGCCACGGTTAGGGCCGTGTCTCTGGGGTGAGTGAATGTACAGGTAACGTTTTCATGCCAGCAGCAGTTTCGGATTTCCAAGCTTTTCTCATGTTTGAAGCCAGGTTTGTGGTGTTTCCGGTTGCTGAGCTCTTCGCTGTAAAGGTCTGCACTTCACTTGTTGGAGGCAAAGCAGTAATCTTCCCAGCGGAGGCAAGGCCAATCAGTTATTGCCGTTGTGCAGTAATATGAACACAGATCTTTGGCTAGTCTGAGTCTAGCCTGAGATCCCCGAGCAGAAGCAGAGATATTGTATTCATATTTTTATTTCCACAAGCAGCTGAACCCTTAGCAAGCCAAACTCTAACCCCAAAACTTACAGCAATGTTCTTTTTAAACAAAATGTATATTAATTAATAAATAGAATATATGTTTGCATTTGTCCCAAAGAAAAAGATTCCAGTGACAAAACGAAAATGCAATTCATTGGTATTGGACCATAGGCACACATTTAAGATCAAAACACCCAAACCCATCGCAACACAAAATACACAATAAGATACAGAGCAACAAAGCACCGCTGTGGCTGGAGGAGACTCTGCACCTCCATTGAGGTGGAGGCATTGGTAGCTCTGGTGCCTTTATCTGCAGATAAAGCAGATATCGCTGCCCTGTAGACAGACAGACAGACATTGTCGGAATACTTTTTGGTTACAAGCCGAGCATTACAAAGACATTGTATACACACAATTTTGCGCACATTTATATTCTTGGGGATGCTCGCGGCTTACACGGTGAGCACCCCTGATGCCTCCTCCTGCAGGGCAGGGATCCCGGCGCGTGGGGTTAGTGCAGGAGTGGCTGCGGCTGAGCCGAGTTTCAGCAATGCGTCTCAGACATCGGAGAGCACAAGCCTGCAGCAGCGTCTCCCACATTGTGTGTCATTGGAGACCATCAGGTTTCCGGAGCCAAATGGCATTTCCGAGCTGATGATCCTCCAGGTAACTCATGTGGGTCTCTCTACAACTACCTCATTCCCACACCCCTATCCGGCCCCTATCCATCCCTCCCTCCACACCTTTAACCCTGTCTCCCCCTCCTCTCTCACTGCCATCATGTCCAAAATCAAGACAACCACCTGCTCCCTTGACCCATCCCTACCCCTCTGCTTACCTCCCAGCTCCACCTCCTTGCACCTCTATTCACAGACATCATCAACCACTCCTTGTCCACTGGCACTGTTCCCCTTAAACACAGACATCCTTACCTCCATCCTCAAAAAAACCTTCCCTGGACCCATCCCTGCTGTCGAACTACTCCCTTTGCGTACCCCCACCCAATTCCAACCTCCCTTTCTAAGGTCCTGGAACAAATCATTGCTTCCCATCTTCACTCCTTTCTCTTCCACCACTCCCTCTACAAAATCCTCCAATTGTTACAAACAACATTTTGTCCATCCATGACCAGGGATCTCTTGACCACTCTATCCTTCTCCGCTCTCCTCAGCTCAATATTTACAGTCCTGCGCTTGACTGGTTCAAATCTTACCATTCCTAACCTTGCCCTGAATGGCTTCTCCTCCAATCCCCGTGCTGCCACATTTGGCATTATTCAGGGCTCTGTCTTTGGTCTACACCTTGGGCACTGACAGCATCACCATCCATAGATGCACTCTGCACCTCACTGAGCCACTACAGTACCTTGAAGTCTTGTTCGACCTTCAAACCCTACATCCATACCATGACCCGTTCTGCCTTTCCCCCACCTGACCACCTAGCTCCACCACTGATTCTCCATTCAGGCCACCGAGACCCTCATCCATGCATTCATTACATCTAAGCTCAACTACGCTAACTCCTGCTTGTCAGCCTTTCCAATTCTTCTCTCCACAATCTGCAGATCATTCAGATCATTGCAGCTCATGTCTTCTCCCGCACCAAGCTCCATCACCCTATCAAAACCACCTTCGCCTGGCTCCCCATCCCCTAGAGAAATCTCGTCCTCACTTTCAAAGCAACCCATGGCTTTGCTCCTTAATACCTCTGTGACCTGCTAATCCCACACCAACCTGTCTATTCACTCTGCTGAGCTGGTGAGCGGGTTCCAGCCTGCTCCATATCCCCATCTCGCCCACCATTGGCAGTCAGACCTTTAGCCTTTCTGTGCCCTCCTTCTGGAACTCCACCCCGGAGCGCCTCTGCCTCATTGCCTCTCTTCCTTCAAGGCCCGTCCAAAGACCCTCCTCTATGATTGTGGCTTTGGTCATCCTCCTACCCCTACCCTCCCTGCCCCCACCCCTCTTATCCCAAACCCAGCTCGGGTCCAAATCCTTGACTATCCAGAGCCTTGGGACATCCTCCGACGTGAAAGGCATCGTTGCTGGAAGAAGAAACACGAGTACAGGTCCTTCTCGATGGAGCGGAACCTGGAGCGGAAGACAACCTTAGAGGCCTTGGGACACTGTTCCCTCACCTCCTCGAGCTCAGTGGTTAGAGCACTCGCTTTGCAAGTGAGAGACCTGAGTTCAATTCCAGGCAGAGGGCGAAACCTTGGGCAAGTTTCCTTACTCCACACACAGCCTAATAATAATCCCTCCAAAACCAAAAACAATAATAAAGTGGTCATTTTCAATCTACGACTGTTTGTGGGACATTGCTGTGCGCAATTGGCTGCCGCGTTCACCCACAAATATACAGTCAATTCACTTTACAGTGTATTCTGTGAAGCGCTTTGGGACGTCCTCCCGACGTGAAAAGCGCTATATCAAATGCAAGAATTATTATTATTATTATTATTATCTCCTAGAGCTGCCCCGGTCCACGCAGTGAGTCCTTAGGGAAACCAGGCCCTGTAGCTGCCGAAGTGCAGAATTGTGCACTCCTGCAGGAATAGGATGTTACCCTGGATAAATACTGTAAGGTGAAAACACAATGCTTGGTTTTCCAGACATATTTAGGGTAACTATCTTCAGAGACATCTTTATGTTTTATTTGGCACTTTGATCCTGGTCCCTCCATCTCTGACCCTTTTTATGATTGGGGGCTTCATAGACACAGGGATGCTCGCAAACAGTTTCTCAAAGTGTCCTTTTTCCTGGTGACCACTCGCACTGCCTTGGCCACGAGCCTCCTATTTGGGTCAGGCTCTTTGTCTTTCTTCAGAGCTTTAAGCAAGTTTCCTGACTCCACACGCCTCTGATTACCTAGCAGTAAGTAGGAACCTGGATGTCAGTCGACTGGTTGAAAAAATACTAATTTGGTCACTCAATTCACACCTGTGGGACACTGCCGTGCGCAATTGGCTGCAGTGTTTCCCTTGCAAAATACAGTCAATTCACTTTGCAGTATATTCTGTGAATCGCTTTGAGACACTTCAATGATGTGTTAAGGCACTATATTAAATGCAAGGATTATTATTATCACGAGACACAGAAAACATAACTAGGCCACACCGTGAAGTCTACATGACATGATCCGCCCACTTGGCTCAGATGACAAGTCTGACCTACCCATTTGGCCCTGATGAAATGTTCCACTCCCTTCTGGACCCAGACAACATGACCAGGCCCATCTGCTCAGCCCAGGCGATTGGACCTGCCCACAAGGCCCAGACCACGGGCCTGACTGGTGGGTCCAGATGACTGGGGAAGCCTGCAAGGAGACCGAGGCCTCGACAACACAACCCAGCCTGTCTTCTTGGCCCAAGAGGACACAAATTAGATTCACTAGATCCAGACAATAAACCAGGTCCACCCAATGGTTCAGAATGGCACAACCCAGCCCATGTGGCCTTGCTCACGAGGCACAGGCAAAACAACCAATAGGTTCAAATTACCTCCATCCAGACAAACAGGCTTGCCCCAGATGACCAAAGTGAGCCCGCCCACTAGGCCCAGAAGACACAATCAAGTCTAGATCTAGGCCACTTGGTCCACACACATGACCTCACTCACCAGTTAGGCCAAGGTGAGTGGGTCGCTTGGCTCAGACGACATGACCCCATCTTGGCCCGAACAATCAGGCCCATCCTCAAGCCCCAGCAGACCTGGCCCGTCGGGATTGCTCTAGGTGAAAAGCCCGGCCACAAGGCCCACACAACGGGGCTGACCAATAATGCCCAGGAAATATGACCCGGCCCGCCCACGAGGCCCAGATGATCGTTCCTCCTGCTTGGCACATATGGTGCACTCGGCCCAGACAAGATGGGACTTTGCTCCCTCCACCATAAGACAACTGGGTTCAGCCACGAGGCGCAGGTGACCCGCTCACAACATCCAGACAACCTTGGCTCAGATGATGGGCAGGCCCACTGGAAAGGCAACAACATGTCCAGGTCTGCCTACGAGGCCCAGGTATCAGGACCCAGCCCAACCGCAAGACCCAGGCGACGTGACCCGGTCCTCGACTGAAGTCGTAGTGACAAGTTAAGCCAGGGTCTTATCAGGAGTTTACCTCTAGGTATAGGAATAAATATGATGGCCATGCAAGCTAGAGAAGAGAATTTAGGAGAATTATTTTTCACTGAGTTGTTGGGATGTTGCCTTGCCAAGTAAGGTAGCAGAAGTATAGTCCAGAGGGAAGCAGACAGGCACCTGAAAGAAAAATTTGAACAAGTATGGGGCAACAACAGCTTGCACTTATATAGTACTTTCTACGCAAGGAAGCATCTCAGAACGCATAACAGTGTCAGAGCCTGACTCCAAGCCGGGGGGGGGGGGGGGGGGGGGGAGCGCGGTGGGTGGGGAGGTGTCTATAAGCACGGTCAAAGAGGAAGGTTTTCAGGTGGGACTTGAAAAAGGGAGGGGGCAAGGCGGAGGGATTGAGGGAGAGTGTTCCAGAATTTTGGGGCATGGTGGCTGAAAGCGCGACCTCCGATGGTGGGGCGGAGGGTGCGAGAGACGAGCAGGAGGAAGGCCGGTACCAGTCAAGCGGAGGCGCTGGGTGGTGGATTGGGGAGTGAGGAGATTGGAGAGGTAGGGAGGTGCCAGGGAGTGAATGAAATTGTACATGAGTGGGAGGATCTTGATGTTCAACGTTCATATCGAGATTACATTATTGGACCAAGCGCTCCATCTTGAGAACAGGAAAAGCCAACAAAGTGCATGGGGCTGTGGGCTAAATGGACGCAGTATATGATTCTAAATGATTACATCAAATCGCTGTAAATTGAAGACGATCACAATATGCGTTATTGTTTTTATTAGCCATATTTTCATCAGCAAGTTATTGGTTACAAATTTTAAAGGGACAAAAAGGGAACTATTCTTAAGAAAACAGAAATAAAAGCAGGTAAACACACACCAAACCTGAATAGAGTAAAAGCTCAAAAATCCATTCTCAGAACATGCTGACAGATGTACGAGTCCATAAAAGAACTTCCATCATAGTTTAATGTCATGTTTCTGGTTTATTTAGGTTTACTGATTTTAGATACAGTAATTCAAAATCTTCTAAATCAATAATCATGCAGATCCAGATCACGGGAATCCATCATCGTCATCCTCTGCCATTTCTTTTGCAAATTCCAGATCTTGTTGCTCCCTTTCTCGCCGCTCCTATAAGGGATGATATTTATTCTATATCAAACATCCATGTTGATATACAACAACTTGCATTTATGTAGTGCCCTGCATGCGCGGGGTAGCATCTCACGGCACTTAAGATTGGGGGAGCTTGATGCTGAGCCAGGGAGAGAGGGAAGGTGATCTTAGGCACGATCGCATCTTCAGGTGTGATCTGAAGATAGACATGAAGGGGGCAAGGCAAGGAGGGGATTCAGGGAGAAAGTTCCAGAGTCTCAGGGCATAGTGACTGAAAGCACAGCTGCCGAAACATCTTGGAGCGCTTAGATCAGAACTCAGTGCAGATCAGAATTCAAACCTTCTGTCTTTATGGACAAGAGCTGCATTTATTCATTAGATCACTGGGGGAACTGCAGCTATTCATCAATTGAAGCCTCACCTCAGCTGATTCCAAATCTTTGTTGTATGACTTGGGTGGGAATCGCATTGCCTGCAAAGTATAAATGCACAGGTAAGATTTGAGATAGATATAACATTTCTCTAAATAATTTATATTTCATACAATAAGATTTTGTCAAGGCTGACCTTTTAAGCCTAGCAGCACAGCTCTGGATGCTTGGCTTCATTTAAACGTCTTTACGTTCACATTGAGGTTACATTATTATATAATATAATAATCCTTGCATTTTTCACGTCTTCTAGACATCTTAAAGAGCTTCATAGAATATACTGTAAAGTGAATTGACTGTACATGTACACATACAGTGCTCAACTGTCTGGAAATCCTTGCATAGTGCTTTTCACGTCTTCTAGTTGTCTCAAAGCACTTCACAGAATATACTGTGAAGTGAATTGACTATATATTTTGTGGGTGAAACGCAGCAGCCAATTGCGCACAGCAGCGTCCCACAAACAGTGATAGATTGAAGTGACCAAATTATTTTTTTTTGTTGAGGGATTATTATCAGGCGTGTGGAGTAAGGAAACTTGCTTAATGATGCAGAAGAGAATTAAACCAATCAGCAATTTGGCGCACTATTTAAACTATCTGCCTAAAGCAATTGAGGGCAAAGGGGTAGCTATCCGAGCTGCATGGTGAGTGTTGAACCCCCCGCTGATCATAAGACTGCCTTAAGGGAAGAGATTGATTGAGCTTGCTACCTGAAGCAAACACCCTTGACTTGTACTGAAAGTGAGTACAATAAGGGAGGCTTGCAGAAAGGTGTGAGTATAATAGGATTCCTCTATAGTTTGCTTATTGATGAAATATGCTTAAACCTGGAGTGTAGTATTCAAGCCTTGCTAACTTGACTGATGATAACCATGAATGAATGCATAATTCAGTAAAGTCTGCGAGAGTGTCATATTTATCGCTGAAAATTCCTGAGATACAAATCTTACCGGCTGAGAGGTATTCACTGACTTCCGGAGACAACAAAGTGGCCTCAAAATAGAGAGAAAGTGATCTAGGAAGGTATCACCACTTAGTGACAGTGACAATATTCAAATGCTCAAGAATAAATTTCTTTCAACTTCATATCAACAGCATAATTGTTCATCAGCACTGGATTACTTTTGTAGCAGTTTTTCATCCTTTCAAAGACTGTAAATTTTACATTAAATCAGGGATTATTCCCCCCAGAAAAGTGATCCACCAATCGACTAACAAACTGGTTCCTACTTACTGCTAGATAAACAGAGGTGTGTGGAGTAAGGAAACTTGACCAACATTTCATCCTGCCGGGAATTGAACCCTAGTCTCTCGCTTGTGAGGTGAATGCTCTAATCACCGAGCTACAGTACTCCACATATACGTGAGGAAAGATGCATTTCCCACACAAAAATTACAAATTACACAAGAAATCAACACCAGGACACAGTCATCTTTAAAACTAATAAGACTTCATCATGTACAGAAGGCGAGATGGAATGTGCTTTCTGACAGACAATTCTTTGTTTCAATGTTTGAAAAATGTTTACCTGGGACAACTATGAATTTGAATTCACCTACTACTTTTTTCTCTCTCATATTAAATCAAGTCAAACTATAAGGTTATTAGGGTGCACTTTACCTTAACAGACATGTTGTGGATATCCAGACAGAAGGAGATTCTCTGATGGAAAGCTAGCTGAGGCTCTCGTGTGCCATAAATGTCAATGGTCTCTTTAGATTGGACATATCCTCTCTCATGGTTAATGCTGGCCTCAATTACACCATCACGAATTGCCTGGCAAAAAGGGGCAGATTTTAACGTAAATTTCGAATGTATTTCAACACAAATGCAAAATAATGGCACAGACAAACATTTTTCTAAATTGAATCTTTTCAAACTGAAGCATTTGTACAGAATATTTTTAAATATGGGCAGCCCCAATAATGTTATAGTGGACAGAGTTGCATCTTATGGACCAGAAGCTAAGTTTACAGGTCTTAGCTGAGGATTCTAACGAAGGGGAGAAACAGATAGAACTCATCATTCTGGTTCTTCTGCAGCATTCTACTTGTAGGGTGTGTGGGTATGGAAGCTGATGAAGAGAGATCAGGTTTGACTAAGATGCCCTCCACTCAAATGGTTTTGACAATCACTGCCAAGACTCAGGCAGGAACAAAGCCTACTTGAATAGAGTATTGGAGGGCAATGCATGTCCACTGAATGGTACGCCAGCATTAGGGATGGTGGACCAGGGGCATATCCCAGAGGGGAGAAAAATTAGGGAGAAAATACACTAAAATTATATATTACAAACATTCAAAACAATAATTTGAGAACACAAAGTTAATTCAGACAAATTGTTAATCATTTAATATTTATAAGATGGATGCTATGTGTCTTTCACCAATGCAGAGGAAAGACAGATGACCATTCACTGATTTGGTCTCCCTCCTACAATCATGAACTAACAATGGAACAAACAGCAGAGACTGGGCAGCCTTTCCATCCACATCAGTTTGTAATGAGCTGATAAGAAATAATAGGAAATAATACTTGCATTTGATATGGAGTCTTATCGGGTCATTGAGATGCCTCAAAGTGCTTCACAGAATATAAAGTGGAATCCGCGTTAGCAGACGCTGATTAACCCCAGGTAAATCCGTTGAAATGCCTGGCCCTGATTCATTTTTATTCTTTCTCGTTTTAAACATATCTATTAATTCGGACGAAAATCCGGTTAATCCAGTCAAATGCCGCACTTATCACTGCTGAATGTACTCACTCGGGCCTTCAGTGTCAGGAGCGGCTCCAATCAGACAGCGTGGCTCCAGCATGGAGATGGGTGGAGTCACACTGCGATTGACAGTGGACTCCAGCCATTCACAAGAAGCTCGGGGGGAAGTGGGGGTGGGTAGTGCTGGGGAGTGGCAGTGACTGCATCCGGTGGCCAGGGAGAGGACCAATTTGCGGCAGCTCTGAGGTGACTGACACCTCATGGGAGGGAAGAGGCATTCAGTAGAGACAGTGGGAAGAGAAGAGAAAGGTAAGAACTTCAGTTATCAGATGCTGGTTAAATTGGACAAAACTCCTTTCCCTGATGGGTCTGGTAAAGTGGATTCCACTGCATTGTAAAGTGGATTAATTGTGCATTTTGGGTGAAAAGCAGCAGCAAATTGCGCACAGAAGTGTCCCACAAACAGTTGCAGATTGAGCGATCAAGATTTTATTTTTAAGAGTAAAATAGCGTATCATTTCGACTAAATGCACAAAAGTTGCCTGGGGAAACTAATGGTCAATGGTTTCCCCAATGGCATTGCTCCAATGTGGAACTCATGATTGTTTGAGTCCTCTTTACTTTACATTTGGAACAGGTTTTTTGAATTAAGACATACAGCAAGAGTAGAGAAGCCAGCACCTGCATATGCTCAATGGCTCAAATGGGCTACTTTCTGTTGGACTCCTAAATGTGCTCCTAATTTCTTGCAATTTTTATAAAATTGACCTATGGTTGCACTCGTTTCTACATAGATTACTCAAGTTACCTTGGCAACTATAAACTCTGCATCCTCTGGGCTGTCCAGCTGGAGTTTCTGTGCTATATCAGTCAGAGCGATGCGGGAGTAAGATAAACTGATCATTCTCACACCTGTAGGGAAAAAGAAATTAAAAACATACTTAATCTTCAATCCCAAGATGTTCTTACTGTAATATGGCAATTGTATGCAGCACTGTAATACTCGAGAATCCAGGTGGTTCCGGATCAATGCTCTGCGGAAGATCAATATATCTCTGTGATTTGTGCTCCATTCCTCTCACTAAATACCCCAAGATGACGTTTGCTTTCTTTATTGCATCATACACCATGCTGATTGTTTCAGCAATCTATCCACAGGAGTAGTGTCTTCACTCTTTACTCAAGTCGTTGCTCTGCTAGAATTACGTGTTGAGTCGCCTTACTCTGTTTAGCTGAGACAAAGCACACATTAGGGATGACCATTATCATTAATCTGTGAGTGTTGGTGAGTGCAGCTTTAGCTGTGAACATCAGGACTAGTTCAGATATTCCCAGTATTCACACACCGGACAGGAACATAAAAGAATCTCTGGTTATTGTGTGTGCGTGTGTGAGTGGGTCTGTCTCTCTATGTGTGTGTGTGTCTGTCTCTTTATGTGTCTGTTTCTCATTTGGTCTATATGTTTGTGAGTGTCTATGTGAATGTATCCCTCTCTGTATGTTTGTGAGTGTCTGTGTGACTCTCTCTCCACTGTTATGTATGCGTGTGAGTGCATGTCTCTTCTACATGTGTGTATATATGTGTCTTTGTGTAACATGTACCTCTCTCCTTTGTGTGTGTGTGTCTTTGTGTCTGAGTGTGTGTGTCTCTTTGTGTCTATAAGTGTGTGCGTGTCTCTCCGCCTCTGAGCGTGTGTCTCTCTCTCTCTCTTTCTGAGAATGTGTCTCTGTTTGTGTGACTGTGTGTGTGTGTCTCTCTCTGAGAATACGGGTCTCTCTGTGTCTGTGAGTGCGTCTCTCTCCGTCTCTGAGTGTGTGTGTGTGGGGGGGTTGTCTCTCTCTCTCTCTCTGGGTCTCTGTGTCTGCGTGTGTTGCCGGGCTCTCAGAGTTTGGAGGTGGTGAGCTCCTGTAGGCCACAGTCAGGACACCAGTCCTGATATTGTCTGTTTTTGACAGATCTCCAGGCCCTTTGTTCCTCCCCCAACCCCATGGCCCACCCAGTTTTTGCTAAAGAAGTAAAAACATTTTTTGCAACAGTCTAATATGTGTTATTTCCTCAGGTTTAGTTTTTATCCATAAAGGTTGGCAGTAAAATGTATCTCAATGGCACCAATCACCCCCGCAATTTTCCGCAAAGTTTGGTTGGTTAATTCCCCCACAATTTGGGGTAAATATTTACACAATTTTTATTGGCCCAGCCTATGGGTCTGGACACAAAAGAAATTATGCCAAATGCAAAAAGATGATCCAATGTGCCAGTCAGCAACCTAAGGCTCTTTTACATTCCATTGGATCAGTCAGCAGTTCAGATACTTTGTAGTACCATTAAATCTGGGACTGACCTGAGCTCCACGTAACAATCCACTAGCAGTCTACAATGATTTTGAGCGCTCTGAGATGCTACCCTGCGTGGAGGGCACTAGATAAGTGCAAGTTGTTGTTGTTATTATAAACTGTTAAACATCTTTCATACACCTTCCCTTCCATGGTCACAGGTCCAGGTCTTGGGCTGCAGTATATCAACATCATCAATAAAATTACTCATTTGATATGTAGTAGATGTTCACACAATAAGTGCTGCAATGATGTATAGAACGCAATGGTCCTAGTCTCCCAAGTTGTGACTAAACTACTGGGTAATGCTGCTCAGATCCCTTGGATGACTAACAATATCATCCTTTGGTATGAAGGGAATAGAATTCATCCCTTCCGTTACCCGCTAAGCTTCCCAGCCAATCTCAGTGACATGTGGTAATCTTAACTTTTTAGATGAGTTTGGTAACCACGTGACCATGTAAAACCCAGTATACAAAACAATTAGTATTTGATAACTGATATTTGATAATTCGATACCTCTTGGGTATGACAGAAGTCTGATTAACATCAACATACATTACAATAAACCTCACATAAGTTGTACCAGATGGGACCATACATTTAATATGACTTATGTAAAGTATGAGTTATGTCAAACCTGCATAGAATATAAACTCTTGAACAGGACTTGCGCAGATTTAAGTGATTATACAATGCATACAGATCAGACTTATGTGAGTTTTACTGTACAGCTTGGTACGGAATACAAATTAATACACATAACAAGAAGTGCTTCATGTGACGGCTGTTACATCAGGCAATGTGCAGAAAAATATAACATGTATGCATTTTCACATTCAAAGGTAGAACAAGTATTTCCATCGCTGACTAGAGATTATTTGTGGGGTAGCAGGTACTGAAACACTGAATAGGGAGCAAGCAGGTGAAAGAATATAGTATTCTAGGTACTATAATCTGGGACAAAATAGATTTTACTTGGAAAAATATGGGTTAATAAAAGCCAACATGGATTTGTTAAAGGCAAAAAAGTTCTGTATCCAGAACATGGATACAGAACTGACTGGGAGACAGAAAGCTTAGAGTTGTGGTGACCAGTTGTTTTTCTGACTGGAGTGGTGTGCAGTGGTATCTCCCAGGGGTCAGTATTGGGACCACTGCTGTTTTTGATCTATATAAATGACCCAGACGTGGGAATAGGGAGTACAATTTCCAAGTTTGCAGATGATACTAAGCTAGAAAAGTAGTAAGCAGCGTGGAGGATATTGGCACACTGCAAGAGGACATAAACAGACTGTAAAGTGGGCAGACACATGGCAGAAAAGACACTTGTATAGCATCTTTTACGTTGGGAGGACGTCCCAAGGCGCTGGACAGTGAACAGCATTTCAGACCCAAACAGGGAGCGAAAAGGGAGGTGAGCGGAACGGAGGTGACCGATGGCATGGTCGAAGAGGAGGGTTTTGAGGCGGGACTTGAAGGAGGCTAAGGAAGGGGCGAGGCGGAGTGATTGAGGGATGGAATTCCAGAGGTTGGGGGCAAAGTAGCTGAAGGCTCTCTCGCCAATTGTGTGGGTGGGTCGGGGGACGTGGAGCAGGCCGGAGCCAGCTGAGCAGAGGGAGCGGGCTGGTTGATAGGGGGTTAGGAGGTTGCAGAAGTAGGGTGGGGCGAAGCCAAGGAGGGCTTTTTAGTTGAGGACCAGGATCTTGAACGGGATCCTCTGAAGGATAGGCAGCCAATGGAGTCGGGCGAGAATGGGGGAGATGGGGTCCCGGAGTTTGGTGAAGGAGAGGACACGGGCTGCAGAGTTCAGGATTATCTGCTGCCTGTGGGAGGAGTTGGGAAGGCCGACAAGCAGGGCGTTTGCATAGTCGAGCCTGGATCTGATGAAGGCATGAACAAGAGTTTCAGCCTGAGGGGTGAGGTAGTGGCGGAGTCGGGAGATGTTACGGAGGTGAGTGAAGGCAGAGCGGGTCACGGCTTGGATGTGGAGAAGAAAAGACAGTTGAGGTTAGAACAAGACACCCAGGTTCCTGACTGGCTGGTGAGTTGAAGTGTGCAACCATGGAGATTGATGCTGCCAGAGCCTGAGGTGCTGAGGCGCTGGCGAGAGCCCATCAGGAGAGCCTTAGTCTTGTTCACATTCAACTGTAGGCAATTTGCCCTCATCGAGGACTTAATGTCTGACAGGCAGTCTGTCAGGACAGCAGTGGTCCTGGAGTTGAGGGTGGAGGCAGAAAGATAGAGTTCGGTGTCATCTGTATACGTATGGAAGTTGACCCCATGTCTGCGGATGATGTCACCAAGAGGGAGCATATAGATATTAAAGAGGAGAGGGCCAAGGACAGAGCCCTGGGGGACGCCAGACGTGACAGTGCAGGGGCTGGAGGAGAAACCGTTAGAGGCACGTGAAGATGGTGAGAGATAGGATTCAATCCAGGCAAGGGCAGGTCCGCGAAGATTAAGTAAAGAGGCGAGGCAGTGAAGGAGGATGAAATGGTCGACAGTGTCGAAGGTGGCAGAGAGGTCGGGAGGACAAGGAGGCAGAGGGAGTCCTGATCACAGATGTTCAGAATGTTATCAGTGACTTTGACCAGAGCTGTTTCTGTGCTATGGAAGCTGGATTGGAGGGGTTCAAAGAGGGAATGGCGAGAAAGAAAGGAGCGGAGTTGGGACGTGATGACTTGTTCCAGGACCTTGGAGAGGAATGGGAGGTTAGAGATGGGGCGGTAGCTGGAGAGTAGGGATGGGTCCAGGGAAGGTTTTTTCAGGATGGGGGTGATGACAGCTGTTTTTAGGGGGGTGGGAACTGAACCGGTGGACAGGGAGAGGTTGATGACGTCGGACAGGAGAGGGGCCAGAATGTGGAGCTGGGAGATGAGGAGAGAGGTGGGGATGGGATCGAGGGAGCAGGTGGTGGGTTTAAGTTTGCGAACGATAGCGATGAGGGAGGCGGGAGAGATAGGGTCGAAGGAGTATAGGGGGGGATGGGTGGGGAGTGGGTCATGAGGGAGAGGTGATGTGGGGGTGGAAGTGGACGGGGCAGAGGTGGCTGAACGTATCCCCTCAATTTTGGATTCAAGGAAATCCAGCATCTCCTCACAGTTGGAGTTTGAGGAGAGGCAAGGTGTGGGAAGGTGGACGGAGGAGATGGTTTGTGGTGGAAAAGAGAAGCCTGGGGTTGTCCTTTGCCTCCAAGATAAGCTTGGAGTAGAAGGAGGATTTGGCGGAGGCAAGAATGCGGCGGTAGGTCTTGGTCTGATGAAGCGAAATCTGCCAATGGACCGTTAGTTTGGATTTAGTCCAGGCGCGTTCGGCAGTTCGTACTTGTGCCTTGAGGGAACGGAGATGGCTGGTGTACAAGGGGATTTATGGAAGTATGAGGCAGTTCGGGAGGCAAGGGAGTCTAGAATGGAAGAGGAGTTGTGGAGAAAAGAGAACAAGGAGGGTAGATCGGTCAGTGAGGGCCAGAGGGATAGGAGTTCAGATCTCCAGGGCAGTGGAGAGGGATAGGGAGGAATTTTTTTTCACATGGACGGTATGTGATGGTCGAGGTTTAAGAAGGTGGAAAGGGTACAGAGGTGTTGAGGAAGACAAAGTGGTGGTCCGAAATGGCTTTCTCGTTGATGGTGATGTCCGAGACGGTGAGGCCCCAGGTGATCACCAAATCAAGGGTGGGGGGTCGGATGTAGTCGTGGATGGGGGGTGGGGGGTGGATGTGGAGGGAGAAGTTAAGGGAAGAGAGGAGGGAGGAGAAGTCAGCAGAGGTAGAGCAGGAGAGGGTGAAGTGGAGGTTAAAGTCGCCTAAAATTAGGAAGCGTTCAGAGCAGAGGGAGAGGGAGGATAGGAAAGTGGAGATGTCCGAGAGGAAGGTGGAAGATTAAGTTTAATGTGGAGAAATGCGAAGTAATGCATTTTGGATGGAAGAATGAGGAGATAATATAATCTAGATGATAGAATCTTAAAGGGGGTGAAGGAACAAAGAGATCTGGGGGTTCATATAAGTAAATCTTTGAAGGTGGCAGGACAGGTTGATAAAACTGTTGGATACTAGGCTTTATAAATAGGGGCAAATAATACAAAAGTCAGGAAGTTATGATGAACCTTTATAAAACACTGGTTAGGCCTCAGCGAGAGACTGTGTTCAGTTCTGGGCACCACACTTTAGGAAGGATGTCAAGACTTTCGAGAGGGCGCAAAGGAGATTGACCAGGATGGTACCAGGAATGAGGGACTTCAGTTATCAGGAGAGGCGAGAGAAGCCGGGATTATTCTCCTTGGAACAGTGAAGTTTAATAGGAAATTTAATAGAAGTTTTCAAAATGATGAGGGGATTCGATAGGGTGAACACGGAGAAACTATTTCCACTGGTGGGGTGGGTCAGTAACCCGAGGACACCGATTTAAAATACTTGTTAAAAGAAACAGAGGGGAGGTGAGGAGAAATGTTTTTACGCAGTGAGTTGTTGGGATCTGGAATGGAAGCCGATTCGAAAACAACTTTTAAGAGAGAAATAGATAATTATTTGGGGAGGACAAGTTTTGCAGGGCTATGGGGGAATGGGATTGACTTGGATAGCTTTTTTAAAAGAGCCGGCACAGACACGATGAGCCAAATGGTCTCCTGTGCTGTATAATTCTGATTCTAAAAATACTATACATCAATTCTAACCTGTCTTGATGACGTTGTGCCTCAAGCGGATGATTAATGTGTACGTGCCATCAGCCTGAAACTTCTCTCCAAACTGTTCTAAGACCTGGTTAAACTTGGATAAATTCCCAGTGCGCACAGCTGTAGATTAAAACAGAATTCTGAAGTTACCATCTTTGTCTCGAACAGTTGTTGTATTGCTTGCTCACCCAAAATGTGATTGTTTTTGAAAGAGAAAGCAAACGTTTTACAAAATACATTGAAGATTGCATAAGCTATTTTAATTAAAATCAAATAAATTAAAAGCATTTTTATATCACAATGTTCACATAATAATACTTACATTTGGTATTATTCCTTTCACTCCAGGAGGACATCTCAAAGCACTTCACAACAACAAATTATATTTGTATAGCGCCTTTCACGTCACGATGTCCCAAAGCGCTGGTCAGGGAATCACACCCGAGCTGGTGATTGGGATCAGGAGGGGTGGAGGGCAGGGAGAGTAGGGGTAGGAGGGTGACCCAAGGCATGGTAAAAGAGGAGGGTCTTGAAGGAGGTAGGAGAGCGGATGAGGCGGAGGGACTGTGGGATGGAGTTCCAGAGAGGCTGAAGCCCTGACCGCCAATGCTGGGGCAGACAAGGCGAGGGATTTGAAGCAGGCTGGAGCCTGCTGAGCTGAGGGAGCGGATAGGTTGGTAGAGGGATAGCAGGTCATGGAGGTAGGGAGGAGCAAGGCTGTGAAGGCCTTTGAAAGTGAGAACCAGGATCTTGAACTGATTCCCTGAGTGATCTACTATAAAGTGCAGTGACTGTTTTTATTTTGCATGCAGCAAAGCCCCACAAACAGTCATGGAAAGAATGACCAATTTTTTGTTGGCCAGGATACTGTGAGGAACTCCGTTAACGTCTCATCAGCCACACAGCACCCCTCCAGCATTGTATTTTCGGCTTGGACAAAATGAGTTTCAGATCCTGATGTGAGGCTTGAACCCACACAAACTTCTGCCTCAGAGACAAGAGTGCTACAACTGCAACAGATTAGAAGATTAGCCATGATTGAATGGCGGGGCAGGCTTGAAGGGCCGAATGGCCTACTCCTGCTCCTACATGTTATGTTATGTTGACACACATAGTCTGAAAATTTTTAAACATTTTTAGATCTGCTCAATTGAAAAACTCACAACTTGTGCTTAACTAATCGGTACTAACCCTGAGTCAACAGGAAATAGGGCATCAAGGACCTCTTCAGTGATGGCTGTCGGAACTGCAGTCTGTCTGGGATCTCACCCAATAATAACTCCACCACAATCAGCAATTTGTGAACCTGCCAATTAAAATACAGCCATTAAACCACAGATAGATTGCCTGTCAGATATCACGTTTTGGATGAGAGCCAACTTCCTACAGTTGAATGTCAACAAGACTGAGGATCTTCTGTTTGGCTCCCATCAGTGCCTCCTCACTTCCCTAGCTGACAGCATCACTATTCATGGATGCACATCCATCTCACTGAGCCAGAACAGAACCTTAGTGTTATTCGACCCCCAACTGTGTTTTAAACCCCACATCTGTGCCTTTACCTGTTCTGCCTTCTCCTATCTACGCAACATTGGCTGTGTCCACCACTACCTCTCCCCTCAGGCCACCAAGACCCTCATCCACACTTTCATTACGTCCAGGCTTATGCAAACTCCCTGCTCGCCGGATTTCCCTCCACAAACTGCAGATTATTCAGAAGTCTGCAGCTCAGGTCCTCTCCCGCACCAAGCTCCATGAGCTGATCACCCCTATCCTTGCCCAGGTTCAATGGTTCTCCATCCCCCAGAGGATAGACCTTCTCCTCCCCTTCAAAACCCTCCATGGTCTTGCTCCTCTCTACCTTGTGACCTATTAAAACTTGACCAACCTGTCTGCTCCCTCCAAGCTACTCCACGTCCCATGCTCTGCCTACTACACTATCGGAGGTCGGGCCTTCAGCCTTTCTGCCCCATATTCTGGAACTCCATCCTCCTCCTCCTCCATCCCCTCCTCCTTGCTCCCGTCTCAATATTTTCCTTTTTGACTGTGGCTTCGGCCATCTGCTCTCCTCCACCACCCGTGGGCTCTACCTCATTGTCCAGCGCCTTGGGACGTCCTCCCGACGTCAAAGGCACCATATAAATGCAATTTGTTGCATTTAGGGAGCCACTGGTTCAAGTCTCCTTATGGAACTAAATATATACACTTTTCAAAAGACTGAAACAAATTGCAACAGTAGGTTTTCAGCTCACCGTCTGCTTGAAGCCAACCGCAGTGTGCTGAGGTGCCTTTCGTAGAGCATTGGTTAATGTTCTCCGGGCTTCCGAATATTCCAACTGAATAGCCTTAATACGACCTGAAGGCAGCAAATAGGAGTTATTTTTCAAACACAGAAGCTTGCTCATAGAATGATAACCTAACTTTCCCTAGTTATTTTCTGTTTAAAGGCATACGTTCCTATGTTTATCAAAGGATGGAGACAATCAAGGGCAGAAAAAAATAGTGAAGATTGTGAGTTTGGAGTCTCACCAGTATAATAAAGATATCGAGCCCACTCATTGTTATTTGCTTGTTCTGGAAAAATGGATTTGGAGACGAGCTTCTCAGCCTGATCATAAAGGTTATACTGCAGGTAGTTCCTCAACAACAAGTTCAGCAGAGTGGCCTGTCCATCAGCATCATGGCGTAGGGTGGCAGTCCTCAAACGTGCATGTAAGAAACTTAGAAAATAAGATCAGTTGCAAACAAGTCAATAAAATTACACATTTCTTATAAGGGCTAGAAACAAATAGCCTCGGAGTGTATACAACATGAAACATATAGCACAGGGGGAAGGGGACATTCAGCCATTAAGGTGCCAGACGTCCACTGGAGCTAATACAACCAAATCCAAAACCTTTCTTGTAACAGTTTATGTTTTTTTTCTTCAAATACTTATCTGATTCTCTTTTAATGGTTATTGTACTAGCTTCTGTTTAGCAAAGCATTCTGTGTTTTAATAACAACAACAAATTACACTTGTTGGAAAGATGTCCAGGGTGCTGAACAGTCAGAGATTTTTGGACCCGAGCTGGGAGTTGGGGTCAGGAGTGGTGGAGGTGGGAGGAATGGTCAAAGAGGAAGGTCTTTAATAATAATAATCCTTGCATTTGATATAGCGCTTTTTACGTCTTCGAGACATCTCAAAATGCTTCACAGAATATACTGTAAAGTGAATTGACTGTATATTTCGAGAGCGAAACCTGGCAGCCAACTGCACACAGCAGTAGTCTTTAGTCATGACTTGAAAAAGGCAAGAGAGGGGATAAGGCGGAGGAATTGTGGGATAGTGTTCCAGAGTGTAGAGGCAGAGATGCTGAATGCCCGACTGCCAATGGTGGGGCGGGAAATGCGGGGGACCTGAAACAGGTCGGTGTCCGCCGATTGGAGGGAGCGGACAGGCTGATATGGGGTTAGGAGGTCGGAGAGGTAGGTGGGAGCAAAACAGTGAATGGCTTTAAAGGTTAGAACAAGGATTTTGTACTCGATTCTCTGAGGGATGGGGAGCTAATGAAGCCGAGCAAGAACGGGGATAATAAGCCTCTGCATCAACATATTTTGCTACTCCATGCTCAAACCCTATTATCCAATGTCCACACAGTTATGGGTTTGTGAATACATGCTCAAATATCCAGAGCTTGGTATCCACATTGATCAGTATGCAGCGAGGTAAGCAGCTCTTGCTCAAGTTCTCCACTCAAACTGACAGAAGCATCGTGCAATCGGTAGATGTGCACTGTTGATGTCGACAAAAACTGGAGAGCAAGATGGATTCTTCCTAATCTTGTTAATCTTGCAAATCAAAGCCCTCTCGAGCAGGGTGGTTCCAGCTGGACAACCAAAGGGAAATCCACCAGGCAGTGCTCACAATGACAAACAATGTGGTTTTAGCTGGTTAAACTGCAGCAGTATTCCACCAAACACTCTGGGTCCCCTAAGACTTGGATCTTGCCAATTTTCAGCCATTATGCTCCAGAATTAGGAACCAGAGCGCAGCCCTCTGGGGGGGGGGGGGAGTACAAATTCTATTCCAAACAGAGGGAAGATATACATATGTGAAACTCTCAAGACTATGATACTCTTAACAACAACAACAACAAGATTCCATTTATAGAGCGCCTTTCATGTCGAGAGGATGTCCCAAAGCGCTGGATAGTTGGGTCAGGACCCGAGCAGGGGGGAAATGGTCAGGGTGAGGGGAGGGAAGGGGTCGAGGAGTTGGGTAGAGAGTCGAGAGGGGAGCTGAAGGCACGGTCGAAGAGAAAGGTCTTGAGACCGGCCTTGAAGGAGTAAAGGGAGGAGGCGGCAAAGGCACTGGGGGATAGAGTTCCAGAGCCTCAGGGCTGAGAGGTTGAAGGCCCGGCCACCGATTGTAGGGCGGTTGGGGCGGCGGATGTGGAGCAGACCGGAGCCAGAGGAACGGAGGGTACGGGCAGGTAGGTAGGGGGATAGTAGGTCAGAGAGGTAGGAGGGAGCAAGGCCGTGAATGGCCTTGTGAATGGATGAGGATCTTTAAGCGTAGTGATGGGTTTCTATTTTGTTTTGGTCAGCCAGGTTTCTATGACACATGCAACAATCCATCAGCATACTGAAGTCTCCAAACTAAACAGACTTCCATAGAGAGTGGAAGCCACTTAAGCCACAATTGGACCCCTGCCCGGCACTTCATCCATTCATAAGCGGCTCTAGGTGAATCAATCTCAACTTTTCTCCTCCCATCTCCATTCCCTCCNTTTTTCTTCCCTGTTCCTCTGCCCCCTCACTGATTGACAGCCCCGGAGCCACTCGTGAATGGATGAAGTCTGAATCGAGACTGAATCACACAGAAGGTTGAAGTGAGTTGAAGCAGTGGGTCCACCATTTTGTCTGGATTAACTGGATTTTTTTTCAAATTAAATGGCAGATTTAACACAGGTAAGTACATAAATGATAAACCAGTATCCATCTTAAGAGGCTTCCACTGCACTTGTAAGTTTCAGCCTTACACCGAACTAATAAAAAAAAAGAAACATTTTCTCTGCAGAACAGTCGAGCCCGATTCTTTTATCCAACGGTCACATACCGTCTCTTCCAATAATGGATTTATTTTTTTCTGAACATGTGGAAAACCATCACCATGCTCGCAAGTATCCAAACCAAAATTAGAATTACATGCATTCCACCTACACATGGAAATCCCAGAGATAGATTGTTGGAATGGAATGCGCACTCTCTCCCTGGAGGGATGCATCCTGCTTACCAAATTCCGGAAAGTATTAAGCGCAGGTTGGCAAGAGCCAAGGTTTGGGGACACCAGAGTGTGCACTGGGGTAACTGCTGGAGTCTAACCAGCTAAAACTGCATAGTTTGTCAATTGATACGGCCGTTTTGTCAGGTCAGGCTTAAGTGGCGGCCAAGGTTAATCCAAATACCTTTCCTGCCTATCAGAGGAGCTCCGCTGACGCCGTATACTTCAGTAAAAAAGATTTACCTTTGATTGGCTGCAAAATACAGTCCAGCACTTTCCAGCCCAGCAGCAGCACCGCCTCCCTCCCGTTTCCAATCCCATTGGACAGGAAGGGGACCAATTAGCGGCGGCTCAGAAGTGATTGACAGCCTGCAGTGGCTTGTGAATGGACAAGCTCCAGACATTCATGAGCGGCTCGGCTGTCAATCAATCGCCATTTGATCCTCCCTTGTTCTATCCCCGTTCCTCTGCCCCCTCAGCCCAATTGACAGCCCAACTAAGGCCACTTGTGAATTGCCATGGTTAACCTGTTTTGCAACCCTTAGTAATATGTAAATAACATGAATTATATATCCATATAATATAATTTAAGCGCTCTGAGACGCTACCCTACGTGGAGGATGCTATATAAGTGAAAGTAATATTATTTATGGAAAATGGGGAGGCCTGTCCCTTTAATTAGATTCTGTTTAGGAGAAGGCTTGTATACGGTTTAGTTGCAAGAGCTGTCTGCAAAAGAAGTAGCATACAGCGTACATGAGGTGTCCAACTCGCATCAATATTTGGGCTCAAGGTTGCATGATTGACAGGTAGTTAGCAAACAGCCTGGAAAGTCACGTGGACACTCGCGCGGGTAAAAGCCCTCATATTCACGTCGTACAGTGGGCGGAGCAAGGGCCTATAAAAAGAAATGCCTGGTGCACCTCGTGGTCGGTTTAATGGTCGTCATCCGGTACATACTGACATGTACAGGATCCCTGCGCAACTGAGGTTGGTTTAATTACTTTATACTAATGTAGTATTGTGCTGCTAGTTGTTATAGTTATGTGTGTTAGTTATATTTGATCCCATTGTTGCATATCTTAAATTGTTGTGTTTCTTATCTGCAAGGAAGCCTAGGATTGCTATTATCGATCGATTTTATCGATTATATCCTCAAGTCTTTGTAAATTTCTAAGACAAGAAAAGGAGTTAATCACTTGCAGAGTAGCTGTCGAGATCGGAGTTCTGGCAGTGCCGACAGACCACGATTTGACATCCCAGTTACCGGGTATTGGAGTTATCTGGGAATACCTATGAGTGACTTGATTCAGACTCAGTTGAGACTCCTTTGAGCAGGGACTCACACTGACAGGGTTATAAAAGCGCAGAAGCCACTTAGTTCATCAGCGTTACTAAAATTCATAAGTACAACAAGGAGTGAGAACTGCCGCAGAATGGCTGGAGTCCGTTGTCGATCACAATCTGCCTCCTCCCATCTACATCCAAAAGGCCCTAGTGAATATATTCAGCAGCAACCCGGCGTTTAACCGGATTTTTGCCTGAATTAACCGTCATATTTAAACAGGCAAGAATACAAATGAATTGCGGCCAGGCATTTTGTTTGATTTACCCGATGTCTGGGTTAACTGGCATCTGGCAAAATCGGATTCCACTGTATATAGTATAGACATATGGAATTTGTGTGCATTGGTAGTACAGTAATTTAATGCTCATGGATAGAAAGTGAAATGGGTTTCTCACCTTCTAACTACATCAAGCTTGTTGAGGAATTCATAAATCCGAGCATGGTAATAATAACACTTAGCAGCAACCAGATCCAGAGCCCGACGATTCTGAGCAGCAATCTTTTGCATCAGATCATCTGAGCATTTCTGTGCCTAAAGGAGGAGAAAAAAATAACATCTGCATTAGAATTTCACCTTTATCACAGCAAACTCCTGGCTGCAGTTTTAACTGATACTAGTTTCAANTTTTTTTATATACACACTATCATAGATTCTTAATTCTAGGAAAATACTGCAGAACCACTCAACACCTTGTCCATAGCACAAGCTGTTCTATAAGTAAAAATGATAACAATACTTGTTTTGATATCACATCATTGAGATGTCTCAAAATGCTTTACAGGATACACTGTAAAATGACAGTATTTTGTGGGTGAAAATTATTTTGTTAGTGTGGAAGAAATTGTGATTAAAGTGAGCGATGTCAGTGCTGAAAATGGAAAAAAAATCCTTTTTTTTGTATCAAACACATGTCAGATATAGAAAAACTCCCACTCTTCAACAGTTATTAAACCTAACCTCAGAAGCACAGACCCTATTTCAGTCGTATGAATTTCCATTCCCCCGAGGCCCCTCAGTGAGACTGCCAATTTAGTATCAAAAATATAAATAATTTTTAAGACGATGGATTCACATTCATCAAGATCTGGGTCGAATGTCAAGAAATCATAAGAATTTATTGGTTCTGCAGCATTGTTCCTCATCCAAGATAAAAATTAGAAGTCTTTAATTCTATTATTCAAAGACCAGACACAAACTCATTCCCCGAGAGATGTATATTTTTGAAACTCTGAACAAGCCAGAACTGCAGTTTTAATTATTTGATTTTTACTTGAAATTTTCAATAAAGTAAAAATTGCAGACTTGATAGGCCAAATGCCCTCCTCCTCCTGCACTCCTTTCTATGATTTTGTGAAATTAAAAATGTAATGTGTACAACACAGACACTCTGTATATTGGCGAGTTTCCCAAACCGTAACATACTACACAATCACATGACTCTTCCCCCCCTCCCCCCCCACCACGCCCCACAAACCCCCCCCAGCACAGCCTGGATCTGACACTACGGGCGCGGACGTGTGGGCGCGGATTTACTGCACTGAAGCTGTGTGACAGCGTTGGAGTTTGAGAGACATTACACCCCAATTCCTATCCCTCCCTCCCTCTCTCTCTCTCTCTCTCACGCTCACACTCTCTCTCACACGCTCACACTCTCACACACACGCTCACACTCTATTTCTCACACGCAGCCTGTCACATACACACACACACACGCACACCATCTCTCACGCTCTCGTCCTCTCTTTCTCACCCACTCGCTCTCATTGTGGAGTCCTGTAGCTCAGTGGTTAGAGCACTCGCTTTGCAAGTGAGAGACCTGAGTTCAATTCCAGGCAGAGGGCGAAACCTTGGGCAAGTTTCCTTACTCCACACAGAGCCTAATAATAATCCCTCCAAAACCAAAAACAATAATAAATTGGTCATTTTCAATCTACGACTGTTTGTGGGACATTGCTGTGCGCAATTGGCTGCCGCGTTCACCCACAAATATACAGTCAATTCACTTTACAGTGTGTTCTGTGAAGCGCTTTGGGACATCCTCCCGACGTGAAAAGCGCTATATCAAATGCAAGGATTATTATTATTATTATTATATGACAACGATGACCATCTCTGCAGATTCGTCTCTCTCACCTCAGTGTATCGCTTATTGTTTGTCAAATAAATGACCAGCAGAAGCTGCAAGTAGGCTTCAGCCTCAGGCAGAAGAGGTACAGAAGCCGCTTTTCCTGTTCGAGGGCGAAACTGCACATCCCCTTCTGTATCCATTGGCTGAAAGATTTAATAAAACATATTAATCACAATTAGACAGCATTCTAAAGGGAAAAGCTTTCAAAAGGGAATTGGATAGGTAGTTAAAAAGGGAAAATGTGCAGGGCTTTGGGGTAAGAGTGGGGGAAGGACTAGTTGGTCGCTCTTTCTTTCGGCACGATGGGCCATATGGCCTCCTTCTGTGCTGTAAAATCCCATGTTTCACACCACTAAGAACTTCAGCATCAAACTGCTAACCCCTGGTTCCTGATACTGACCTCCTCGAGAAAAGCCAACAGGAAATCCCTTGTTGAAGTATTTGAGACAAAGAAGCCATTGATGGCCTTGTAGAGGACGGTGGGATTTAGTCTGCGACAGGTGGAAGGTAGTGCTCGCAGGGCCCGCAGGACGAACCGTGGCTCCTTGCTTGATACAGCTTTCTCAATCTGCTTTACGTGTTCTTTGATATCTTAAAAAAAGTAAAGAAGTAGTTTTGGTGAAATTATGTGAACTTGCTACCTATCCACAATGTACTTCTGATTACAATTAATTTCACGACAACATACAATTTCTTTTAAAATTGAATACAATATCACAAATCCTGCACAAAATGCTTCCATGCAATGGTTATGTAACTTCTGAAAACAAGACCTTGCATATAAAATACAAAACAAATGCAATATAGTTAGTCCAAAAGCTCACTATTATAATCCTGCAATAAACACTCACCGCATACATCATGAAAACACCCAAGTCCGTCAACTACACCCTCACTAAGAAAATGTTTCTGAATAGGTCCTTTCCATATCAAGCACTTAAATTTTTTAGTCCTAAGCCCAACAGGAAACATGAAATAATACCCTCTGTATCTCCGGAAATGCTTAAAGTGAGGAGAATATTCTGTTCAATCAATTCCAAACACCTCAGTGAAACTACTACTAAGCAATTTGGTGTGGTAATATTCATTAATTCACTCATATTTGAGTTCAGTAACAACCAATAATTGGAATTGAAGCCTTTGGAGTCCTGTAGCTCAGTGGTTAGAGCACTCGCTTTGCAAGTGAGAGACCTGAGTTCAATTCCAGGCAGAGGGCCAAACCTTGGGCAAGTTTCCTTACTCCACACAGAGCCTAATAACAATCCCTCCAAAAAAAACAAAAACAATAATAAATTGGTCATTTTCAATCTACGACTGTTTGTGGGACATCGCTGTGCGCAATTGGCTGCCGCGTTCGCCCACAAATACACAGTCAATTCACTTTACAGTGTGTTCTGTGAAGCGCTTTGGGACGTCCTCCCGACGTGAAAAGCGCTATATCAAATGCAATAATTATTATTATTATTATTATTATTTGAATTTTATATATGAAAGCTCAAGAAACTACCTGGTGATTTTACATTAAAAATATCACAGTGATGAAAACTGAATTATTACAATAAGATACACAATAACATGAAAACTATTCCATTTATTTCTAACAGGATCACATTATCTACGCTCTATTAGCACCAAACAGCTTACTACACTATAAGTTTTTATCTATAAATTCAACATCTCCTTCACCTATAATACTTTTATCGATATTAAATGACAGGCTTCACTCTGTCCTCTCCCAAATGGCAGTAGCACAAACTGAGCTAGTATCAAATCTGCAATATCGGAAGGGGATACAATGCAGGAAATAAATCTTTCAGATGCAAGATACCTTTAAGATATGTTTTGTGTCATCAGAGACAAGCAATTACATCTGACTGTACTGAATTAGTTGTATGATTTTGCATCTCTACTTACTTCAGGCAACAGTAATCTGCAATGTAAGAAGCTACATACAATGACTTTATNAAAAAAAGTACTCTCCTAAGGAAGTTCTCTTTTCCCAGATATTGAACTTCTGTCAATCAAAAAAAATGACATATATATATATAAAACAAACATACATATATATATAGTGGAGTCCTGTAGCTCAGTGTTTAGAGCACTCGCCTTGCAAGCGAGACACTGGTTCAATTCCAGGTAGGGTGAAACCTTGGGTAAGTTTCCTTACTCCACATGTCTAATAATAATCCCTCCAAAACAAAACAATAATAGTCATTTTCAATCCATGACTGTTTGTGGGACATTGCTGTGTGCAATTGGCTGCCACGTTTCGCCCACAAATATACGGTCAATTCACTTTACAGTATATTCTGTGAAGCGCTTTGAGACGTTGAGAAGACGTGAAAAGTGCTATATCAAATGCAAGGATTATTATTATAGTGCCTTTCACTTCAGGAGGAACTTCCAGGTTACTATACAGCAGAAGGTTTGAATCTGAACTGGGGAAAACATAAAGGTTTTTAGACAGACTTTGATGAAGGACATTAGAGAAGAGGGAGTTCAGAATAGAGTCCAGCGTTGGGGGCAGAAAGGCTGAAAGCCCCACCGCCGATAGTGGGCAGGGCAGGGGATGTGAAGAGTGGAGGAGCAGGCAGGCTGTTACGGTTATAGAAGTTGCAATTGGCTGCTGCGACTGCCCATAAAACAGTGGGCATTTCAATAATATGAATAATCCTTGCATTTTGATACAGCGCCTTATCACATTGTTGAGACATCTCAAAGCACTTCACAGGATATAGTGTCAAGTGGAGTGACTGTGTATTTTGTGGGTGAAAGACGGCAGCCACTTGCGTCCCACAAACTGCCATAGAGGGTGCAAACAAATTTGTTTGGGGGATTGGGACACCAGGAGAGAACTCCCCCTCTTTTTTGGAATCGTGCCATGGGATCCTCAACGTCCATCTGAACAAACGGGAATCTGCAATTCATCCCGTGAAGAGCTTTGGGATGTCCTGAATGTAAAAGGCGCAAAACCAAACTCAAGGACATTATATTATTATTATTATTATTATTTTCACAATCAGAATTTGTAATGATATGAAAATCGAAGTAGGAATAACAGCCAGTGCCTGTCCTCCCAGCAAAGCCCTCAGCGGCACTGCGGGTCCCTCAGACAGTCCTCGGGCAAAGGCTGTCGCCGGTGTCTGGCGGGAGGCACCTTACCCTCCAATGTGATCAGGTCCAGCTCTTTCTGGGTTTTGTGCGCGGCCTCGGGCTGCTCGCTTCCATTCTCCCCGGACACGTCTTTCATCTCCACATCGGGAGCCCCGGGGCCGCTCCCGCTCGTGGCTTTGCCCCGCTCCGAGGCCGTGTCTTTGGGCTTCTGTTTCCCCGCCATCTCCTTCATGTCGCGGGCGCTGCTCAAACCACAAGGAAAGCCGCTCAGGCCTCGCTCGCTCCCCCACCTCTGTCTCTCTCCGCGATCCCTGAACCCGGGCCCCGCTCAGCGCCGGCACCGCGATGACTGGACACAAACCAGGAGCAGGCCGCGCGCGCTGCCTGACGGGAAACAGCCAGACTCAATCGCATCATCGATGAGCTCCGGCCACTGCGCAGGCGCGGAGTGAGTGTCAGGGTGGGCAGGTGTGTCAGTTCAGGTTGGGATCAGCTGTGGTGTCAGAGGTTTTGTCAGTTCCTCCTCTGACTGTGCGCCTGGTTCTCGCTCTCCTTTTGATCATGTCCAGGCTACAGGACGCCTCCTGTCTGCCAGCTGGACCTCCCCTGTCTTCCCTTGCCGGCCGACCACCCATATTCTGGACAGACTCCATTGGCTTCCCATCCTCCAGTGAATCTGGTCTTCACTTTCAGATCCTTGCACAGCCTTCACCCAACCTATCTCTGTGACTTCAAACCGTACGGACACTGCCGCTCCCTTCGCTCGGGTTCATGTCCCCCACCCTCTGCCACACTGACCATAGCAACTTGCATTTATATAGCACCCATCACACTTGGATTTCAGTCTATCTGCCCCCACTCTGGAACTCCATCCTGGAGTTTCTCCAACTGCCACCTTCCCACCTCTTTCAAAATACTACCTCTTTGCTTTAGGTTATCTTTCTTCTTCCCACACCCCCAGCTCCTACACCTACCCAAGGTACCAAGTGACTGTCAAGTGTTTCAGTTTTGGTTAGCGGGATGTCTTGACACGTGCAGAAACCCATCACAATGCTTTAAGAGTATCCGAACAAAAAAAGAGTCCATGCATCCCAACTATACATGGAAATCCCAGAGATGTTGATTGGCATGGAATGTGCACTCTCTCCCAGGAGGGATAATAATGCTAATTCTTGCATTTCTTATAGTGTCTTATCTTTAGAGCACTCGCCTCGCAAGCGAGAGACCTGGGTTTGATTCCCGGCAAGTTTCCTTACTCCACACGCCTGATAATAATCCTCAAGAAAACCCCCCCCAATAATTTGGTCACTTCAATCCACGATTGTTTGTGGGACACTGCTGTGCGCAATTGGCTGCAAAACATATTAGGTCCAGATTGGGAAGAACCAAGGCTTGGTGCCCCCAGAGTGTTGTTCGTAGGGGTACTGCTGGAGTCTAACCAGCTAAAACTGCATAGCTTCCCATTGAAAGCACTGTCTGGCAAACTTTCCCATTGCTTGTCCAGCTAGGACCACCCTATCCATTAGGGCTTTGGCTTGCAGGGTTAATAATAACTTACATTTGATATAGCGGCTAATCACGTCTATGAGATGCCTCAAAGCGCTTTGCAGAATATAATGTAAAGTGAATTGACTATACTTTGTAGGCGAACATGGCAGCCACATACGCATAGCAGTGTCCCACAAACAGTTGTGGATTGAGTGACCAAATTATTATTTTTAAGGGATTATTACCCCCAGAAAAGTCGATCTGCCAATCGATTAACAACTGGGTTCCTACTTATTACAAGGTAAACAGAGGAGTTTAGAGTAAGGAAACTTGGCCAGTGTTTCAACCTGCCTGGGAATTGAACTCAAGTCCTCTCGCTTGTGAGGTGAGTGCTCTAACCTCTAAACTACAGGACTCCAGAGAACTGATAAGGAAGAGACCCTGCCCACAGTGACTGGTCTGCCCATCCAAGTCCTGCCGATGAGCCATCCAGCCTGGCTTGCTGTCATCAGCAATGCCCTGGAGTACTGCAGACCCGTCTGGCTCAGGAATTGGACTACCAAGACTGCTGCAGAGGGCAGGCTTAATTCCAATATTTTGTTGCCAAACATGTTGCCTTGGAGCTAGTTTAGCCCCAAGGAGAGCTTGCTTCCCTCTCCCCCAAGAGGAATAGTCACTCGTTGATCATTTGACATCTGGCAAGCACAGGTTTGACCCCTCACTAGGTGGATGACAGGTACCAGGAGCTCCCTCCTCTTTGACCGAGCCTTCAGCTCCCCTCTCGACTCTCTTCCCCCTCCTCGCTCCCTCCCTTCCCTCCCCTCACCCTGACCATTTCCCCCCTCCTCGCTCCCTCCCTTCCCTCCCCTCACCCTGACCATTTCCCCCCTCCTCGCTCCCTCCCTTCCTTCCCCTCACCCTGACCATTTCCCCCCTCCTCGCTCCCTCCCTTCCCTCCCCTCACCCTGACCATTTCCCCCCTCCTCACTCCCTCCCTTCCCTCCCCTCACCCTGACCATTTCCCCCCTGCTCGGGTCATGACCCAACTGTACAGCGCCTTGGGACGTCCTCCTGACGTGAAAGGCGCTTTATAAATGGAATCTTGTTGTTGTTGTTGTGAGCTTCCTGGTGGGCAACATGGCTCAGCATGAAAGGCAATGCCACTATCTTCCTGTCTGCAGCTCGGGCACATTTCCCTTCCCACTGAGCGATGGTTGCTTACATCTCTGCAAACCAATCAAACTGGATCACAGATGCTGGATGTGCAAGTACGTGTTGATGAACTTGGACTCCAGGTGATGCCTTCCAGCAGCTGTCGTTCCAAGCCTCAGTGATTCCTCATCAGCTATCTGACTGACACCTGCCTTCAGTTTGGTGGGAGGACCTTTGCAGGACAACTTGCGATGTGCTAGTCACCTTGATGTTCTCTGGGGCCAAGTTCAATGCTGCGTACCAGTGTCAAGTACCTTGGGACGTCCCCCTGACGTGAAAGGCACTAAATAAATTTATTGTCATCTTGATGATGTGAAAAGGCAACATATGCAAGGATTATCAAATGATTCCTGATGAAAAAATGTACACATGGATATTGAGAGCAATCATCTAGCAATGTTCACCATGAGGTCAATTCAGAAGGGGGAAGAATAAAATTAAATAACTGCTTGGTCTTCACATTTCAATGGTTGTCCATGCTTCGCTATGTTAAAGCTAGGTAGGTATTCAGCTGATTTCATAAAGCAGACGCACAGAGTGTAAAACAGAAAAATGTTAAAGCTAGAATCAAGTCTCTATATTTACATAACATTTTAGTTTTTTAAAAACAAATTAGGTAATTGAAGGGGAACCACCAACTCAAAGAGCTATTTATACATGAATAAAATTGGTGAGAAAGTGGGAGGGAATGTAATTCCAAGCAGCTTTTATTGTTCATTTTAACAAGATCATGTACAATTACTTTGTGGTGTCCTCCCAATGTGAAAGATGCTGTCCCAATGTAAAATGTACATTGTATTATATTGTACACACACAACAAGATTGCAAAAATGTTACATGAATGCTGACCTTTATTAAATATCAGAATACTGTACAAAGGAATAATAAAATATTATTCACACTTTCTTATAAATATCTAGATGAAAAAAAATTGTACAGTGCGGTTACATTTTGGCTTACAGATCCTTTGTCACCAGATGCCAAATTAATTCTTACTTACAATCATAGAATTATGCAGCACAGAAGGAGGCCGTTCGGCCCATCATGCTAGTTATTTTAAAGAGCTGTCCAAATTAATCCCACTCCCCCATGCTCTCCCCGCAGCCTTGCAAATTTGTCCTCCCCAAATATCTATATACAGATCCAAACAACTTGATGTGTGAAAAAATTTCACAACTCTTAAACCTATGTCCTCTGGTTACTGACCCATCCGCCAGTGGAAATAATCTCTCCTTGTTAACTCTATCAAATTCCCTCATAATTTTGAACACCTCTATTAAATCTCCCCTTAACCTTCTCTGCTCCAAGGAGAACAATCCTAACTTCTCTTGTCTCTCCACATAACTCAAGTCCCTGATCCCTGGTACCATTCTGGTAAATCTCCTCTGCACCCTCTCCAAAGCCTTAATATCCTTCCTAACGTGTGGTGCCCTGAATTGAACAGTCTGTAGCTGAGGCCTAACCAGTGTTTTATATAAAGGTTTCATAACTTCCTGACTTTTGTATTCTATGCCCCTATTTATAAAGTCTAGTATCCCGAATGCTTTTTTAACAGCTTTATGTACCTTCCTGCAAATGAAAAAGTCAAACAATTCTTCCATAATTAATATCAAAACCAACTGACCTCTATCAAATTCAAAGGCCGATTCTAACATGTATATTTCACTTACCAGCAAGTCTGATACTCATATTCATAGTGAAGGATATATAGGAATTAGACGCTGGGCTCGTCCTGAAGTTTTCACTCTATCAAACCCCATGTTTGTTACAGGACAGGTAGTGGACTATGTAACATCTGCAGCAGCATTAGCATGTTGCTAGTAGCCACACATTAAACTCCAGACAAAAATAGGTTATGCTATTTAAAAAAGTCATCATCCAAAGTTACGTATTCTTTGACAATCCAGAACCCACCCAAATCCAAAAAAGTTGCCTTCCAAGGTTATTTTTATCACCAATTAAAATCTATAAATTCAAAGTTTGCACCATCTAGTACAAAGGCATCAGATTAATAGCACAGCAATATTTTAAAATGTTTAACAATTCCTGATGTTAGGTAACCATTTCAATACATAAATTAAAGTTTGAACAAACTGCATTTTGTGAACCTGAATTTTCTGCTCAAACACATGTCCAAGCCTTATAACATTAATATATTTTGTGAATAAAATGGAAATTTATATGAAAAATAATTCACAAATTCATAGTGTACAATGATTGCACAGAAAACTGAATGCTTCTGTAGAACCTTCACGGGCCAATGAAAGGTTCAGAGAAACTAGACTGACAAGTTCTGTATTTCTTTGAATGAGAATTTAATGCTACGTACTTTCCAGTTTAGTGTAGAAATTTCAGTGAAAGTTAATCCAATTCTTCCCCCTTGCTTTCATTTCTACACAAGCAGACTGGTATCAGCATGTAAACATTTTTTTAAAAAAAGTGCAACTTCATAATTTCTTAGAACAGCACTAGTGCAAGAAGCTGTTTGCTGAAGATCCCAAATTAGAAAAGTGTAAACTTCAATTATTGCCAACAATAGTGAATTTTCATTGGCTTATACTGGTAGGCAATCCCACTTTGCGTCCTGATCATTATTTTACATATATTTTAAGAGAAAATCTCAGCACACCTTTCCCAGGGCATGTTTATAAGACAACAATTTGGCTTTTTTTTCAAAAGAATTTAATACATGTATGTGCACCATAGAATAGAATAAGTTGAATCATAGTTCAGTTTTATATATTTTTATATTAAAAAAATTATATTGTGACTGGGGTCTGGGTTTGAATCCAGCCCAATTTTGCCAAGTGACATGAGTTTGTTAATTTCAATCTAATTCCTAAATTTCAATCCGACTTCTCTTTTGATGTAAATAGATACCAAACTAACATCTAATTGCAGCAGGCACTGGATTTCCAATGTGGTGAAGTATTCCATTTCCAAGCAGTGAGATCTATTCCCCTTGAGAGCAATTTTCATTTTTGTTTTAAGTTTGTCGACACGATGAGCCAAATGGCCTTCTTCTGTGCCGGGAATTTGTATGGTTCTAATCCCAGGAGCCTGGAGGCAAGACTAAATGCCTGAGTTTGAACATCAAGTGTGCCATCAAGAATGTTACTAAAGCAAAATAAGTTAGGAAATTCACTACCATCCAGTTAAACAAACGAGAATCCTAGTTCCCCTTATCACAATAATACTTTTACAATAGATTGACAAAACCAGTATAGACAACCATAGTGAGGTTTGGTTTATCAAGGCAACGTGGCAAATTTGCAGGAAAATTGCATGATTGATAATGGTATTCTGCAATATGGAAACAATATCCTGATTTTAAAATTAATATTTATATTTAAAAATCACATTGTGAGATTCCCTACAAATAATTGCTATGATGGGCAAATTTAAATTTCAAGCCTTGATCACTTCCCTCAGGCAACACATGGGTTGAATTGTGTTGAACAATCAACATATTTAATTCCTTTAAAATCCAAAATTACAAAGCATTCTTGATCTGTGCTTCAGTACACTGCTTTCTTAGCGTTTTACAGTCTCGCAAGTAAAATTTCTCACACACAGCACTTAACGTATAAAATCCAATAGGAAATAAAAAATCTGCAAAATAAAGCAGTTAAAATGCACAATAAAGACTCAGTACTGTTTCTTCAAAAACAATAATATATCATGTTGTAGAGTACCTTAATAATAATAATCCTTGCATTTAATGCGGTAATACAGAAAAGCTTCTCGTATTGTAGTCTGAAAATAAATATTTTTATATTGGAGTCTCTGGGGCACTTTCATTGCAACAATGGAAATAATTGTAACATCTTTAAAATTCAGAACCTTGAATCTTCACTCACTTTATTATCCACAAATCATTGCTTTATCCCAAAGATGCCGAAATATCATGTCGTACCATCAACTAATTGCGCCCATTTCTAGGGTCTCCAAAATTCAATATGGCAGGTCAATATATTTATCCAATAGGTTCTACAGGCAGTAATCAAAAAAGTAGCCTTTCTACTCTGAACGCCTCAAATATTTAATGCTATATCTGAGCGATTGGATGAGCTGCTTCATTCACCAATCACAATAAAGAGCTCACAAAACAGTTTGAACCCATAAAATTTACATATACTAAAATATGAATGAGATGATGCATCATTACTGCTGCTGTTGCTGCAATAGGATTTCCTCTCCGACACGCACTCTCTTGTTCATCTTCAGTACTTGTTGATTCCAAAGATTCTGACTCCGTGAAGTTGGGGCAGTTTTGGAATGAGAACGCTCATCAGAGAAATTGTATTTATAACAAAATGCAATTTATCATATTTTGTGTAAAAGCTGGTAAGAAAATACCTGTTTTTAAAAAAAAATTGAAAAATTAAAATCTCCTTAAAGGAAACTAACCTTCTCACAACAAACCCCAGACTACAAACTTGCAGTATATTTTAGAAGTGCAAAGATTATTTGCTTATATTTTCAAGATGACTCAAATTAACATTTTAAATTTTGTAGCAATGATTTAAAACTATCGGGCATAGACTGAACGAGGAAAAACATTCCACTGTAGTTTAACTAAACTTTTTTTTAAAAAACAGAGATAAATCATTTTCGTTTTGGGATCCTTCAGGAAGGCTCCCATCATTTCCCACATATTTATAAAAGCTTTTTACATTTTTTATGTTCCCTGCAATTTTAATCTCATTTTCCATTTTAGTCAATTGATCAATTTAGCCTTTACTTTTATATTCCTCTCTATCCTGTTTTAACTGTACTTATTTCTCCAAATCACAAATATTACCTCCCTCTTTGCCCACATTAGTTTCCTATTTCCTCTTCTGTAGTTCTTTCCTAAAACGCAACCAGTTTTTGAATACAGGGCGACAGGGTTCCTTAGGGCAATGACCCATGTTGGGGTCCCATGGTTGGCAGTGGTCCTTTGGATCTTCATTACCTAAGCTGCTATTTGATGTTGGATTAAATCATAGTCAACTACTACTGATGGAAACCTCACCAAGCATCCTGATTTTCATTTACAGCAGAGCCTCACTGAATAGCTACTAAGAGTAAGAACATCCAATTGCAAATTTAATGCTGTCCAACTGAAAATTCAAAGTTAAACCTAGAATCTTCCTGGTCAGTACTGACTCAACAACAACAACTTGCGTTCATAAAAGCACCCTTCGCGCAGGGAAGTGTCCCGCATCGCGTAATAGTGGAGCCTGACCCTGAGCCAGTGGGAGGTGACCATAGGCAAGGTCAAAGAGGAAGGTCTTCAAGTGTGATCTGAAAATGGGGAACAATAGGACAGAGGAATTGAGGGAAAGAGTTCCAAAGTTTTGGGTCGTGGCTGAAAGTATGCTGCTGATGGTGAAGGAGAGGGCCCAAGGGACAAGCAGGAGACCTGAGCCAGTCGATCGGAGGGAGATGATGGGGAATAAATAGATCGGCGAGATAGGGAGGTAGTAGGGCATGAGGGAATTTGTAGAAGAGTGTGAAGATTTTGAATTTGATCCGTTCTATGATTGGGAGCCAGTGAACCCCGTTTTAAATATGTCAGGTGATTCGGACAAAAATCTGGTCAATCTGGGAAAAATGCAGTGCTGGTCGCCACTGAATATACTCACGCCTTCTGTGTGTCGAGTGGTTCCATTCAGCCATGAGCGGGTCCAAGATGGAGATGGGAGGAGTCTAAGATTGATTGACAGTGGACTCCAGCCATTCACAAGTGACTGGAGTTGGGCTGTCAATCAGTGAGGGGGGGCGGAAGAATGGGGAAGAACAAAGGGGGGAAATCGCGGTTGATTGCCAGCGGGAGACGCTTGGGATTGGCTGGAGTTCCCAAACATTCACAAACGTCTCTAAGGCTGTCAATCACATCAGTGCTGCTGCTAATTAGTCCCCTTCCCGTCCAATGGGAATGGCAATGGGAGGGAGGAAGCTCCTCTGCTGGTATTTCGCAGCCAAACACAGTAAATATATTTATCTGAATTTCATGAGAGTACAGGATTTTAACTTGAATTGCTAAGTTAAAATACTTGGGTGTCCTGTTAACATTGCTTTAAGTGAAACAACATTATTACATACTATATGTTATTATACAACGACAGTGGGGCTCCTCTGCTGGGTGGGAATGGTAAATCGTCTAACCGCGGATGACTCTAAAGCTGGACCAAACGGCTGTCCCTGACGTGTCCGGCTTAATAGGCTTCCACTATAGTTGGATTCTGTAGATAGTGGAACTAGGGAGACTGTTGAAGAGGGCATTGGAATACACAAGGCAGGAGGTGACCAGAACATGGATGAGGGTTTCGGCTGTGATGGCCATGAGGTACAGTCGGAGGTGGCCAATGTGACAGAGGTGGAGGAAAGCAGTCCTAGTCAGAGACCGAATGTGGAAAGGACAGCTGGGGATCGAACCTGACAATAATAATGTTGGATACTCGAGATACATACAAAATGGAGGACCTGAATGAGGATTGGCTGAATAAGAATGTATTGGAGAAGGCTGGGGGAACGAGGTACTGGGCACATACACATTACTGAAAGATGAGACCATATGAACAGTTGAAGGAAAGGGTAGATCTCCAGACTAATACAGAGAGATAACGGCAATAACTTTTTCCCATCAGAAGCCTCCAAGAATGTGTTGATGGAAACATTATGTATTTAACATAATGTGATCAGGTCAGAACCAAAAATTAACAAGATTACTAGTAACATTTGTCCTGTTGGCAACTGATCACCCGGGACAGGTCAACGGGGTTGCTGAGGTCTGGAGAATGTTATCTACTCAGACCAGGGCAAGGGGTCAAGGAAGGAAGAGTATAACTGGTGTTTTGTCAGAGTAAGAGGAGCAGAACAGGAGGGAAGTGCCCAGACTTGAGTCTCTAGCAACTTAAGAATCGTCCGCCACAGCTACTAGAATTGGGTAGTATGTTTTAATTGTATCGTCATGTCTATCTTTCTTTAATTCTTAATCAGTAAACACCATACCTCTTTTGAGGATTGTTGGGTCATCATTTGAACTCTCGGGATCGGTATATCCCAACAAATTGGCGACCACAAAGGGACCCAACAAATGGTGAATATTGTACATGAAATAAAACGGTGAGCTAATGACACAACACATACAAAGGAATACCGTCTGATATACTTACAGCCATACCACATGTACAAAATAGCTCATCCTAAAGGGACCTTAGGAATAGACGTGAAAGGATTGGGAGCTGTAAACGGGGGTATCGGGTAAGAGTTCAAAAAAAATGGAAAAGGCACAGAAACTCAGGGACGAGTTTAAACAATGGTTAGACAAATACGAGCGGAAAATCTGCTCGAAGGCTGGGCAAGTCGCTGCCGTGTTCAGATCTAGTCTGGACATTGATGCAGACATACTTCAAACAGATTGGCTAGAGGAAAAGATTATGCACGGACAACTGAAAACAGCAGGGCACAAGTGTAGAACATTTACTAAATATATATTCTGGGCAAGAGCTCAGATTACGGAAAGACTGAAAGGCGAATTAAAGAAGGTCAGAGCTGAAAATGTTGTGCTTCAACAAGAATCTACCAATAGAAAGGTGGAATTGTATCGGGAAAGTGTAGACAAATCCAGCAACTTGAGGAAAAGGTCCCCGACTTAGGGTGTATAATAGATGGGCAATTAGGGACAGTTAACCTTGCAATCGCTGATAAGAAAAAGCATAAGAAAAGGCGAGAACTATTGGAACAAGCTCAGGTAGAAATTGACCAATTGAATAACGCACTAGAAGATGGACTGGGGGCATTACGAGAACATCTTAATAAAGTTGGATCTCAAACAGTAGATCACCGTCAATGCCAGGCGGAGATAATCAACCTACAAACTAAATTGTGGAATAAACAGGCGGTGGTTTGTGCAGTCATGGGGAACGAAATAAACACCCAATGGCCCCCGTTGGAACTAACTTATACAGAAGATGGGCCCCAAGACTACCCAGAAGCGCAAACTAACGTCATCTCCACAACTCGGGCAGCACGTTGGACCAGGGCAAGAGGTCCGGCACCTTCGGTACATTACAAGAGTAAATGCTTGTCATCGATGAAAGCACTGCATTAGCTAAGGAGATGAGATGGGTTACAGAGCACACTTGTCTGTTAGATTTAGCCCGTTGAGTTAAATTACAAATCGCATGCCATCACGAATTGGAAGACGAGGACATTAAAAGGGTATTAATTACCGCCCTTAGCACTAGCTTGAAAACAAAGCTCCCTGGCACCTCTTTTGACCATACAGTTGATGCCGAAAAATTTCTAGGTACTGTGCAAAAAGTGCGAGGGATGGGAACTACCTGGGATGCGTCTGCGAACACAGTATTGCGATACAGAAGAAAGATGAGACCCCCGAGGCCTTTCATGAGCGCTTAGTGCAGATGTATATCATGTCACAAGAGGCGAACCCAGATCGAGAACAAGTTGAAGCTTCAGCAGTTTATAAGGACGCGTTTCTCAAATGCTCTTACCGACAGTGTCAAACGCGCTGGGAGTAATGCTCGATAAGCGCAGCCCTTGGGAATATATACTAGAAAAGTCGGGCTAGGTGTACGAGAAGCAAATCGGAGCTCCTAAAGAGGGTTCAGTATCCGTAGTGGAGGGTGAAGGGCGCAACATTGCCCCAACTACCTTCCAAATACTTTCCAAAGGAGAGGAAGCGGTAATTACAATGTTAATAATCGGAATTCCTTTCCCCGCGCTGGACCCCAGGGTTGCTTTCCCCCTTGCCCTATTGGAGAAGCTGCCTCTACTTGCTATCGCTGTGGTCAGATGGGACACTGGGCTAGGGACTGCCCCGCGCCATTGCAGGTCAATAATCAGGACGATCAACAACAACAACAACATTTTCTTGACAGTATGATTAACACATACAAAAACAAGAGATCGTATGGACATAACAATCGCGACGGAGGCCAAGGTTATTATGCTCTAAGAACCGGTGGATGCAATCAAGATGTCGGGTATAATTCAGGGGGAATCAACAACCTGAAGGAGGTCAATGTTTTACTTGTAGCCAGAATGGGCATTGGGCAAAAGAAGGTCCGAGTTGGACACAGGGTGGTAACCAATCGACAGAACAGTTGCAGGCTCACATACAACAACAACAACAACAACAAGATTCCATTTATTGAGCGCCTTTCACGTCAGGAGGACCTCCCACATAGATCAACTTCAAGATGTTGTGTAGAAAATGGGGGCACTTGCTGCTACCAGACAAATTACAGGGGGCGGCTAGATTTGCCAAGTGGCTTAAGTAAATTCCCCCGCCCCGTGTCCGCTATTATTAACCCTCCAGCAGGCGACTGGAGGTGGTCCACAAATCAGTAAAACCTCCAGTTCCTTACCCTTAAAAGTTCTATAAAAACACAGGCAGCTATGACCAAGGAATATACAGTGTCACAAAAAGGTGCTGCAGTTGGAGGAACAACTTAAATGTAAAAGAGAGATGTTAGGATGAGCTAAACATGAACCTGAGAAGCTTAACTCAGAATGAGATGAAGCAAGAAAAGAAATTGATAGAATTAAACATGAGAAAGATGAAGAAGTGGACAGACTTAGAGCACAGGTAGCAGCCTTAGTGGAGGAAAAAATTGAAAAAGTGCAGAGCAAGCGTTCACTGCAAAGTTTAAAAGACAAAACAGGACAAATGAATTCTGCAGGAAAAAGAACTGGCAAAGGTAAACGGATAAACTCAAATCCAGTGACAAAACCACCAATACCGAAGGATTGTAAAGGTGAAACTAAGAAAGGTACTAGAGTCAAATTTGGAAGAAAGATTGGGACAAATGGTTACTTTTGAATTTGAAAGAATACAGAAGGAGTTAAAAGCAATGAGACAACTGATTGAGCAATGTATAGATCCTTGTGTCTCAACGATATGCCTTCGACCAAACAGGGAGATGACTTATTGGCTAATCTGAAAGCCCTCAAACAGTTTAATCTGCTTGATACTTGTGAGGAGTCCAGAAAGGTCAAAATTCTGTTCTCTCAAATAAACAGATTAACAAAAGTTGAGAGAGAGAGGATGGATTCATCGAAAAAAGACAAGAGACAAAAAAAATTGTACAGCACGGCAACTTTGAACATCACTGACTGTAGCCACTGACTATGAGCAGTTTAAATTCATTAACTGCTCGCATTCTGGTTTGTAGAAACAAACAAACACTCACTGCTTCATGCTGACCAGCACAGGCTGCTCAGAGAGAGTTAACCTTTTTGTTTCCACATAAAGTGAAACTGTTTTTGCAGCTAATGATCATGTCCAAACTACAATTGAATCCCTACTAAAGCCAGTCGGGCAAGTATTTTGAGGCAGTAACACAAATAGATCAAATTTCTATTCCCACTTCACATGATGGTAACCAATTTTACTGCAATCATATTAACCAACTAAAGTGTTTAAAGAAACGGGAGATTTCACGTTGTGATTTAGTTCCTACAGATACTGACAATGGCTTGTTACACCCTATGGAGGTCGCTTTCCTTCCAGCGACTTCTTCTGGGACGACTTATACTTCGCTTGTGGAGTCCTGTAGCTCAGTGGTAGAGCACTCGCTTTGCAAGTGAGAGACCTGAGTTCAATTCCAGGTAGAGGGCAAAACCTTGGGCAAGTTTCCTTACTCCACACAGAGCCTAATAATAATCCCCCCAAAAACAAAACAATAATAAATTGGTCATTTTCAATCCACGACTGTTTGTGGGACATTGCTGTGCGCAATTGGCTGCCGCGTTCGCCCACAAATATACAGTCAATTCACTTTACAGTATATTCTGTGAAGCGCTTTGAGACGTCGAGAAGACGTGAAAAGCGCAATATCAAATGCAAGTATTATTATTAGTATCCTCCCACCCACAAAGCCGGTCTTCACATTCAATTTCAGCTTGACCGTCTTGGGAGGAGATGAATGGACAACCCAATCAATCGTCTACTTCACAACAGCGGCCAATACCTGCACAGAGGACAGGGTCATTGGCAACCGAGTGGGTTTTGTATGCATCGGGTGTGGTAGGGCGTGCGGTGACAGGGTCAACAGGTAAACACTTTGACAGTTCAAGAAGGAGAAGTGATAAGTATTAAGAATGTCATTGTTCTGATTTATTTTATGTATAAATATAGAGAGTTGGGAAGGGTGTGCATGAGGGAAGTGGGAGGCGGACATTGCAAAGAGAGTGGGCAATGAGGCAATCGGGATTGCTGCTCTGGATAACCATTGCCGAAAGCCACGATGAGCCTGATGACTTGAGCAGAGGGAAGCTACAGTGGGCTCCAGGAGGGAGAGAAGTTGAGGAGGGAGGTAGTAGAGAAGAATCGAATGCAAGCAGTAAAGAGTGGGAAGTGGACGCGGGGGTATTTTGGGAGGGCGTAGCTCGGATCGGCAGCCAAAATGTCCACGCCAAGCCCGTTAGCAAAGGGATCAGCGGGGCATAGTCAGTCTGGAGGAGACTAGAGACAGCGCAGAGGGGAGAGAGGGGGGATGGCACTCCTATTTTATTTATTAGGTTAGACAAGAGCCTAACCTCATAAATAATTTAGAGAGGGTTTCACTCAGGTCACACCACACAATCCATGTTATTCACCGAAGCATTGGGCCCACTGTTGCCTCTAAAATACAGGAACACAATTGGATACAAAATATGGCAACCTTAGGCAAGTTTCCTTACTCCACACACACTCCTCTGTTTACCGAGCGTACAGTAAGTAGGAACCCAGTTATTAGTCGATCAGTGGAGCGCTTTCCAGGGCGAATAATCCTTCAGAAAAAAACTCTGGTCACTCAATCCACAACTGAGGGTAATAATCCCTCTCCCACCCCAAGAAAAGAAATTGGGCCGCTCACTCAATCCTTAACTGTTTGTGGGATACTGCTGTGTTGCAATTGGTTGCTGTGTTTCTTCCACAAACTATAGTCTGCAATATATTTTGTGAAGCGCTTTGAGACATCTCAACAATGTGATAAGACGCTATATCAAATGCAAGGATTACTATTATTATTATATATTTTCAGAAATTGGGTTGGTCATTATATCTTCAGACTGATTAATTCTTTGATAATTCACAAGACTCACAGGATAATAGGTGTGATGGTGAGAAATTTGCGAGAGGCAGTAAACTGCACTCCATAATCCATCTGTTCCCAGTGTGTCAGCAGCCTGGCCTTTCCTTGGTCTGGAGTTTCAAATGGAGTTCCCTTTACAGTGTGCAGAAATATGTACATTCCCTGAAGCAGAAGGAGACAAGTATAACCAAGCTTAACAATGGACCATTTTCTGAAGTCAATTTTCAACAAATACTAGCATGTTGACAGAGCAATGTTTTATTTATCTCTAGGATGCATGGTTTGGGTTCAAAAGGTTTCTAATACAACAGGAGTTTATTAATCTTTACCTATGATAAATGCTATGAGCTTACTATTGCATCCGTCTTTGATTAGTATGCATCCAGTTAGGGCACTGCCACATCTTATATTTGTACATTTCAATCTGCCTTACCATATTATGAATAATGTTAGTAAGCGTCCATACCACCGGCACACTGAAAAAGGGGATACTCAAGAGAATGATATGAAGCAAGCCTATCCCCAGGATGTAGGATAGCCAAATCCCCCGACTATTCATAACTCGGGTGTTTGGATTGACTTCGCTGTGAGCAGTGCCCACATTCATGATTTGTTGCTTTACAATCTATGGAAGGAAGAGAAATACATTAATTAATAACTTATTCCCCTCATTTTAGCAACATGGTTTAAAAACCTAATATTATTGACTGACACTCTTGATTTAACAACATCAATGAGATATTCGGGGTATAGTGCAATTCCATGTCCAAAGTAATATTCAGACGTTGCTTTGAATCAATGTAGTGGCTATTTTTATTCTTCAAGAAACCTGGAATATGGCATTCTCACCTTACTGAGGAAAGTCACATCTTAACCTGCTGCATAAAGTGGTCATTTATGGACATAAAGTGTTTGACTGGAATGGTTGCAATCTGTATCACTTACTCTAGAGTAGTCCAACCTTTGGGTTGCTGAGGGCTGGATGCCCTATTTGAGAAAGGTTCTCGGGCCGCATAATGCTGTATTGCCAGTGATTGTGACACCAGAAGCTGACAATTGTTACATTTGGCCATTAATTGTTAGATTTGGCCATGACACAAGCATCATTTACAACATCTGTTTAAACTTAAGTATAAAGTATTGTGTGGTGAAGTTTTTTGAAGTTATACTATACCAGTAAGTACATTTCTCAAATTGAATCTAGGAGTGTTTTGTCTTAATGTTAGAATTTTTAAAATATAATTTAGACCAGGGGGTTCCAACCTTCTGGCAGTAACAGACCTAATACCCCATTTGAGAACGGTCCGCGGGCTGCATAAGCAATATTGTTTGTTTCCCTTCCAGAAACATAGCATTCATACAGCACCTTTTTCACGTCAGAAAGCGCTCGACACCGCCACAGGGCATCCGAGCTAGGGGTGGGAGGCAGGACGTGAGGCTGACTGGCCTATAGATCCCGGGTTTATCCTACTGCCCCTTTTTGTACAGGGGAGTAACATTTGCAACCCTCTAGTCCTCTGGCACCACCCCGGTATCTAAGGAGGATTGAAAGATTGTAGACAGAGCCTCCATTATTTCCACCCTTACTTCCCTCAGTAACCTAGGATGCATCCCGTCTGGACCAGGTGACTTATCTATCTTGAGCACCGACAACCTTTTTAGTACCTCCTCTCGGTTTATTCTTATCTTATCCAATTTCTCTATCCTCTGATACTGTGGTATTAGCTGCATCCTCTTCTTTTGTGAAGACAGATGCAAAGTACTCATTCAATACGTCAGCCGTGCCCTCTGTCTACACAAGAAGATTTCCTCTTTGGTCCCCAAGTGGATCCACCCTACTTTTGATTAACCTTTTATTCTTTATATGCTTATAATATACCTTAGTGCTCCCTTTTACGTTACCCGCTATTCTTTTCTCATACAATCTCTTTGCCCCTCTTATTTCCGTTTTCAGTTCTCCTCTGTACTTTCTATATTCTATTTGATTATCTTCTGATTTTGGACCTGACATTTATCATAAGCCTCCTTTTTTTGTTTTATTTTAATCCCAATTTCCTTATTTATCCAGGGAAGTTTGGATGCCCTATCTTTCCCCTTTGTGGGAATGCATTTGTGTATTAGTGTGCGATTTGAATGTGTTCGTGTGCAGTTTGTATACGGTTTGTGTACGGTTTGTCTGCGGGTTTGTGCGTGGCCATGAATGTCAACTTTTGGTTCAGTGTTTTTCGAAATGGTTTGAACTGAGCAGCAGTTTGCTGCAAGGCACACCTGCAGATTTGTAAAATAGTTGGTATGAAAAGAGGAACTAATTTTTTTTTAAAATTGGGAATACAACAACAACAAAATTATATTTGTAAAGTGCTGAACATTCGGGATCAGGACTGGATCAGGATACAGAGAAGCTATTTCCTCTGGTGGAGGGATCTAAAACAAGGAGGGATAGTCTTAAAAATAGAACCAGGCCATTTAAAAGTGAAATCAAGAAGCCTTTTTTCACTCAAAGGGTGGTAAAAATCTGGAATTCTCTCCCCCAAAACGCCGTGGGTGCTGAATCCATCCACATCTTCAAGAGTGAGGTTGATAGATTGTTGGTAGGTCAGGCCATTAAGGGTTATGGGGAGAAAGCGGGAAATTGGAATTGAAAGGATTAGTTGAGGTACAGATCAGCCACGATCTAATTAAATGGCAGAACAGGCTCGAAGGGCTGAATGGCCTCCTCCTGTTCGTATGTTCCTATGAGAGTGGTGGGGGTGCAGGGTTGGGGTGGGTGAGTCAGTGGGAAGAGGCAGGAGGGTGGATGAAGGCACTGTCGAAAAGGAGGGTCTTGAGTCGTGCCTTGAAGGAGGCAAGGGAGGGAGTGAGGCTAAGTGATTGTGGCATGGAGTTCCAAAGGGTGGGGGCAGAGAGGCTATATACTATATTGCCTCCTTGGATACCGTAGTAGTGCCAGAGGACTGGAGGATTGCAAATGTTACTCCCCTGTACAAAAAAAGGGCAGAAGGATAAACCTGGGATCTATAGGCCAGTCAGCCTCACGTCAGTACTGGGGAAACTTCTGGAGATGATAATTCGGAAAAAAATAAATTCTCACTTAGAAAAATATGGGTTAATAAAGGACAGCCAACATGGGTTTGTTAAAGGCAAATCATGTCCAACAAACCTGATAAGAGCTTTTTGATGAAGTAACAGAGAGGATGATGAAGGTAGTGCAGTTGATGTAGTTTATATGGATTTTCAAAAGGCGCTTGATAAAGTGCCACATAAGAGTCTTGTAAACAAAACAGAAGCCCACGGTATTAAGGGGACAATGGCAGCATCGATACAGAACGGGCTGGGAGACAGAAAGCAGAGAATGGTGGTGAACAGTTGTTTTTCTGACTGGAGCGGAATGTGCAGTGGTGTCCCCCAGGGGGCGGTATTGGGGCCACTGCTGTTATTGATCTATATAAATGACCTGGACTTGGGTATAGGGAGGACAATCTCCAAGTTTGCAGATGCTATTAAGCTAGGAAAAGTACTAAATAGAAGCAGATTGCAAATGGACAGGTGAAGTTTAATGTTGTGCATTTTGGGAGGAAGAATGAGGAGAGACAATATAAGCTGATGGTAGAATCTTACAGGGGTGAAGGAACAGAGAGACCTGGGAGTTCATATAAGTAAATCTTTGAAGGTGGCAGGACAAGTAGATAAAGCTGTTAAAAAAGCATACGGGATATTAGGCTTTATAAACAGGAGCATAGAATACTAAAGTCAGGAAGTTATGATGAACCTTTACAAATCGCTGGTTAGGCCTCAGTGAGAGACTGTGTTCAGTTCTGGGCACCAGACTTGAGGAAGAATGTCAAGGCATTGGAGAGGTTGCAAAGGAGATTGACCAGGATGGTACCAGGAATGAGGGACTTCAGTTATCAGGAGAGGCGAGAGAAGCCGGGATTATTCTTCTTGGAGCAGAGAAGGCTGAGAGGAGACTTAATAGAAGTTTTCAAAATGATGAGGGGATTCGATAGGGTGAACAAGGAGTAATTTCCACTGGTGGGTGGGTCAGTAACCCGAGGACACCGATTTAAAATAGTTGTTAAAAGAAACAGAGGGGAGGTGAGGAGAAATCTTTTCACACAGCAAGTTCTTCGGATATGGAATGCATTGCCTGAAAGGCTGATGGAAACGGATTTGATAACAACTTTTAAGAGAGAAGCAGATAATTATTTGGGGAGGACAAGTTTACAAGGCTATAGGTGGGGAGAGCGCGGGGGAGTGGGATTGATTTGGATAGCCCTTTTAAAAGAGCTGGCAAAGTCACGATGAGCTGAATGGCCGCCTTCTGTGCTGTATAATTCTATGATTATAGACCTCAACTATAATAAATAATAATAATAATCCTTGCATTTGATATAGCGCTTTTCACGTCGGGAGGACGTCCCAAAGCGCTTCATAGAACACACTGTAAAGTGAATTGACTGTAAATTTGTGGGCGAACGCGGCAGCCAATTGCGCACAGCAATGTCCCACAAACAGTCGTAGATTGAAAATGACCAATTTATTGTTTTTGGTTTTGGAGGGATTATTATTAGGCTCTGTGTGGAGTAAGGAAACTTGCCCAAGGTTTCGCCCTCTGGAATTGAACTCAGGTCTCTCACTTGCAAAGCGAGTGCTCTAACCACTGAGCTACAGGACTCCACATAGACCACTAGACCCTCTACTTTGCCCCACTAACTTACCTTCAGCCAAACTTTATGCATTGCATTCTTTTTTAGCAACAACGTACAACAACTTGCACTTATATAGTGCCCTTCACGCAGGGTAGGGTCTCAGAGCGCTTAACAGTGGCGGATCCTGACTCCAAGCCAGGGGGGGGCGTGGGAGGTGGCCATAAGCATGGTCAAAAAGGAAGGTTTTCAGGCTGGACTTGAAAAGGGGAGAGAGGCAGCAAGCATAGGGATTGAGGGAGACTATTCCAGAGTTTCGGGACATATTGTCTGAAAGCGCGACCTCCGATGGTGGGGCGGAGGGTGCGAGGGACGAGCAGGAGGCCGGTGCCAGTCGAGCGGAGGCGCCGGGTAGTGGATTGGGAGTGAGGAGGTTGGAGAGGTGGGGAAGTGCCAGAGAGTAAAGGGATTTGAACACGAGGATCTTGAAGTCGATGCGTTCGGGGATGGGAAGCCAGTGGAGCCTGGGCCAGAACTGGTGAGATGTGGGGACGGAGTTTGGTCCGGGTCAGGATGGGGGCGGCAGAGTCTGAATGAGCTGCTCTTGTGAATAGTGGAGCTGTGAAGACCGGCGAGGAGTGCGTTGTTGGAATCCAGGCCCGAGGTGACAAGCGCAAGCACGAGGGTTTTGACTGCATCTGTTGTAAGGTACGGTCGGAGACGGACATTGTGGCAGAGGTGAAAGAAGGCGGTCCTGGTCAGGGACCGGATGTGGGGGAGGAAGGACAGCTGGGGGTCGACCTGGATGCCTAGATTGCACACCGGGTCAGTGAATCTGAGGGAGAGTCCAGATCTGCAGGAGTGAAGACTTTGACGGGAGCCAAGAAGTATGGCTTCCGTCTTGTCCACATTCAGCTGCAGGAAGTTTACACTCATCCAGGGCCTGATGTCTGCCAGACAAGCTGATAGAACATCGGGGGGACCTGGAGTCGATACTCGAGGAGGCAATGTAGATTTGTGTGTCATCCGCATACATGTGGAAGTTTACCCCGTGACTGCGGATGACATCACCCAGAGGGAGCACATAGATAAGGAAAAGAAGAGGCCAAGGATGGAGCCCTGGGGTACGCCGTAGGTGTCTGGGTGAGGGTGGGAGGAGAAACCATTTGCTAAGATGAAATGAAGGCAGTTGGTTAAGTAGGACTCGAACCATACGAGTGCGGTCCGACTAAGGTAGATGAGCGAGGAGAGGTGGTGGAGGAGGATGGTGTGTTCAACTGTGTTGAACATGGCAGAGAGATCCAGGGGGACGGGGAGGCTGAGGGAGCCCTGATGACAGATGGAGGGGATGTCGTTTGTGACTTTGACAAGCGCTGTCTGTGCTGTGGGCACTCAGGGCACAAACCAGAATGCAGGGGCTCAAGGAGGGAATGGAGGAAGAGGTGTGACTGAAGTTGACCTGCAACAATGTGTCCAGGACTTTGGCAATGAAGGGTTGGTTGGTGATGGGACGGCAGTGTGAGAGTTTAGAGGGATTGAGGGTGGGGTTTTGAGGAGGGGGCTGGTGACAGCAGTTTTCAGGGAGAATGGAACAGAGCCTGAGAAGAGAGACTGGTTGACTGTGTCGGCCAGCAGGGGGGAGAGGAGGGGAGATGAGTGACCAACAGCTGTGTGGGGAGGGGGTCGAGACAGCAGTTGGTGAACATCATCCTGGTGATTGTAGATGAGAGGGAGGAAGAAATGGGGGCAAAGGAGTATAAGGAGGGGGGAGTGGCAGGAGCCGTAGCGGAGGGAGTGTGGATGGTCTGGGTGGGATGGAAGGTGATATGGGGGTAGGGGGAGAGGGTGACATGGGGGTTGGGGGAGGACGATGCAGCCAAGTGGATGTTTCCTATCTTTGAGGTGAAGAAGTCTAGGACCTCTTCACACTTGGCGTTTGATGTGAGGATACAAGGGGCTTGAGTGGGTGCACGGAGGTGATGGACGGTGGAAAATCTTTGGGTTGTTGTTGGCCTCCAGGATTACTTTCCAGTAAAAGTCAGTTCTGGCCTGTGAAAGGAAGAGGCGATAGGTGGAGAGGTGCTCGAGTCACAGCTGGTGATGAATCGTGAAACCGGATTTCTGCCATCTGCGCTCGAGCGTCCGGGTTTGTGTTTTGAGTAAGTGGAGATGACAGTTGGAAACAGCCCTGGATTTCAGGGAAGCCAGGGAATTAAAGGTTGTGGAGAGATGGTCATTCAGTGGCTTGATGGCTGCATCAGGATCGCTGCGGATGGAGGGCCAGAGGGAGAGGAGATCCGAGGAAGAGAGGGCATTTGTGAGGGACTCAAGGGGAAACTTTTTCCAGGGATGTAAAAAAAATGGTGGAGGGCTTGGAAGCGGGGAGAGGGATACGGGAGGAGAGGGTGATGTGGGAGGAAAGGGAGATGAGGAAGTGGTCTGAGGTGACCTTGTCCTTGATACAGGTCGGAAATGTCAAGGCCATGTGTGATGACAAGGTTGAGGGAGTGGCCATGGTTGTGGGTCGGCGAGTTGATGTGGAGGGTGAGGTTTAGGAAGAAGAGGGCAGTGAAATCTGAGGAGGTGGTGCAAGGGGTGTTTTAAGTGGAGGTTGATGAGGGAAATGCGGTGGACGTTATTTACATGGATTTCAAAAAGGCTTTTGACACTGTACCGCATAAGAGATTAATAAAAAAATTAGAGGCCCACGGTATTAAGGGGACAGTGACAGTTTGGATTAAGAACTGGCTGAGTGACAGAAAGCAGAGGGTGGTGGTTAATGGGTGTTTCTCTAAATGGAAGGTGTGCAGCGGTGTCCCCCAGGGATCGGTATTGGGACCACTGCTCTTTCTAATATATATATTAATGATCTGGACTTGGGCATAGAGAGCACTATTTCCAAGTTTGCAGATAATACAAAGTTAGGTCGGGTAGTAAATAGTGAGGAGGACAGTAACCAACTGCAAGCAGACATACACAGAATGGTGGAATGGGCTGACATGTGGCAGATGGATTTCAATGTGGATAAGTGTGAGGTGATACACTTAGGGAGGAAAAATGATAGGAAGCAATATAGACTTGGTAGCTCAATCTTAAGGGGGGTGAACGTATAGAGAGATCTGGGCGTTCAAGTAAGCAAATCATTAAAGGTAGTGGGGCAGGCAGATAAGGCAGTAAAAAAGGCATTTGGTGTACTGAGCTTTATTAGTAGGGCATAGAGTATAAGAGTAGGGGTTATGGTTAATCTATACAAAACACTGGTTAGGCCTCAGCTGGAGTACTGCGTCCAGTTCTGGGCACCTTACTTCAGGAAGGACATTAAGGCACTGGAAAGGGTGCAGAGGAGATTCACGAGAATGATACCAGGAATGGGGAACCTTAGCTATGAGGACAGTGGAGAAGTTAGGACTTTTCCCATTAGAGCAGAGAAGGTTACGCGGGAACCTGATAGAGGTCTTCAAGATCATGAAAGGTTTCGACAGGCTGGATAGGGAAAAGCTGTTTCCGCTGGTAGGTGTGTCTGTGACTCGTGGTCACAGTCTTAAAATATCTACCAAAAGAAGCAGAGGGGAGGTTAGAAGAAATGTTTTCACTCAGTGAGTGTTAGAATTTGGAATGATCTGCCTGAAAGGACAGTGAAGTCTGATTCGATAACAGCTTTTAAGAGAGAACTGGATAGGTATCTGGGGAAGACGGGTTTGCAGGGTTATGGGGAGAAAGCTGGTGATTGGGGTTAGTGTAAGTGACTTGCTCTGTCAAAGAGCCGCACAGACTCGATGGGCCGAATGGCCTCCTTCTGTGTCGTAACATTCTATGAAACTATGAAAAATAAAATCACCCATTATGAGCAGATGTTCAGTGCAGAGACAGGGATGAGAGGGGAGATGAGATATCAATGAGGAAGGAGCCAGGAGGTTCGGGGAGCGCGGTAAAATAGGATTTTGAGAGAGAGAGAGGGATGGTAGAGGTGAGGTGTTCAAAGAAGGATATACAGCCAGAGGAATAGAGGGATAGGCCAAGGGAAGATTGAGAAATGACAGCCAGCCCACCACCACGTTGGTTGGGGCAGGTGGTGTGGTGAAAAGTGTAGCCAGGAGGGGAGGCCTGGCCTCCGGGTCTGGCCTCCTCCTCGTCCCCTGAGTCCTCCGTTCTAACCTCGGCAGACGTGTCTTCAGCCACTATGCCCTGAGGCTCTGGAATTCCCTTCCTCACTCCCTTCATCTCGCCCCCTCTCTTCCTATTTTGAGATCCCTGCTGAAGACCTTTATTTTCGGCCGCGCCTTTGGTCACCTTCCTCCCCCTCCCCGGTTCGGCCCCGGGATCCGTTACTGTAAAGCCCTCTTGAGACGTCGTCTGGCATGGAGGGCACTATATAAATCTAAGTTGTTGTTGTTGCTGTTGAGTCTTCAATGAGGGGGATGGGGTCACTGGAAGATAGCCAGGTTTCTGTAAGCCCAAAAATATCAATGTGCTCCTCATGGATAGTAAGGGCTTTATTGGAGATGGAGCAGACATTTTGGAGAGAAATGTGGATAGGTTTGCTGATGGGGGTGGGGGTTGTATAGAGAGGATTTGGTGTCGTGGGGGAGATGACCATGGTGTTTGAGGTGCATGGAGAGTTGGGGATGGTATGGATGATGCAAGGGGAAGGGATGTTTGCCTTTTGGAGGTGGTTGGTGCAGAGAGAGTGATATGGGCCATTTTATAAGATCATGGCTGACCTATACCTCAAGTCCAGTTACCTTCTCTTGGCTCATATCCCTTAATACACTGATCTAACAAATATTTATCTACGTTCATCTTGAAAATGCGAATGGATTCAGCATCCACAGCCTTTTGGGGGAGAGAGTTCCAGATTTTCACCACGCTTTGGGTGAAAAACTGCCCTCATAATTCCACTCCTAAATGGCCTGGCTCCAATTTTAAGATTATGCCCCTTATTCTGGACTCTTCAACTAAAGACAATAGCTTCTGTGTATCTATCCTCTTCAATCCCTTCATTATTTTAAGAACCTCAATCAGATCACCCCTCAACCTTCCAAACTCAAGGGAATAGAGACCAAACTTATGTAACTTGTCCTCATCATTTAAGCCTTTAAGCCCTGGTATCATTCTGGTGAACCTGCGCTGCACCCCCTCCAGAGCCACTATATCCTTCCTGAGGTGTGGTGCCCAAAACTGAACGCAGTCTCTAGATGGGGTTTGACCAAGCCTCTATATGGTTGAAACTGTATACAACAACAAAATTCCATTCATAGAGCGCCTTTCACGTCGGGAGGACATCCCAAAGCGCTGAACAGTCAGGTGTTGGGACCCAGGCATGGGGTAGGGGTGGTGTAGGGGTGAGGGAAGGCAGAGAGGTGGGAGGGAGACCAAAGGCATGGTTGAAGAGGAGGGTCTTGAGACTGGCCTTGAAGGAGGCAAGGGAGGAAGCGAGGCGAAGGGACTGTGGGATGGAGTTCCAGAGTGTGGGGGCAGAGAGGCTGAAAGCCCAGTCACCGATGGTAGGGCGGTCAGGCAGGAGACATGGAGCAGGCTGGAACCTGCTGAACGGAGGGAGCGGGCAGGTTGGTAGGGACATGTATAGATGTCCCCCCATCACACACGCCCCCCCCACACACACAGCCCCCACCACACACACACACCCCCACCACACACACACACCCCCCACACCACACACACACCCCCAACACATACCCACCACACACACCCCACCCATCACATACACATCCCCACCCCACACACACACACCGCCCCCACTCCATACACACTGTCACCCCCCACACACACTTCCAACCCACACACACCCCTCCCCCACCACACACACCCCCTCCACACAGACCCTCCACTACACACACGCCCCACCCACCACACATACATCCACCAAACGCACACCACACAACCCCTCCACCACACACAGTCCCCCACCACACACAGACCCCCCACCACACACAGCTCCAACCACACCACCCCACCCACCACCCACGCACAACACAGCGCCCCCCATCATAAACAGCCCCCCACCACACAGCCCCCTCCAACCACACACATCCACCACACACGCATACCAAACAAACACACGCACCACACAAACCCTCCACCACAATCCCCCAATCCACACCCCCTACCTCACCCCCACATCATACACACCCCCACACATAACTCCCCACAACACCCCCATATATATATATATAGGGATATAGGGATTCCCCTATAATGATTTAGAATAGAACAAGTTTTTATATATATATTCATTTTAAGAGATGTTTAATTAATTGTACTAACAGGTCAAAATGGCAGACAAAATAGCTTTCTTACTAATGGAATGTGGCACAGGCTGGAACCATGGTACCTGTTATCTCCCCTCTCTCCAGGTGCACTTTGCTAAGTGTTATTGTAAACTTGGGTACCAGCTAGACTTGGAGGAAAGGTCTGCAAAACATCATGTGTTAGGTCTAGGAAGATAAGGAATAGACAAGACAATGGAGACTCACTTTATCAATACCGGTCGGGCTGACGTCAGGCCAATGATTGATTAGGATGAGTACGTGCAGGACGAGTGGTAAGTGGGGTAAAGGTAGCTGGCAAGAGTTCAGAAAGGTGTATAGTTAGTGAAGAGAAAGAGAGAGAAGTCAGTTGGCCTGACTGGCAGGAGGGAAGCAAGGTTTTTCACACCAGACAAACCAGGCCAAGAGTGGGACGACAGCCAAGAAATCTTCTTCCACTTTTGTTCTACGCAGATTAACTGGTAGTATGCTCTTCTTTACACACTGTTAAGCCCACTGTCTTATAATAAAAGAATTATTGCACCATTTTGGATTGTCGGGTCATATTTCGAACTACGGGATCGGAAATCTCAACAAATTGGCGACCACGAAGGGACCCGACAAGCAATAAGGCTTTTTTTATTCAAAGTGGTAGGACAAACGCACCCACATATAGTAGCGCACTTAGTGGATCACGCTCTTGTGGTTGTTGGTATCTCGGGTATTCTGTTGTCGAGATGACTGGCGAGAAAGAGCGAAAATTGAAATAATTTTCAACAATGGCTGAATAAGTATGAGGAGAAAATATGCAAGAAAACAGGCCTAAAAATAGAGGACATACGTGAGGAAACAAGCCAGAAAAATGGTATAGAATGGTTAGAGGAAGAAGTGTCAGTCGGTAACATCAAAATTGGAGGAAAAAGATGTAAAAACTTTTTTAAATACTGGATGTTGAAGGAATACAAGTGTAAAGCCTTTGAGTTAAAACAACTACGAAATTGTAAGGATATGGAGATAGAGGATCTGAAACTTAAAACCAAACAATTACAAGACAGTAAGGACCAGGAAATAGGGGATATGAAAAGTAAGACAAAACAGCTCGAAGAAGTGATGACAGAAATACAAATAGGTTTAAAGATCACTTTGTCAGACAAAAAGGACATGGAGGAAGAGTTATGGAGCATGGAAGGCGTATGTGAGAATCAGGAAAGAAAGATAATAGAATTAACCTCCACCCTACGCATAATGCAAGGCGAAATCAGCCGAGCCAAGCTAGAGAGAGAACAGCATGAAGAAAGGAGAATAGCGCTGCAGGATAGTCAGGAGAAGTGTGAGACTATGAGCATCCAGTTGAATGCAGCCAATGGAGCAGTTAACACCTTAATTAACCGACCTTCAGCCACTGAGACAGACACACTCAGTGTGATAAAGAAATAGAGAAACTAAAGATGCTAATGGACAAGCAGGTGATGGTATGCGCCATTAAGACAGAGGGAACAATTGGGAATAATCGAAATGTCAAAACCGCCATAGACAAAGTAGATAAAATGTATTTGGATATGTGGGCGGAAGAATCAGGAAAGTCAGCAGCGGTCATCACTACTACTCGGAGCCGGGTTCACCCAATGAGTCTTCTAGTGATGATGCCTCTGGTACCACTGATAGGGAGGAGACACATAGTCGGGCACTAAGACCCGAGGAAGTAGTGGCTTATGTGCAAGAGTTCGGCACGATCACAGAACGCACTTGTCCCACTGAGTTGAATCAACAATACGAGCTGGTTAGAGATTGTCACCTTGAATTGGAGGAAAAAGACCTTAAAAGGATACTGTTCAGCGCGATCGAGTTGAAAGTATGAAAGCGCTTGCTGCGGAATAGTTTGAAGCCGGAAGTAGGTGGGACGGCTTTTTTAGGGGTGATTAAAACCACGCTAACAAAAGGAAAAGCCTGGAACATAAGCCAGGCATATGGGAAGGCAGTGCAGGCAGGAGATGAAAGCCCAGCAGAGTTTTGTGAAAGGCTAGTGGAACTGTTTAAACTGATACAAACGGAAGAAGTGAGCTCAGAAGATGCAGAAAAGTGAAACAGATACCGAGAGGCATTTCTCCAAAAACTCATCCCTGAAATCGAATCAGTCATAGCAGGAGTGTTAACTGATGACATGGAATGGGAGGATTTGATAAAAATTGCTGACAGAGCTTATTATCGCAGCCTGAGACATGGAGAGGCCAAGATTGAGGAAAGTAAGGTGGGATTAAAAAGGGTGATCCGGGTTGAAGAGGTAGAAGGACCCAAGAGTCAGAGAGAACAAAATCAGAGAGCGTTTTTTCCCTAATTATGAGAATAGAAGACAGCCGTATTATTGAAATAAAAACCAGCCCGGGCCAAGACAATCTGGCCTTGGAGGGGAATCGGTCGGTCCAATTGCCACATCTGTCAGGAAGAGAGACACTGGGCCAGAGATTGCCCGAATAGAAGGGCCAATGAATGCCAGGATAAAAAGTAGCCTGAGATACCCACCGGGCTTATGGATAAGGTGGCCGAGATTCCCTTTGACCAATTGGCTAGTATAGTAACCACTTGGAAGGTGACGAATAATCAAAAGTTTAAAAATGACAAAAAAATAGAATCAGTCTTGGTCAGTCCATAAGTAGGAGAGGTGAATCTTATTGAGACCCCTTTCTGATGCGAGACAGCCCCCCAAAGATCGACTGTACAAATTCCCGCGAACCTCGCTCAACGGAATTCCACTCCCATTAATTTTAAAAGAACATTAGATAATAGACCCTATTATAACTCCTACAATGTCGGGGGGCGAAGAGCAAACAATGTTAGTGGACACAGGGTCCAGCATTACATTGTTCCATTCAAAGCATCCCAAAAATTTTCCTGGGGCAAACCGAGAGGTGTTTTCCCTTACGGGATTCAATGGTTCCACCCAAGAGGGAGTGAGATTAGCAAATACTGCTATCACCCTGGGAAACGAGACACATAGTATCATCCAAATTGATCAGCTGCTATTGCCATGCCTGGGGAACGTGGTATCCTAGGATCTGACGTTCTCCAGAAAAACGCCTTGATAGTGGATTGCACACCTTTACCACAAATTCACCTATTTAGCCAGTGAGGAAACCAGACAGGTCGTGGCGGTTGACGATTGACTATCATAAATTAATTTCAGTAACCCCAGGATGCGCTCCCGTTGTTAGTGATGCGCCTATGATACTGTCACGAATTCCTCATGGGGCGAAATTCTTTTCGACATTGGATATCTCCAACGGTTTTTGGAGTATTCCCATCTGGGGAGAAGATCAATTTAAGTTTGCCTTTACATTTGATGGACAGCAATTTACATGGCGATGTCTCCCGCAAGGATTTCATAACTCTCCCACAATCTTCCATAAGCGAATGATCGATATATTAAAAGATTGCCCTCTGCCAGGAAAATCGGCACTGCTACAATATATGGATGACATATTACTAACTTCCACAAATTAAACAGAACACCTAGAACTCTTGGAGTCAGTTTTACAAATACTCCTGACCTCGGGTTTAAAAATCAATCCTCGTAAAGCCGAGCTGCTACAACCGTCTTGTCTGTTTTCTAGGAATTACCCTCTCAAATGATGGACAGTCTCCAGATATACGTAAGGTGGACACTATACAGCGATTCTCATTACCGGTGACAAAAACGGCGTTACGATACCATTGTGGGCTTGGTCGGGTACCAGCGAAACTTTATTCCCCGATTTGCAGAGGTTGCTAAACCGTTATACAATTTGTTGTCCGGATTGCAGGACGAGGTCCAAACAAAATGGACCGAGGCACATACTACGGCAATTAACACGCTGAAACAGGCAATCATGCAAAATACCCGCCTGATATCCCCTGACCCTAACCGGCCATTTCACCTCGAGGTGTCGGCTACGGCAGCAAGCTTATCTGCTATGCCAGCACAAGAACACAGGGGAATAATTAGTCCAATTGCTTATGCCTCAAGGCTCCTCACAGGAGTGGAAGAGCAGTATGATGCCTGTGAGAAACACCTGTTGGTCACTTTCTGAGCGGTGAAACATTTTACGTAAATAACGGGGTTACAGCGGATTATCCTGCACACTCCGCACACCCCACTAAGCTTATTGATGAAACCGGGGGATACTTTGGTATCATCACAGCGCCTCAATCATTGGACTCTAATGCTCATGGGATGCGACATCCAAATCACCCCCAATCAGACAACATTGATCCCTCAGATGCTACAGTATGAAGGAAAGCAACACAAGTGTCTGCTACCATTACTGCAATTCCCAGAACATCCTGTACCCAAAACACCGTTACAACCAGACACCCAAGTATGTGATGTTTATATTGACGGCTCCTCACTTTACCATGAGGGTAAACCCTACACAGGTTTTGCTATTGTACTACCCGACAAAACCCTTGGATATTCCTGCACACCTCACTCTGCTCAATATGCCGAACTTGCAGCATTATTTGAAGCCGTGCATTGCACCTGTGCATACTCGTGCAACATCTGGTCCAACAGTGCGTATGTTGTAAATATGGTTCGAATGCTACCACTGTATGCAGCTCGTGACTTTGCCTCTGCAGATGGCCGAACGTTAACACACCACCTTTTAGTACGCGAATTATGGAATCGCCTTGGTGATCGTAAATTACCCCTCCATGTTGGCAAAGTAAAAGCACATTCTGTCACCAAGCCCCGCTACAAAGGTAAAAAAATGGCTGATGCTGCAGCCAGATTCTGCCCTGCATTCCCCATTGTGGGGAGGCTATGCCGCAATTGAAGAATGCTGTTCAGTTACCATTTACTCAAAATTAGATCTCGAATCACTACAGAAGACCTTTGCCCATTATGTGATTGTCCGGGAATGGCATCTGAAGGGTCGACTGTTACCTTCCTCGACTCCATGGGCCCATCAAACTTTTATAACTGCCGATAAAGATAAAAATACCACCATCCTCCTGTACCAGGACGACATGGACAAACCTGGTGTGGTGTGCGTTCCCCCTGACGTGGCAGATTTCTTCCAACTATTCCACTCTCACCCAATTGGGGGACATATGGCTGTAAATTCAACAATATCAAAAATACGCTCCACTTGGTGGCCCACCCTCAATAGTGATATAACCGCTCACGCTAACCGTTGTCTGGTTTGCTTACAGCATAATCCTGGTCCACCTGCCAATCGGGCCCTGTTAAAAGGTGCCCCAGAGGGAGAAGGGCCCTGGACACATGTTCAAATTGAGTTTATTGGACCCCTGCCCATTGCACCAGGCAACTACAGATATGCTGATTATTTTAGATCAATTTTTCAAATGGATTGAGGCCTTTCCTGTCAGAGCTGCCACAGTAATTACCGTAGCATGAATACTATTGAGTGAGGGGATCTGCAGGTGGGGAGTACCAATAGTTCTCGATAGCGATCAAGGGAGCCACTTCACCGCAAAGGTTTTTAAAACCCTCACCAAACTAATGGGGATTAAACAGCGGTTACACATAGCGTTTCACCCTCAATCCTCAGGGGTAGTGGAGTGGGGAAACCGGACTATTAAGATGCTATTAAAAAAAATTGTGCAGATCACCCCACCCAATGGGTGCAAATGCTGCCGATGTGTTTAATGGCGCTTAGATCAACCACACATTCAGCCACTGGGTTGACCCCATATCAGGCAATGACAGGGAGAATAATGAGGCTACCGGGTCACTTACTCCAACCACCTACCCCAGGCGTAACTATGGAAGGAAACCCGAACTTACAGGGGGCTTTCAGCGAAGCGTGGGTTGATAAAATGCTTGTAAATATCCAACACACAAATGAATTTGTAGCTAACCATTTGGGAAGAAACAAACAACAAATGAAAAGGTACTCGATCAGAAAGTACGAGAATGTGAGTATAATATTGGGGACACGGTCATGGTGTTGGACTTCAGTAAAAGAGAAATCCCATTCTCACCAAAGTGGAAAGGTCCGTTCCCTATTGTGGACAAGGCCAGCCCCTCAGTATATTTGATCCAATATACGGGAAAAAGGGGAGGCAAAACAGCTAAATGGCATCATATTAACCAATTGAAATCAGTAAAGTAACTGATAAACTAACAGATATATCTTTGATTTTCAGAGAATCGATACACGCTCGAAATAAGGGGAGAATGATCCTATTACTGATAATTACGACTACAATGGGATACTCACATTCCGATATGTTTCCAGCACGGAGGGTCGAAATGACATCATCCATCTTACCGGTTTACGGTACAGATCGCCATCAGCCTTACCAACTGATACAGGTAGAGTTGGGAAGCCATTTAACTCTCACTTGTACCGTCGGTACAGACGGGTACGACACTCCCACTATAATTTTCCAAAGACACGATATGACTCCAAGTAACGGTGTATCTATCGGAAGGTGGGGAGTCCCGATGTTGGGTCCACACAGAGGATACAACAACACGACCTGAGTGAGTGAGACCTGATATTTCCTTACGTTTTTCATCGTCATGAGGGCTATTACAACTGTTCAGTGGAGGATCCAGAAGGAACCTATGCATACGGCCCAGAAATATTGGTTACCATCATCCCGGTCACCTCACAGAACGCATCATGTCCGACTTTAATTACAGGACCAGCAAATGGACTCGTGATTGAACGTTTATACGATGTGTTGTATCCCGATATCGTGAATGAATATGTACTGATCATGTTACATTTTAATCTGTCTTTGCCCGCAGATGTTTGTGACCCCATTTATAGGAACTTTTATAATTTACAGAGGGAAGAAATGTTCTGAGATTTTGTCCAAAGAAATAAGGGTACAGTCTTGGGAGGGGAAATGGGGACAGTAATATCACCTAGGGTAAAAAGGGATGTAGCTGAATGGATGGGCATAGGAGCCACCAGGGTAACAGCTGCCTTTAACCAGCTGGACATCGAAACCCTTATGAGTCACCAGGCCCACCTCCGAAATCAATTAAAAATTATCCTCTCCCAAAAAGGGGAGAACATGGATAATCTTATTAAAGAAACTCTGTTGAGTGTGGATTCCATAATCAGTATCTCCCAAGTTATAGAAGAGATGAACTCTTCGGTTAACTTGTTGATATTGGCCCATAACCAAGAAGTAGAAGAGAAACCTTTTCAAAAAGATATCGCTTGCTCAATACTTATGTCCAGATTCCTAAGCAAATTACAACATTACCTCGATGATCTGGAAGCCAGTAGGCTCCCATCAATGATCACCAGGGAACAGATCTGACGATGGCTTCCCCCCAACATTAATTACGGCCTCAGGCGTATTAGAGAACTGGCGGCCAGCCACCTAGTATACAGCCCCAATCATCGAACTGAAGTGGGGAGATTATTATTGCTACCTGTTATCTTCATCATTCCGCACATTCCCTTAAATCCCCCGCTTTTACGAGTATACGGTGTCACGTCTATTGGCGTAATAGAGGACGGCATTCTGAAAGAACATGTGTCGCATCCCACTATGTTACTTTACAACACCGTAACTAGTTCATGGCATTTAACTGATACATCACTATGCTGTAAATGAGGCAACATTTGGACATGTCCAAGAGGACTGCTCCCAGCCTCAACTACCGCATGCGGATTTACATTAGGAGATAAAGATCCCCTGTGTCCTATCACAGTCACCTCGAAATGGCAAGGTACAAACATTGCATACAAAGGCTGGGGCGAATTTTGTGTCACTATGACCAGCCACTAATGGATCATTGACAGTAATAACATCACTTGTAAGGTGCCCTCGGGAAATTTTTGTTTTACTCCTCTTTTTACGACTATAATTGATAGTAATATTATGCAGCCAATAAGGGAACATAACGTATCGGACATTTTTTCTTGGGCAAAGGAGGGTGAAGATGTCCGTGACCTAGTGTTCCCTTACGGGCACTATATCCCTCCTATATCCCAAAGCCTTGCTGCTATTATCAACAGCTCCCATATTTCACAGGTACACCTTGTTCAATTAAGGCAATCCAATAAAGAAATTGATGAAGCTATTCCGCTCTTGGTAGAAGAGCAACACTGGTGGGAGACGGTTTACTGTATTGGTGTACACCCACTAGCCCGATTCGCCTCATATATTTTTATCATTGTTCAAATAATACTTACCATTTCAGTCATATTGGCAATATTGCGACTACGCACGTCACAAAATGAATTACCTGCCAACAATGGGGATGCTCGTTGAGGAATAGTGGGTTTAAGTTCAACACCATGGAATGAGAGATCATAAATTGAAATTTTCTCACTCTCAAGGTGGGGACTGTTGGGATATACGGATTCCCCTATAATGATTTAGAACAGAACAAGTTTTTATATATATATTCATTTTAAGAGATGTTTAATTAATTGTACTAACAGGTCAAAATGGCAGACAAATTAGCTTTCTTACTAATGGAATGTGGCACAGGCTGGAACCATGGTACCTGTTATCTCCCCTCTCTCCAGGTGCACTTTGCTAAGTGTTATTGTAAACTTGGGTACCAGCTAGACTTGGAGGAAAGGTCTGCAAAACATCATGTGTTAGGTCTAGGAAGATAAGGAATAGACAAGACAATGGAGACTCACTTTATCAATACCGGTCGGGCTGACGCCAGGCCAATGATTGATTAGGATGAGTACGTGCAGGACGAGTGGTAAGTGGGGTAAAGGTAGCTGGCAAGAGTTCAGAAAGGTGTATAGTTAGTGAAGAGAAAGAGAGAGAAGTCAGTTGGCCTGACTGGCAGGAGGGAAGCAAGGTTTTTCACACCAGACAAACCAGGGCAAGAGTGGGACGACAGCCAAGAAATCTTCTTCCACTTTTTTTCTACGCAGATTAACTGGTAGTATGCTCTTCTTTACACACTGTTAAGCCCACTGTCTTATAATAAAAGAATTATTGCACCATTTTGGATTGTCGGGTCATATTTCGAACTACGGGATCGGAAATCTCAACAACACCTCCACACACCCCCCCACCACATCTCCCACCACACACACCCCCCCACCATACACACATCCCACCACCACACCACCCCCACTACACACACACCTCCACCACACACACCTCCCCACAGCACCCCGCCCCACCACACCCCCCCGCTACACACACACCCACCACACACACCGCCCCACAGCACCCCACCCCACCACACCCCCCCGCTACACACACACCCACCACACACACCGCCCCACCACACACACCCGCCCCATAACACACACCCTACCACACCCTCCACCTGCTCACCACACACACTCCTGCACACCACACACGCGCACGCTGCCCACCACACACGCGCGCCGCCCACCACATACACGCACGTGCCACCCATCACCCACATACACACCACCACCACACACACACCACCACCACCACGCACAGCACCACCCCACACCCCCCACACCAACGCCACAAACCCACCACACACAGCACACCCCCCCACCACACAGCCCTCACCCACCACACACAACCCCACCCCACACACACCCTCACCCCACACACACTCCCAACCCACACACACCCCCACCATACACACACCCTCCACTACACACACACCCCGCCCACCACACACCCCCCCATCACACACACCGCCACCACCGAAACCTGCCATATATACACACCACCACCACACAAACCCCACCACACACATACACACACCCACCCACACTACACCACAACACACACAACCCCACCACACACACAACCCTCCCATACACACCCCACCAAACACACCTCCCCACAACACCCCGCCCCACCACACACCTCCCATAACACACACACCACCACACACCCCCACCCGCCCAGGACACACACTTCCCTGCCCACCACCACACACACAACCCCACCACCACATGCAACCCCGCCCATCACAATGTGCGCCCCCCCACCCACAATGCGCGCCCTCCAATCTGCATTGACCTCAAAACTTTTCTTTAAAATTAGTGAAATGACAGTGTGCTTTTCAAATCTTGTTTTGCTTTAATCAAGTTGCTTAGATAAAAACCCAAAATGTGTTGAATGGGATAATAAAATAACAATCCTTGTTTAACAAATGCAAGAATTATTATATTAAAACATTCAACACAGAATTTTTATTTAAACAAATGAATGTATCATGAAGATAATCTGAATCATAGTTATTTAAGAGTTAGTTTGGTGATTTGGGGGTTTTAGCTTTTTTAATATAAGAAATATTAGCAATCTTATTACACATTATAGTGGAAACAGTACTGACAAGATGTAAGCACATATATATTGGTAATGCTGAAACAAAAATACTTCCATTATAAATCATCCTTTTTTTTCTTATAATTGTGCCAAATCAGCAATCTTTCTCACATGACCTCTTAAAAGTGTAAAATCTAGAACTGCCAATAATTATTTCTTCTTGTTATAACTGTTTATGAAGCTGTTTTCAATACAGAGAACTATAAACGAGTTAATACAGGTGTAAGAATGCTGTTCCAGGAGCTTCCCACTCTTGAGCATTGATGCAAGTCCTCTGGCATTGTCCCCATTTCGCCATTCATTGCAAAAGCTATTGGTCGCTCGAATACCTTGCGTGCTTGATCCATGCCACACTAACTTATGAGGCCTAGTGATGCAAAACAAAAGTAAAGCTCAACATTTCATGAATCCAATTTGAATCTTAATGTTTACTTTCTCTACCCTGATTCTTAACTGCTATGGGCGTTAACCTAAACCCCTGATTATTGAAATTATTGCAGTCAGATACATGAAGAATAATACTGCAAAGCAGAGAGCATCAAACTACTGAATCTATATATAATAATAATCCTTGCATTTGATATAGCGCTTTTCATGTCTTCTAGACGTCTCAAAGCGTTTCACAGAATAGACTGTAAAGTGAATTGATTGTATATTTGTGGGCAAATCACGGCAGCCAATTGCGCACAGCAGTGTCCCACAAACAGTTGTGGATTGAGTGACCAAATCATTATTATTAAGTGATTATTACCCCCGGAAAAGCGATCCGCAAAT
>NW_024704764.1:3711045-3756045 GCF_018977255.1 Callorhinchus milii
CAACTAACAACTGGGTTCCTACTTAGTGCTTGGCAAACAGGTGTGTGGAGTAAAGAAATGTTTCGCCCTGCCTGGGAATCAAACCCAGATTCTCTCGCTTGCGAGGCGAGTGCTCTAACCAATAACCTCACAAACATTGCTAGAGAGGGAGATATTTATCATCATTTATAGACAGCCAACTCAAGGATCACAGATGATTAAAGGCTGTCAACCAACAAGAAAAGTTTTTTCCTGGTAGGGACACCTCATTTACTGTAGATTTGTGGGCAAAACCTGGTAGCCAATTGCGCACAGCAGTGTCCCACAAACAGTCGTGGATTGAAGTGACCAATTTATAACATAACATGTAGGAGCAGGAGTAGGCCATTCGGCCCTTCGAGCCTACCCCGCCATTCAATCATGGCTGATCTTCTAATCTAACTCCAGCTAATAACCTAACCCTGTTATCCCCATATCACTTAAAACCTTTTGCAATAAGAAATCTATCTATCTCAGTCTTGAATCTTATTATTGTTTTTTTTTCTTGAGGGATTATTATTAGGCGTGTGGAGTAAGGAAACTTGCCCAAGGTTTCACCGTGCTGGGAATCGAACTCAGGTCTCTCGCTTGTGAGGCAGGTGCTCTAACCACTGAGCTACAGGACTCCATATAAAACAACAGTCTCATAAATCACAAGACAGGACTTGGGGTTAGAGAGGAAGAAAAGAACTGCTGGTCCTAGTTGCCATCAAGTGACTTTTAAGGGCACACTTGTTAGTGCCAGGAAAAGGCTTGGTTATAAGTCATTAGCCTCTCAGGGTTGGTTGGCACATGTATCAGAAAACTGCCCATAGAACTGTATCCCAGTAAGAAATAGAGGCCTTCATGAAAAAAATTGGTTGGGGTGAGCAAAAAAAGCGTTATTCAATTGTTACAATCCCTCAATGATGAATAAATACCTTTTCAAGATGCATCTCTTTGACTGTACTTCCAGTTATCTTTTCCTCTCCCCACCCCCTTTGGCCTCCATCCCCAGTTTGAGTGCCCAGCAGCATTGTTAAGCACTTTGAGGAATCCCCCTGACATTAAAGGCACTGTATGAATGTAAATTGTATTGTAATAACAAAATCCACGTGAAACACTAAATGGAGGATCAGTGGTCCATATAGAAGTGAAGGGAGAATAAAATCTCTTGGACTTTGGTAATAATAATTGTGATTTTGGACAAGGATATCATCTTAGGTAAAATAAACATTATAATAAAAGAGAGAAAAACCTTAAAGCCTGTTGGTTGATTAAGGTTTGTTCGTTTGCTCGTTTGGAGTAGCTTAAGCAATCTACAAGAAGAATTTGTAGTGAAACTGTGAAGATCTCATATGGTCTCAAAGGCCATCAGATGAGTGAGAAACTCACTGAACATTTGATTGCTTCAGTACAGCTACTATTTCTTCTACAACTAGTTCATCACTAAAAGGAAACAGCAATGGGGTCAGTGGATTGTCTTCCTCTCACCATACACTGCAGAAGCAGTTCCCCCGCCATACACAATGCTAATACCCATGTACCCATAACACACACGACTGGACCCTCTATAACATTGTTAGAGGACTTATATTTATATGGGCTGATTTCTATGGTCTAACATATTACACTCACCATAAGGGGTCAGTCATGACATTGTGGCCATTGAAGGAATAAATAGGTGTTTTGGGTTTCAAATATCCACCAGAGCCACTGAAGAGACTGTTCCAATTGAGAAAGAGTACATCACCCTGCAAGAAATACAGTAACAGTTTAATCAAAAGCTGAAAGGTTTGACATCTTTTCAACTCTTTTATTGGTAAATTTTGTGCAGTCTAACACTCCAATATTAATACTGGGAAAGAAACATCTTGTAAGACTTGAAATAAGTGCAACTTCACAGTCTGGTACGGAAAAAAACAAGCTATCTGCATCCCCAACAATTTGAATAATTCAAGCTAAGCATATATGGTGGTGAACAGGGAATATTTAAATCCTACTTAATAATTACTACAACAACAAGCTGCATTTATATTGGTTTTTTCATATAGGCCGGGCGGCAGGGGGAGTGGGGAGTCCAACTTTTTGGCTGCTGATGGTTGAATTTCAGAAACACCACGGGTTGCATAAGCAATATTTTAGGGTTTTCCTTCCAGAAAGATAACATAACATGTACAGCAACTTTTTCACAATGGAAGGATGTCTTAAAGTGTTCAACACTGTTGGCAGGCCACCTGAGCTGGGGGTGGCAGCTGAGGGAGGTGGGATGGGGAGTGGAAAGGTGACCAAAAAGTGCAGTCAAAGAGTTAGGTCTAGATATACCTTGAAAGAGGGGAGGGATGGAGCGAGTTGGGGAGACTCTGGGAATTAAGTTCCAGAGAGCGGGGGCAAAATGGCGATGATGGTGCAGATGGGGTGAGAGACATGAAGCAAGGCAGTGTTTGCTGGGCAAAGGGAACGGCCGGGTTGTGAGGTTGCAGAGGTAATGTGGAGAGGGTGGATGAAGGTCGTAGAGGAGTTTTTCACTGGGGCAAGAGAGAACTTGCAGTGAGGAAACTGCATGGCACGGGGTTCCGTGTCTGTTCTTGCCCATCCACCCCCCACAGCGGCCAAGGGAAGCTCCGATAGTGACTTACAAAATGCTGCCCTCACTTCCCTCCTCTCTCTCTGCTCCCTCCCTCTTGCTCCCTCCCTCTTCCGTTTCTCTCCCCATCACCCTCATGCTCTCTCTCTCATTCTCCCTTCTCTCTCACTCACTCTCCTCTCACACACTCTCTTTCCCCCTCTCTCTCAATTAATCTCTCTAATTACTCTCTCTAATTACTCTCTCCCCTCTCACTCTCCCTCCTTTCTCTCTGAATCACTCTCTTTCCTCTCTCTTACACACTCTCGCACATACTCTCTCTCTCTCTCTCTCTCTCATCCCTTTCCCTCTCTCATTCCTTTCCCTCGCTCTCTCTCCTCCTCTCTCATGCACGCCTCTCCCCTTCTCTCTCGATCACTCTCTCCCATACATTCACGCACTCTCACACACACTCTCTCCTTTTCACAATTACTCTCTCACTCACTTCCTCTCTCCCCTTGTTCACACACACTCTCTCTCCCCTCTCCCCCTATTCTCCCCTTTCTCTCACTCTCTCTCTCCGCCCCTCTCTCACAATGACATGAATAGCAAGCTATACGGTTTTAGCTGGTTAGACTCCAGCAGTTACCCCAACGCACTCTCTGGGATCCCAAAGTCACCAGTTGGACCACCCTGACATAGGGTGAAAGTACTTTACTGAGATAAGTGGAAGCCTGAGTAAGGTAGGAAGTACGAACAGTAGAACAACAACAATAACAACTTGCAGTTATATAGTGTCCTTCACCAGGGTAGCATCTCAGAGATCGGAGAAGGGAGTTGACCAAAGATGCAGTCAAAGAGAGAGGTTTGTCAGTCATTTCTACAATGCAGGTTTGTCCTCCCAACTGTAATCCGCTATATAAAATTTGTGTTGCTTTATTCTTATTATGTATTTTGTTATTAGCGCTGCTTTGTTTATAACACAAATGTGCACAGCTGGCCAGTTTGGTTCCCATGCTAAAAACGTCCACATTCCGATTGTCATCTTTGTCACTTCCAGTGTCATCCAGGAACATAGATTGTACAGCATGGAAACAAGCCATTCGGCACAACTAATCTGTGCAGGTGTTTATATTCCACCTGAATCAAAGTGCAATGTCCAGGAAGTGATGAAAGCAGTGACCTGATGACCCAGAAGTCAGCCATCTGTTTGACCACAAAATACAGTCATTACACTTTACAGTGTATCTGGTGACGTACTTTCAGATGTCCTCCCAATATGAAAGGCGCTGTGAAAGGCACAATTTGAAATTTTTATGGATATCATGGACCACAACAACACCTTATACAATGCTCCACTGTGTAAAGATTCTCACAAAAATGTTCTTAGGGTTAGGGTTAACTAAACAATACTTGCCTTCAGATTAACAATTGGCACAGATGCTCTGTCCGCCCTTCTCACAACAGAAATAAGGTCTTGGTTGCTAGAAGTGAGGAATGCACGAAATGTTCCCAGAAGTCCGGCTTCCTGAGCCTGCTGGAAACACTGCAAATCAGCACTGCGGATTCCAGCCATTTTACCCTTCATTGGGGTATTCAGAGCCACTAAGTGAAGCTAGAGGAAAAGAAAGCATCACAATTAGGCTATACATCACATATAGAATCATAGAATCATACAGCACAGAAGGAGGCCATTTAGCTCACCATGTCTATGCCGGCTCTTTGAAAAGAGCTTCCAAATCAATCCCACTCCCTGCTCTCTCCCCCTAGCCCTGCAAACTTGTCCTCCCCAAATAATTATCTACTTCTCTCTTAAAAGCTGTTTCCCCCAGCCTTTCAGGCAAAGCATTCCAGATTCTAACAACTCGCTGTGTGAAAACATTTCTCCTCACCTCCCCTCTGTTTCTTTTAACAACTATTTTAAATTGGTGTCCTCGGGTTACTGACCCACCCGCCAGTGGAAATAGTTTCTCCTTGTTCACACTATCGAATCCCCTCATCATTTTGAAAACTTCTATTAAGTCTCCTCTTAACCTTCTCTGCTCCAAGGAGAATAATCCCGGCTTCTCTCGCCGCTCCTGATAACTGAAGTCCCTCATTCCTGGTACCATCCTGGTCAATCTCCTTTGCACCCTCTCCAATAGCTTGACATCTTTCCTAAAGTGTAAAGAATGAGGAGAGGCAATATAAGCTAGATGGTATTCCCTAAAGTACCATCAGCTTATATTGCCTCTCCTCATTCTTCTCCCAAAATGCATCGCTTTGCATTTATCCACATTAAACTTCATCTGCCACGTGTCTGCCATGTTACCAGTCTGTCTATGTCCATTTGCAGTCTGTTACTGTCCTCCTCACTGTTTACTACTTTTCCAGCTTAGTAATATCTGCAAACTTGAAAATTGTCCTCCCTATACCCAAGTCCAGGTCACTTATATAGATCAAAAACAGCAGTGATCCCAATACTGACCCCTGGGGGGCACCACTGCACTCTTCCTTCCAGTCAGAAAAACAACTGCTCAGCACTACTCTCTCTGCTTTCTGTCTCCCAGCCCGTTCTGTATCGACGCTGCCACTGTCCCTTTAATACCCTGGGCTTCTATTTTGCTTACAAGTCTCTTATGTGGCACTTTATCAAACGTCTTTTCAAAATTCATATAAACTTCATCAACTGAACTACCTTCATCATCCTCTCTGTTACTTCATCAAAAAACTCTTATCAGGTTTGTTGGACATGTTAACAAACCCATGTTGGCTGTCCTTTATTAACCCATATTTTTCTAATTTAAAATTTATTTTGTCCCAGGTTATAGTCTCTAGAAGTTTCCCCACTACTGACGTTAGGCTAACTGGCCTGGAGTTCCTGGGTTTACCTTCCTGCCCCTTTTTGTACAGGGGAGTAACTTTTGCAACACTCCAGTCCTCTGGCATCACCCCAGTGTCAAAGGAAGATTGAAAGATTGTGGACAGAGCCTCCGTTATTTCCACCCTTACTTCCCTCAGTAACCTAGGATACATCCCATCTGGACCAGGTGACTTATCTATCTTGAGCACCGACAACCTTTTCAGTACCTCCTCTCGGTTTATTCTTATCTTATCCAATTTCTCTATCCTCTCCTTTGATACTGTGGTATTGGCTGCATCCTCTTCTTTTGTGAAGACAGATGCAAAGTACTCATTCAGTCTGTCAGCCATGCTCTTTGCCTCCACAAGAAGATTTCCTCTTTGGTCCCTACTTGGACCCACCCTACCTTTGACTAACCTTCTATTCTTTATATGCTTATAAAATACCTTAGGGTTCCCTTGTATGCTATTCTTTTCTCATACAATCTTTGTGCCCCTTTTATTTCCTTTTTCATTTCTCTGTACTTTCTATGTTCTATTTGATTATCTTCTGATTTTGGACCTGACATTTATCATAAGCCTCCTTTTTCTGTTTTATTTTAATCCCAATTTCCTTATTCATCCAGGGAAGTTTGGATGCCATACCTTGTTATCGATATCTCTCCTCAAATGTGGTGCCCAGAATTAGATACAGTACTCCAGCTGAGGCCTAATCAATGACTTTTAAAGGGTTAGCAGAACTTCCTCGCTTTTGTACTCTATCCCTCCATTTATGAAGCCAAGGATCCCATGTGCATTTTTTACAGCTCTATCAACCTGTCCTGCCACCTTCAAAGACCTGTGTATGTGAAGCTTCCTTCTCATTTTGAATATTGCCATGGAATCTTTAACGTCCATCTAAAAAGGCACAAATGGGAACCCGGTTTAACCTTCAATTAGAGTGCCAGCCTAGAATGTCCCAACAGGGAGCTTGAACCCACAACCTTCTGACTCAACAAATGAGTTTAAGACTTACCCTTCTTCTATGGTGAATCAGGTTTCTATGTTCAAGCTTTGGAGGATCTTTTTTTGCTTCACCCTAGTTGGGTGCAGATAGACTAGTTAAAAATGTTCATTACCATGTCATTTATTTCTGTAATTGCAACTATTAACATGAATGTCTGATTTTGCAGGATACTCTCAGTCTAACAACTGCAATTGCTTATCAGACATCAACATCCAATGAGGCACACCATCAGCAACAGGCTGATCATCCATGGGTACGCTACACTACTCTACACTGAGTACTCTTCTCTGTAGCGACACTGGACCTTTTATTTATTTAAGTAGAAAGAGATTATATTCTGTGAATAAGCAGATGGTTTATGATGCTTTGATTGCCATTACCCATATATGCTTCAACTACCCAGTATCATAATAACAGAGAACAGAATACAGGGCAACCCATTACAATGGAGTGGTTTGGATCCATAATTTTGCACCCTGAATTAGGAGGACACATGCTAAAAATGGTCTTTCTTTCTAAAAAAACATGGTATTTATGAAAGAAAAAAAATGGTCAAAACTGTTTAAAAGGTTCCTCCATATACTGGAAAGAAATCAGAATTACAGAGTCTTGATTCCAATTCACTTGAAGAAACTGGCACATGACTCATTCGTGGATTAAAGAATCCTTGACTCTATCATCAGCCTCTACTTGATGTAAATAGAAACATGACCAGCGTCTCAAAGTGCTTACTTACTGATACTGTGGGGTCATCAGCTGGTATACCAGCAAGGAACTCATCCACCTGTCAGGGAAAATAGAAATGCATTCACGAAGAATGTTTAAAAATAACTGAGTTGCTATATTCCTTGTGGAATGAAATATCCAACAGATCAATATTACACTAAGTGATTGTGGTTCATATGATGTTGAACTATGATAATAAAGCTTGATTGCCTTTTATTTCTCACGTGATTTCAGATTCGCAATCATAAGTTTTATTTCATAACATTTATTTTATAACAAAATTTCAACAGAATATATTTAAAAGTCTACAGTGATAATGCTATACATTTTTATTAAACTCTTGTAGAAGATTAATTAATAAGATAAAATTGTTGGTCATTCTTAAGATATTACCCTCCATTCTGTTGAAGTGCCAGTATATCAAACACTCTATTTTCTGTTATGGGGGCAGGGCAGTAATCATTCTTTTCAGATCTGTCCTCCCCAACTCTAAATGTGGATTGTTTTCAGGGGCTCCAGTCTGAGACTAAAGTACTCTCTTTAAACAATATCTATAATAAATATTAATTATTCATTATAGATAATGTATGTTCACGCACATCAGCAGAGCCACTGAATAGAAATCAAGATGGAAACCCTAACCTTGGGAGGAGGTGAGTAAGAGCAAGAGGAGGAAAGAGCCCATTTTGTTCTTTATAAAAATTACTATGGATCTTCATCATTCATTTCTCTTGGGTACCAGTTTTCATCTGTTGCCTTGTGCTTCGTAGCTGTGAGGATTTTTATTTCTATGAGTTATTTCAAGGATGCAGATGCAATATATTTTAATGTAAATATTAATAATCCTTGCATTTGGTAATGACTTTCATGTCAGGAGGATTGTCCCAAAGAGCTTCACAGTGCTCCTATTGTGAAGTGGAGTGCATACATCAATGCCCCACAAAAACAGCTGTGAAACAAATGACCAATTTTATTTTGCAGGATTTTTAGCCATGACACCGGGAGAAATTTAAATAGTGCCACAGGATCTTTAACATCCTCCTGAACAGGCAGACAGGACCTCGGTTTAATGTCTCATCTGAAGGACGGCATCTGCAACAATGAAACATCCCCAAAACCTGCATTGGAGCGTCAGCTTAGATTATGTGAGTTGAAGTCCCGACGTGGGACTTGAACCCACAATCTTCAGACTCAGAAGTGAGAGTGCAAGCACCGAGGTGCCAGTGAGAGCCAGGCTGACGCTCTATGTCACATGACAACATTAATACATGTGAAAGTTGGATCATATAAACAAACATATACTCACACAAAGTTTGTTCCAGCCATATTGCAATCGAACAAAGACTTTACTTTCTTCAGTCACGTAGACCAGTGAGCCTTCAGGTATCATTTGGGTGGCTTTTAGCATGAGATCCACATTCTTAAATACATGGCTCTATTTCATATTTTGTTTTGAAAAACACAAAAACATCAATAATTCAGATCAATTTTCTAGTGTTCTGCAACTGAGCTGGTTTTCTGACAACAGAGTCAGCATTATGTTCAATGGAGTGTGAGAAGGAAATAGATAGATTGCAATGTTTGCGTCAATGAAATAGGGTTAAACTGAAAACTCCATGAACACAGGCATTCTGGTCTCTGAGGTTCACTAGTTCCTTAATTCATGATAGTAACCATAAACCTGAGGTAGATAGCAAACAGGCTTGGGGGATGAATATGGCATACATAATCAACTGATGCTGCCCAGCATAATCTATCTATATTAGTAAAGACAAAATGTCTGTGTGGCTGTCTGCCAAGAATGCAATAACCAATTGATGTAGAGACATGATTTATATCTCATCAGGAAGGTCATGAATGAGACATATTTTTTCAGGGATCTCCTGTCATTGATGAGCTATATTAAAAAATGCTTTACTTAAGCCGTGAGGCTTAAATATGGCAATGGGAGTGGAGGACCTATGCAGTTTCTATAAGGAGATGATTATGAAGGCAATGGAACAATGCGTACCCACGCAAAGCAAAGGTACCAAGCTTAAAGGCACTCCTGCCTGGTTGGACGGAGATACAAAGTAAATCATAAAGAGGAAACAAAAAAGCATTTAAGGCCATGAAGGAAAATGGTACAGAAGTAAGTCAGACTCACTATGGAAGGAATGCCAGGATTGCNAAAAAGGCATCAGAATGGCAAAGGAAAGCTTTGAATCGAACATGGCAAGAGATGTAAGGGATAATAACAAAAAGGTTTTCAGTTACATTAAGAGTAGAAGAAAAACAAGCAATGGAATAGGGCCACGAAAGGTGGGTTCGGGAGACAACATGACAAATAATGCTGCACAGGCTGCAAAGTGCTATATAAGTTTTTTGTATCAGTCTTTACCAAAGAGGAGATGGGTAACCTATCTGATCTGGAAAGAGAACTCAAGGATGTTGCAGAGAAAAGTTGTGACACTATGCATATCACTACCAGTATGGTTGCCAAACAGGTTGCCAAACAGGTGTGGTAAAGGTAAATAAATCTCAAGGGCTGGATAATTTGCATCCGAGGATCCTTAAGGAACTAAGGGAGGAAGTCGCAGAAATGCTGGTACAAATCTTTCAAAAATCACTGAATACTGGAGAGGTGCCAGGGGGCTGGAGAAAGGCAGATATTACTCCTCTTTTTAGGAAAGGTAACGAAAGTGACTCAGGAAACTACAGACCAGTAAGTTTGACGTCCATTGTAGGTAAAATTATGGACACTCTTATTAAGGATAATATCATGGAGCATTTGGACAGAAATAAAATCATAAATGAGAGCCAATATGGGTTCATGAAGGGGTTCATGGGTTCTTCCCAATCTAATTTATTGGTTTTCTTTGATGATGTGACAAGGGAGTAATAAAGTGTAAATAAGGGTAAGGCTGTGGATGTTGTATAATGTAAGTCTTGTAGCTCAATGGTTAGAGCAAGCAAGAGATCTGGGTTTGATTCCCAGCAGGGCAAAATCTTGGGCAAGTTTCCTTAATCCACACGTCTGATAATAATCCCCCGAGAGAAAAAAAACAATAATAATTTGGTCACGCAATCCACGACTGTTTGTGGGACACTGCTGTGTGCAATTGCCTGCTGCATTTTGCCACAAAATATACAGTCAATTCACTTTACAGTATATTCTGTGAAGCACTTTGAAATGTTTAGAAGACATGAAAAGCGCGATATGAAATGCAAGGATTATTATTATCATTTCAGTAAGGCCTTTGATACAGTCCCCCTTGCGAGGCTGGTACTGAAAGTAAAGAAAGCGGGAATCAGTGGATGTATATCACAATGGATACGCAAATGGTTGACCAGAGGGAACCCAGAGGGTGGTGGCACAGGGAATGTCATCAGAGTGGGAAAATGTTACCATTGGAGTTCCACAAGGGTCTGTTTTGGGACCTCTTTTGTTTAATATTTTTATAAGTGATCTGGAACTAGAAGTCGCAAGCACAGTGGTTAAGTTTGCAGATGACACCAAGCTAATAAAGGAGGTAGATTGCAAAGCTGAATAAGAGAGGCTACAGGAGGATTTGAGCATACTTGGGAATTGGGCAGATCCGTGGCAAATGAAATTCAATGTGGAGAAATGTTGGGACTATTATTTGAACGGAAAGAAAATAATATGTGTGGAAAATGAAAAGGACCTGGGGGTTCTGATTGACAATAAATTGATGCTCTCCCAACAATGCTCTAGGCAGTGAGTAAAGGCAAACCAGATTTTGGGATGTATCAAATGATCAATAACAAGCAGAAATAGTGGGGTAATCCTGCCATTGAACAAATCATTGGTGAGACCTTACTTGGATACTGTGTACAGTTCTGGTTGCCGCAGTGCAAAAAAGATATTGGAGAAATCTAGAAGAAGTCTAGGAGGGTAACCAAAATGATTGAGGGAATGGAAGGACTGGACTATGAGGAGTGACTAAGTGAATTGGGTATGTTCACGCTGGAAAAGAGAAGATTGAGGGATGACATGATTGCTGTCTTTAAAATTCTAAAGGGGAAAAACAATATAGATCATGACAGGCTGTTTCCTGGTGCCTGTAACGAGTACAGCTAGTGTTTAATAAAGCAACAAAACACCCAGTGACTACTCTGGTTCGTTGTACAATCAATGCATTACACAGAGACCCTATCAAGTGCACAATTTATCACACAGAACGCTCAATGTGTTACACTGAAGAGATTTTCACCTGGACAGTATTTGTACAGGGAAATATTACGTGAATACAGTTGGGATTTCTAGGGTTTATAACATTTAATAGCCCATCTGTAAAATCAATGTTGAATTAAAGTAATAGCTACTTCTTCCTATTAGATTTTTATTTTTGACTGTTAAACCCTTTCTACTTAATACATTCACTAACCTTTGATTGTTATTTGAAAGTATAACTGAAGATCACATTACAAGAGGCCGGTTTGGATAATTTTCCTTCCTTACCTTTACATTGCTGCCTAAGAGATTGTCATTGATTTTATTGCTGTGAATGTCTGCAAAAAAAAACAAAGACCAGAAATGTGCGTTAATAATAAACAACAATACTGTTTTTTAAGTGTGTTGCAATTTGTGACTGATGCTCAGAGTAAAAATACCTGGTTTACGATGAAGGTCACGGTAGTTTTCATGCTTCACCTAATGGCAGAAACACATTGATTAATAAAACTGATGAGAATACACTAAAAGCTTTTCAGACTAATTAGGGGAGTTGATTTGGTCTGGCGAGCCGGAACTCCTGGCAATGTCTTTTGGCATTTACTGGCTTTTGTGGGCAAAATCTTTTTTTAGCGCCGAAAAATGCGGGTAAATGCCGGAACCGGCCTTGTAATTATTTCAATCCAGTGAACAGAAGATAGCAAACAAGCTCTCCTGCTCATGCGATTCAAACAGAGTCAAAGTCAATATACTTGGTCACTGACAGCCAACAAACTATGGAACATGCTGAGGCACTCGGGGGGCCCAGTGAGGCACTCGGGGGGCCTGGCGAGGCACTCGGGGGGCCCGGGGATGGGGGAGAGGACAACGGTTGGGAGGCGGGTGCCACTATGTGGCTGACATCATTTCAATTAAATATTGACTATGTTACTCACAGGGGTTTTGCAGTGAGGTCTTTGAGGAACAGGGAAAACTCTCTACAAAGAAACACAAAACAATTAACAGAAAAGAAACATGATTTTTTTAAAAATAATTTATAAATTGCACAAATAGGAGTTCTTACATTATAGTAAACGATCCCTGGCACTCCTGGGGGTCCTGGGGGTCCTGGGAGCCCAGGCAGACCCGCAACACCCTGAAATGTAACATTGAATAAAAGAAAAAATAATCTGAATTAATTAATAGGGAGGTGGGAAATGTCACATAAAGTACATTGATACAAGGCTGCTTGTCTCTCACCGTCTCCTATTCATCTCCACAAACGGTTTCTCCTCTAGCCCCCGCACCGTCTCGTGCAATACTCCTGAGGGCTCTGACCTGGGTCCCCTTCTCTACAATATTTATAAGCTCCTCTTGGTGACATCATCTGCAGACATGGGGTCAACTTCCATATGTATGAGGATGACACCCAAGTCTGCCTCTCTGCCTCCAGCCTTGTCTCGAGGACCCACTGCTGTCCTCACAGAATGTCTGTCAGACATCAAGTCCTGGATAAGATCTAACTTTCTTCAGGCTCTCCTGATTACCCCCCGTCAGCGCCTCCACACCTGAGGCACTGACAGCATCACCATCCATGGTTGCTCACTCCACCTTACCAAGCCTGGCCGGAACCTTGGCATCTCGTTTGACCCTCAACTATCCTTTCTACCCCACATCCATGCCATGAACCGCTCTGCCTTCCCCCATCTCTGCAACATCTCCCGGCTCCGCCATTGTCTCACACCACAGACCCTCACACACGCATTCAGAACATCCAGGCTTGACTATACAAACTCCCTGCTTGTCGGCCTCCCCAACTCCTCCCTCCACAGGCTGCAGATCATCCAGAACTCTGCAGACCATGTCCTCTCCCGCACCAGGCTCTGTGACCCTATCACCCCCATCCTCGTTCGACTCCACTGGCTTCCCATCGCACAGATGATACAGTTCAAGATCCTGGTCCTCACCTTCAAAGCCCTCCATGGCCTTGCTCCACCCTACCTTTGCAACTTCTTAAACCCCTACCTCCGCTCAGCAGGCTACGGCCTGCTTCACATCGTCTGCCTCACCAGCCCCATCATTGGTGAACAGGCCTTCTGCCACTCTACCCCCACCCTCTGGAACTCCACCCTGCAGTCCCTTCACCTCACCTCCTCCCTTGCCTCCTTCAAGACCCATCTCAAGAACCTCCTCTTTGACTGGGCCTTCGATCACCCTCTGTCCCCACCCTGCCCTCCACCCACCCCGATCCCGACCCCAAGCTCGGGTCCGCAACACTGTTTGTTCAGCACTTTGGGACATCCTCCCAATGTGAAAGGCACTTTACAAATGTAATTTTGTTATTGTTGTAATTTGCCCAGCCATTGTGTCTGAATTCTGCCTTTCACTACTGGAGATCGTTCCAAGGCACTGGACCGGCAAGGGTTTGGACTCGAGCTGGGGGTTGGATTCAGGAGGGAGGTGGATACCTAGGGATTTCCAGTGCCCATGGATTAGAATAATAATAATAAAAATAATAACAATCCTTATATTTGATATAGCACCTTATAAATTCCAGACGTCTCAAAGCGCTTCACAGACTATACTGTAAAGTGAATTGACTGTATATCTTGTAGGTCAAACATAGCAGCCAATTGCGCACAGCAGTGTCCCACAAAGAGTTATAGATTGAGTGACTAAATTATGATTTTATTGAAGGAATTATTATCTCTGGAAAAGCGATCCACCAATCGACTAACAACTGGGTTCCTAGTTATTACTCAGTAAACATAGGCATGTGGGTGGATAAGGTAACTTGCCCAACATTTCGCCCGGCTGGGAATCAAACCCAGGTCTCTCACTTGCAAGGTCACTGAGCTACAGGACTCCAGAATAACTTTGTCCCACTCTATTGCAGGATCTGGGACTTCGTCATGTTATACAGTTGTTGCTTTGTATATAAGAAGCCAATTAGTCAAGACTGTGGTCAGTCAACAACTATCATGTGGACGACACATCTACCAGCTTTGATTCATGTAGAAGTTAAAGATCCCCTTTCACTATTGGTTGAACAGCAGGGAGCTCTCTCTTCGTGCTCACGATAATTCCTCACACGTCCAAATTTTGCATAAGTGATTAATCATTACTCGTTTTTTTGTTTGTTAGATGCCTGCATCAGGGTGGTCTAATTGCCAGATGGTGATCCCATCCGGCCTAGGGGATAAGTTTAATCTGTGAACTGTTTCCAATTTTGGGCCGCCTGCTCCCTCCCCACCAGTGAACCGTCCTCTCATTACAGCAGCTCACTGCTCGGGGAGTGAGAAATAAATCAGCCTGCTGCTGCAGTCTGTCAGGAAGTTCCTTTGGAGCTAAGGGGAAGGCAAACGCTTACCAACCATGTGTCCTCCCAACCCACAACCCCTGATGCTGCCAGATAGTGAGCAACCCTGGACGTACGGCAGGGAGAGCAGCTGTTCTCGCTGCCAGATAGGGAGCCACGCGTCAGATTGAAAGAAAGGGGGGGAGAGAGAGTGATTGAGAGAGAGAGAGAGAGAGAGAGAGAAATTGTGATTGAGTGGGGTGGGGGGGCTGCTGGGGATAAGGAGTGATTGATAGAGAGGAGAGAAAGAGGTGGGAGGGGAAGAGAGAGCATCATTGAAAGCGTGTATGAAAAAAAATGGTATCAGAAATAGAATGAGAGCGGAGAGTGAGAGAGCAGAGATGTGGGGGAGTGAGGGCAGTGTTTCATGGTTCACTGTCAGAACTAACGATTGGAGCCTCCCATGGCTGCTAGGGGGCAGACACTGAGTGATGTGCCGTGCAGTTTCCTCACCGAATGCTCCCTCTTTCCCCACTGAGAAACTCCTTCAAGGCCTCCCCCGACCCTCCTCCGCAGCTCTGCAACCTCCTGACCTGGCCGTTCCCAAACGCTGCCTCGCTACATGTCCCCCCACTCCATCTGCCCCATCATCGCTATTTTGCCCCCATTCTCTGGAACTCCATTCCTAGAGACTCCCTAACTCACTCCATCCACCCCCTCCTTCAAGACACATCAAAACCTAACTGTTTGACCATGCTTTCAGTCATCTTCCCCCTCCCCCACCTCTTCTTCACCTCCCCTGGCTCTGACACCCCCCACAGCTCCCTCACCCCTCCCTCGGGTCCCCCCCGGATATGATTCAACACAACAAGTTGCAACACAACAAGTTGCAACACAACAAGTAGCGGCCTCCATGCAGGGTAGCTAATCTCAGAACGCTTAACAGTAGCAGAGCCTGACTCCGAGCCGGGGTGGGGGGAGCTGGATGGGGGTCGAGGTGGCTGTAAGCATGGTCGAAGAGGAAGGTTTTAGGTAGGACTTGAAAAAGGGGAGAGAAGGGGGATTGAGGGAGAGTGCTCCAGAGTTTCGGGGGTAGTGGCTGAAAGAGCGACCTCTGATGGTGGGGCAGAGGGTGGGAGGGTCGTGCAGGAGGCCGGTGCCAGTCGAGCGGAGGTGCTGAATGTGGATTGGGAGTGAGAAGGTCGAAGAAGTAGGGAGGTGCCAGGGAGTGAAAGGATGTAACCACGAGTGCGAGGATCTTGAAATCGATATACTCGGTGATGCGGAGCCACTGGAGCCTGGGCCAGAACTGGTGAGATGTGGGTATGGAGTCAGTGTGGGGGCGGCAGAGTCTGAATGAGCTGATCTTTTGAATAGTGGAGCTGTGAAGACCGACGAGGAGTGCGTTAAGGGTAATCCAGGCGGGAGGTGACAAGCGCAAGCACAAGAGTTTTGGCTGTGTTTTGGGTAAGGTACGGCCGGAGGCGGGCAATGTGGCGGAGGTGAAAGAAGGCGGTCCTGGTCAGGGACCGGATGTGGGGGAGGAAGGACAGCTGGGGGTCGACCTGGATGCCTAGATTGCGCACCGGGTCAGTGAATCTGAGGGAGAGTCCAGATCTGCAGGAGTGAAGACTTTGATGGGAGCCAAGAAGTATGGCTTCCGTCTTGTCCACATTCAGCTGCAGGAAGTTTACACTCATCCAGGGCCTGATGTCTGCCAGACAAGCTGATAGAACATCGGGGGACCTGGAGTCGATACTCGAGGAGGCAATGTAGATTTGTGTGTCATCCGCATACATGTGGAAGTTTATCCCGTGACTGCGGATGACATCACCCAGAGGGAGCACATAGATAAGGAAAAGAAGAGGCCAAGGATGGAGCCCTGGGGTACGCCGTAGGTGTCTGGGTGAGGGTGGGAGGAGAAACTATTTGCCGAGGTGAAATGGAGGTGGTTGGTTAAGTAAGACTTGAACCCTGCGAGTGCGGTCCCACTAAGGTGGATGAGCGAGAAGAGGCGGTAGAGGAGGATGGCGCAGTCCAATGTGTCGAACCAGCAGATTCATCAAATGCAAGCACAGTGCTACCCCATTATAATGCATTTCTTTACAGTGCAAATTAAATTATAGTAGACCTGGTTAGTTACAATATTAGTTAGTTAAAATAGTTACAATAGACCCTATTGATTGCACATGTGGTATGATCAACTTCTAGGTTATCAGGTCACCATCACATAGGAAATGATGTTGGTGGGAACTGGATGACCTGGAAGTAAGCCATTTTAATAACTAGAATAACTGGCATTTATATAGACTTTTAATGCTAGCTTCTTGGAGCACTTTCATTTCCAGGAATAAAAATGGCCAATATCTAGGTTATCAAGTTGCTGAAAACACCAGAAAACATGTTTTCCACCCAATGCTGTAGAAATATGGAATTAACTACCTGAAAAGGTTGTAGATGTTGAGTCAATTGAAATATTTAAGAGGGAGATAGATGAGTATTTGGTAGGCAGGGGTATCAAGCAATATGGTGAAAGATAAAATGGTGTTAAATTGCATATCAGTCAGTCAATGAGTTGGTAAAATGATGGAGCAGCTGACTCTTAGACAACTTTTTAAAGTCCATAAAGAACAGTTTGGGCTAAATACATCTAGATACATCCTTAAAAGTGGTGGGATTAGTCCATAAATTGACTTACACAATGGAGTCCTTTATGTTCTCGAATAGAATTTGTTTCACCCTTTTCCCCTTTTTCCCCTTTCATTCCAGGACGCCCCTGGGAAAAACAAACAAAAACAATGAATATTTTAAAATAGACAAATTCAATTATTGACACTTCTGAACATACTACTTATAGACTCTAACTCAAAGTATACCCCAAGCAATGCAACTTTAGCAGAACAGCAGTTTCACATCCTAATTCCCATATTGTACAACATCAAATAATTTTTAGCATTAAATAGCATTTACACAGTGCACTATATAGTGTCTCGGAATGCTAAACTAGTGATGGAGAAAGAGAGGAGGTGACTGCAGGCACGATCAAAGAGGAAGGTCGTCAGGTGCTTTCTGAAGATGGGCAAGGGTGGGTAATTCGAATTCAAGATCCTCATCCTCACCTACAAGGCCATTCACAGCCTTGCTCCCTCCTACCTCTCCGACCTACTATCCCCTTACCTACCTGCCCGAACCCTCCGTTCCTCTGGCTCCAGTCTGCTCCACATCCCCCGCCCCAACCATCCTACCATCGGTGGCCGGGCCTTCAGTCTCTCAGCCCCTAGGCTCTGGAACTCCATCCCCCAATGCCTTCTATAAATGGAATCTTGTTGTTGTAAGGTATAGGGATTGAGGCAAGAGAGTTTCAGAGTTGCAGGGCATAGTGACTGAAAACTTGGCTACTGATGGTGGACAGGAGGGGATGAGGGACGTGCAGAAGGTTGGAGCCAGCTGCATAAAGGGGATGGGTAGAGGGGCACCTGTCAGCAGGTTGGAGAGGTAGGGAGATGCCAAGTCATGAAGTGATTTGTATACATGTGTGCGAATCAAGCCTTTCTGCAATAGGGAGCCAGTGGAGCCTGGCAAGGACTGGGGTAATGGAGGTGCAGGGCCTGAGGTGGGGGTCAAAACATGGGAAGCAGTGTTCTGAATCATTTGAATTTTATGAGTGCTGGAACTGGGGAGACCGTCGAGGAAGGCATTGGAAAAATTGAAGTGGGAGGTACCAAAAGCATGGCTAAGGGTTTTAGTAGTGTTGGGTGTGATGAATGGTCAGAAGTGGGCGATGTAGAAGAGGTAGAGAAAAGGGGTCCTGGTCAGAGACTGGATGTGGGGTAGGAATGAACACTGGCAATCAAACCTAATGCACAGGTTTGGTGAGTCTAAGGGATACGCTGAGGAGAATAAGGAAGTCGGATTATTAGCTTGATAGCTCTATTGACATCACTGTGGGTGGAGCGCCACAGGGAAAGAAGGTCCAAGATGAATAAAGGTTCTATTCTAACTTCTGAAAATTATAGCCTTTGAGAGTAAAATCACTATGATTATTACTCATCACTATTACATCCAGGATATGGAGCCTAATCCTTAATTCAGATGCAATCTTTGGGGAGACCAATACCAGCGATTCTCCAATTGCAGATCAATACACTGGATATAGCGGTGTGAGCTTGGAAATCAATATCATAAATTGCAAAGAAGATAACTGATGTGTTGAATAATTTTACCAGGTGGATTATTTGTTGGCATCATCATTGTGTATTAATTTTACATCAGGCCCTGAGATCTCCAGATGTTGAACTCAGGAGAGTGAACTCAGGTTTCAGTCAGTCCTTTCAGGAAGTAGTAGGGCATCTCTGGGATTCAATTGGCTCCTCGGAGATATGCTTTGGGCAAGTCCTCAGTAACCAGACAACAAGGCATTAACTAATCATCAATGAGATTCGTTAGCTGGTATGTAGTAAGGATGGTCCTTGAACTCCTAACTCAGCTTGTAACACTTTGATTATTTATTTTGTTCAGCAGGTGTCTGACATATGCTGAAACCCATTGTAAGTATTAGTTGATCCAGACCAAAGGTTTGTTTGCAGCTTCTTTATTTGGCTTTCCAAGCACTCAATAATTCACCACTCTCAATCACACACCCTTTCTCCCACTCCCAGTGTCCTTTTTTATACTTCATGCCCTTCTTCTCTTTGGCACTTTGTTAATTATCCATTTTCTCTTAAAGGTGTATCCAACACCATCACCAAATTTAAGAGATTACAAAACAGAGTTCCATTCATGCCACCTATATGTGGCAATCTCTGTGTTTGTAACGGAAGGAGGGTGCACATCCTGCTTAACTAATTCCAGAGAATATTAGGCACAGTTTGTCAAGAGCCTAGAGGAGGCTTGGGGACCCCAGTTTGTAGGTTGGGGTACTGCTGGAGCTGAAACACTGTCCAGTGTTTGTTTCTTTACCTTGTCAGTTAAACTATGAAACTTTCTCTGTAGACTGTACTCTGTTGGTAACTTGGCAGGACTGGCATATCTTTACCCTTATTAGTCAAAGCCTCAGTGAGAGGAAGAATCATGTTTGGAGCAGTACTATGAAACTTACCTATACTTCATACTGGAAAGCTATTACCATAAGAGAAGCTCATGGAGCATCAGGTTAATTTCGATTGTGAATGCCCCAAGTGTTCACTTTGCTTTCTCCATTTTTAAGTCATATCAGTCAGGACCATAACAGTCAATATGATTTACGTGAAATATGAATTACAGGCAAACTTGCGTAAATTGTATAAAACCTGATTTAATCAATAATCCAGGCTATGCATGCACAATTCAATGCAGCCAGCAAGTACGCATGCAGCAATAGGTCAGGACTTCATTTCCCATGATTCAATCAATCAGTAGATTCAGTGATAGCTTTACGAGTTAGGAGATGATTTGCTTTATAAAATACGACTTGTGAAAAGAAATTCAAGTGGTGTTTGATAAGAAACTGAATGGGACTTCAGGGCATGGGTCATGCATGACTTAAGCAATTATATGATTTATAAAGATAAGACTCATGCGAGTTTTACTGTAACACTTTCAGCTCACAATATCACCATTAATACTGAAACCATTAATGGTACAGAAATGAATTGCTTACCGACCGGCCAGGGAGGCCAATTTCTCCTTTTGTTACGAATAGATTCTGTTACAAAACAAAGAAAAAGTTACCAACAATATTAGAACTGTATTATTTATCTTGCAATGCCAAACATCGTTGATCATCAGAATCAGTCTGGATTTCCCTTGTTATTGTTGGTCAATACTCACAAATACTTTGGGGTAAGATACAAGAGGAAACTGTACTTCAACACCCATAAGAGAGGGGTGATGGAGCCTTGGGCTTCAAACTTGATCAACGGATGTGAGTATTTGATGGACCAGACACCTCAAGAGGTGGTCACCCCACCCCACACACCGAGGTTTCAGACAGAAAATGACTGGGTGACTGTCCGGCATGGTAGGAAGAGGGACGGGCTGGGTAGGATGCCCCCAATAGTGTAGCACTCTCAAACCGGTACTCTGTACTGAACATTGAGAGTGTGGATATCTCCAGGGAGGACAGTATAAACCAATTGGTGGAACAGGGGACATAGGTAACAGGAGCAATGCTGTTGTCATAGGGGATACAACAGTGAGAGGTACAGACCGACGTTTCTATAACAGAAGACGGGAGTCAAGGATGGTATGTTGCCTCCCTGGTGCAACAGTCTTAGACATTGCAGAAAGGGTGGATATAATTCTTCAGGGGGAAGGAGAACATCCAGAAGTGATGGTCCCGGTGGGGATCCATGATATGGGTAAAAAAAGGACTGAGACGCTACAGGGTGAATGTCAAAAGCTGGGGAACATACTAAAGAATCGAACATCCAAAGTGGCGATCTCTGGATTACTCCCTGTGCCTCGGGCAAATAAGTACCAGAATGGCAGGATCAAGCATATGAATGCTTGGCTGGAGAAATGGTCCAGAAAAGAGGGCTCAGGTTTCTGGATCATTGCACCAGTTCTGGGGCAGGTGGGACCTGTATCATATGGATGGGTTGCGCCTAAATAGGGCTGGGGTGAATGTGCTTGCAGACAGGCTATCTAATGCTGTTGGGGAAGGTTTAAACCAGTTTTGAGGGGGGAAGGGAATGCAAAAAACGGAGAGCTAGAAAATGGAGAAAAAAAACANGGGGAAGTGCAGAACAGGTCAAGTCGGTCTTGGAGTGCATGTGCCTAAATGCACAGAGTTTAGCAAACAAGATTGGTGAGCTGCAGGCTCAAGTAGTCATAGGAGGATACGATATAGTAGCAGTAACAGAGACTTGGCTCAAGCAAGGACAGGAATGGGAGCTGAATATTCTGAGCTATAATGTATTCAGGAGGGATAGGGAAGGAAAAAAAGGAGGGGGTGTGGCAATGTTAATCAAGGATATGGTTATAGCCGTGGAAAGGGTCGAGGTGCTGGAGGGCCCCCAAACGGAATCTATCTGGTTAGAGTTAAGGAACAAAAAATGAGCTGTTACACTGGTAGGGGTATACTATAGACCACCAAATAGTGGGAAGGAAACAGATGAGCAGATCTGCAAGTGGATCGCGGACAGATGCAAGGCCAATAGAGTCGTGATAATGGGGGACTTTAATTATCTCAACATAGACTGGCAAAACAACAGCGCAAAGGGCAAGGAGGAGGAAATATTCCTAAAATGCATACAGGACAAATTTCTTGATCAGTACGTTTCCAGTCCAACAAGTGCTAGATCTAAATCCAGAATGAAGTAAGGCAAGTGGAGCAGGTTTCAGTGGGAGAGCATCTGGGCAATAGTGATCATAACATCATTAGATTCATAGTGCATATGGAAAGGGACAAGGAACCATCGAAGCTGAAGATATTCAACTGGAAGAGGGCAAATTTCAGTGAGTTAAAAAGGGACTTAGCCAAGGTGGACTGGAAAGAAAGATTGGCAGATAAAACAAAAAACAACTAAAGAGCAGTGTCTTCAAGGATGAGATAGCTCGGGGACAGAATAAATACATTCCCACAAAAGGGAAAAGTAGGGCTTCCAAACCTTCCTGGATAACAAATGTAATTGTATCTAAAATGAAGCAGAAAAAGGAGGCGTATGTCAAATGTCAAACCCGAGATACAGAAGACAACCAAATAGAATATAGGAAGTGCAGAAGAGGTTTGAAAAAGGAAATAAGAGGGGCAAAAAGATTATACGAGAAAAGGTTAGCGGGTAACACTAAAGGGAATTCTAAAATATTTTACAAGCATATCAAGAAAAAAAAGGTTAGTCAAAGATAGGGTTGGGCCAATTAAGGACCAAGGGGGAAATCTTATTGTGAAGGCAGAGGGCATGGCTGATGTGCTGAATGAGTACTTTGCATCTGTCTTCACAAAAGAAGTGGGTGCACCAAATGCTGCAGTATCGGAGGAGAGGATAGAGGAAATGGATAGGATAAGTATAAACAGAGAGGAAGTGCTGAAAAGGTTGACTGCGCTGAAGGTAGATAACTCGCCCGGTCCGGACGGGATGCAACCAAGATTACTATGGGAGGCACGGGTACAAATAGCGGAAGCTTTGGCTACAATTTTTCAATCTTCGTTGGACACAGGAGTGGTGCCAGAGGACTAGAGAGTGGCCAATGTGACTCCCCTGTACAAAAAGGGACACAAGGATAAACCTGGGAACTACAGGCCAGTCAGCCTAACATCAGTAGTGGGGAAACTCCTGGAGACTATAATCCGGGACAGAATAAATCTTCACTTAGAAGAATATGGGTTAATTAGGGACAGCCAACATGGATTTGTTAAAGGCAAATCTTGTCTAACAAATCTAATAGAATTTTTCGATGACGTAACGGAGAGGGGATAAAGGGAGTGCAGTTGATGTAGTTTATATGGACTTTCAAAAGGCATTTGACAAAGTACCACATGAAAGACTTGTAAGAAATATAGAAGCCTATGGTATAAAAGGAACAGTGGCAGCATAGATCCAGAACTGGCTGGGAGACAGAAAGCAGAGAGTTGTGGTGAACGGCTGCTTTTCTGACTGGAGGGAAGTGTACAGTGGCGTCCCCCAGGGATCGGTATTAGGACTACTGCTCTTCTTAATATACATAAATGATCTGGACTTGGGTATAGCAAGTACCATTTCCAAGTTTGCGGACGACACAAAGTTTGGCAGGGTAATAAACTGTGAGAAGGATAGGAGCCAACTGCAGGAAAACACAGACAGAATGGTAAAATGGGCAGACACATGGCAGATGATGCATTTTGGTAGAAAGAATGAGGGGAGGCAATACAGGTTAGGTAATATAATCTTAAGGGGGGTGAAAGAACAGAGAGACCTGGGGGTGCAGATAAATGAATCCTTGAAGGTGGCCGGACAGGTAGATAAAGCTGGAAATAAGGCATATGGGATACTAGGCTTTATAAATAGGGACATAGAGTACAAGAATCAGGAGGTTATGATTAACCTATATAAAACACTGGTTAGGCCTCAGTTAGAATATTGCGCCCAGTTCTGGGCACCACACTACAGGAAGGATGTTAAGGCATTGGAAAGGTGCAGAGGAGATTTACAAGAATGGTACCAGGAATGAGGGACCTTGATTATGAGGAAAGACTAGAGAGGTGAGGATTATTCTCATTGGAGCAGAGAAGGTTAGGAGGAGACCTAATAGACGTCTTCAAAATCATGAGGGGATTTGATAGGTTGGAAAGGGAAAAACTGTTTCCACTGGTGGGTGTGTTGGTGACTCGAGGTCACAGATTCAAAATAGTCCCTAAACGAAACAGAGGGGAGGTGAGAAGACATTTTTTCATGGAGCGAGTTGTTCGAATCTGGAACGCATTGCCTGAAAGGGTGGTCGAGGCTGATTTGATAACTACTTTTAAAAACGCGGTGGACGGGTATTTGAGGAGGACGGGTTTGCAGGGTTATGGGGAGTGGGACTGACATTAATTGCTCTATTCAAAGAACCGGCACAATCGATGGGCCGAATGGCCTCTTTTTGTGCTGTACAATTCTATGATTCTATGAACATGAATTGAAGGACCTTCAGGAGAGCAAAGATCAACCCCCAACCCACGAAGACACAATCATCTTGTCTATTTATTTCATATTTTGATATTGCGACCTCTTTTATTTAATATCTTGGACTTCTTTTATTTAATATATGTGGAGTCCTGTAGCTCAGTGGTTAGAGCACTCGCCTCGCAAGTGAGAGGATCTGGGTTTAATTCCCGTCAGGGCGAAACATTAGGGAAGTTTCCTTACTCCACATGCTTCTGTTTACCTAGCAGTATGTAGGAACCTGGGTTGTTAGTCGATTGAGGGATCTCTTTTCCAGGAGGTATTGATCCCTTCACAAAATAATAATAATAATGAATCCATGACAGTTTGTGGGACCACTGTTGTGCACAAATGGCTACCACGTTTCGTCCACAAAACATAGTCTATTCACTTTACAGTATATTCTGTGAAGCGCTTTGAGATGTCTCGAAGACGTGATAAGGCGCTATATCAACTGCAAGGATTATTATCTTCATAAATGATCTGGAGTTAAGAGTCACAAACACAGTGGCTAAATTTGCAGCAAAGATACCAAAGGTGGTAGACTGCAAAGCTGAACCAGATAGGTTACAGGAGAATTTGAGCATACTTGGGAATTGGCCAGCTGTTTTATCTTGAACTGAACAGCAGAACCAGAGGACACGGCCTGCGATTGAAGGGGGTTAAATTCAGAACAAATCTGCGGACACACTATTTCAGTGAGTGACTAGTAAATGTATTGAACAGGCTCCCTAGGGAGACAGTGGAAGCAGACAGTGTTGATTCTTCTAAGAACAAATTAGATAGATTTCTGTTAGGAAATAATATCTCAGGATACAGTATATAGTTTATAGTTTGGATCCTGATATGTGCATGCGACTGCCAGGAAGGCAAACTGGATGGATCTTGGTCTTTTTATGTCTAGCAACTCTTATATTTTAGTTAATAAGCCAGCTATGACACTCAAGCACTTCAGGACATCCTCTGAACGTGAAAGGTGTACATAAATATGAATTTTTAAGATATTCTATATCCTTACATCCCTTGTATATTGCTTGAACACAACTGAACATTTAACAAATGAGATAAAATTGATTAGATGAAGACACTTACCTTGTTGTCAAAAATGTGTCCCTTCTCCACATCATACCAAGATAGTCCCGGTGGGCCAGGAGGACCAGGAAGTCCTGGCTGGGAGTAACATTGCTCATCACATTTGCCCTAATCCACGGATGAAAAAAAAAAGTACATTCATGTATCAAGCACAGCACCTGTAGCCTAATGTTTCTGTTGAAAAATTACTTCAGCTGGGCGAAGGCGGAAGTACAGAAGTAGAGGTTCCTTGTTAAAAATAAACCTTTCTTGTTTTGTTAAAACTGTTGTACAAGTTTTGTTTTCAAGGCGTGATGCACACCCTCCCTCCTAAAACACCTTAAACCTTTCAGTCTCGGTCGGCACAAAAATACTTGTTATAATGCAGTTGTAAATAACAATAAATTGGTCACTTCAAGGATCATTATTATTTTATTATTATAGTCCTCTGGGTCCAATAACTCATAAGATTACGAGAGGCAAAGTGTGTAAAACAGCCAACTTTCAGGTCAATGCTGGTGTCACTTCCTGGACAAAGTAATGTCAGTAGTCACTTCCTGCACACAGGAAGTGATGCTAGAAGCCACCTGATGACCTGAAAGTTGGCCATTTTTTTGGACCAGAAACTAGATGCAATTTGCTTACAATTGTGCAGGTTTACAAGACCCGAGCATTATAAATGAAGCAGCACTAAACTGGGGGCATTATAATGGGGTTCTCTGAATTTGGAAATAGATTACATAGAAAGGTGATTGAAGCACAATATGGTCAGCAAACTCATTAAGGTAGCTATTTGGCAAATAAACCAATTGAAGTGTAAAGTATATAACTAATTATCTATCTTTTTAAACTTTTGAGACAGACCAAATAAACAACAGTTTGTTGTTGCTGAGCATTGCAATGTTATTAGGTATCACTTGTCACTGAGAAACTCGTGATTCCTTTGCCAATTCTGCTCTGACTCAGAAACAAGTGGTAAGTAGCTAGTATTCTACATGTCAAGTGTCTTTTGCTTTCCATTTCCCTACTGCCTTGTGGTTGGAGGATGCTTGGCTTTTGCTTAATCGTGGTGAAGACTAGTAACTCACCAACTGTGGCGAACAGTCATAACTGACCAAAAAGATTTATTTCTAAGTATGGAATATCTCATAGTGATTTTCAATGTGATTCAATAATTGTCTCTGTCACCGGTTTGGATGTAAATTTACCATTGTAGAGGAGGAAAGTTGTGATTGAGAACCCTTTAATTATAAAACAATGTTAATGAACCATCAAGACTTTAGAATACATCACACTGACCATTGGCGCTGATGGTCCAATTGGTCCTGGTATTCCTGGAGGACCAGGCATTCCGGAGATACCCTAGAATTGGGACACAGGAAGAGAATATGGTAAGCCATATAACATTGTTCTTTAAATAGCATAATAAAAAGAATCAGATTAAACAATCTTCTTCATATACGACAATAGTCCATATGCAGAACTCTCCTCAATTGGCCAATGAGTATGAAGCACAACTCTCAATCCTCTTACTGTTGGGAGCAGCATCAGTCACCCACAACAATATAACTAGGACATAAACCAGTATTTCAAACTGGGAAAGCACCCACAGTGCCACCATGAAGGGCATGGAACTCTTGGGATATTTAACAAACATATTTTAAAAATATATCACTGAAGTACAGTAAATCCCATTGCTCCACAATCATTAGTGCATAACACTCAAATTGTTATAAAAATGAGTATTATTTAATTTGTATGATTGTATTACATTTAGTTGCTTTGGATACCAAAACTGAGCACCAAAATATCTAAGAAACCAAGGGAACCTGAGGAAACAGTTGATAACAATTAATAAATGGACCTGATGATTACTGGAGAAATAGCTAGTTACAACAACAACAACATTCCATTTATAGAGCGCCTTTCACGTCGTGTAGTTACTTACACAAGCCACATTAGAAACATAGGAAAACAGGAATATAAAGAGGCCATCCAGCCCATCAAACCTGTTCAACTAGTTTGTTAGATCTTGGCAGCTCTTTTAAACTGAATGCCCTTCCCTTTCACCATACCCCTAAATATCTCAATACATTTACAATTTGTCATTTATCCTGTAGAGCAGGGGTGGGCAACTATTTTGGCTGGCGGGCCATTTTATTTTCATAGATTCATAGAATGTTACGGCACAGGAGGCCATTTGGCCCATCGAGTCTGTGCGGCTCTTTGACAGAGCAAGTCACTTTCACTAACCCCAATCACCAGCTTTCTCCCCATAACCCTACAAACCCGTCTTCCCAGATACCTATCCAATTCTCTCTTAAAAGCTGTTATCGAATCGGACTTCACTGCCCTTTCAGGCAGATCATTCCAAATTCGAACAACTCGCTGAGTGAAAAAATTTCTTCTAACCTCCCCTCTGCTTCTTTTGGTAGATATCTTAAGACTCTGACCACGGGTCACAGACACACCTACCAGCGGAAACAGCTTTTCCCTATCCAGCCTGTCGAAACCTTTCATGATCTTGAAGACCTCTAGCAGGTCCCCGCATAACCTTCTCTGCTCTAATGGGAAAAGTCCTAACTTCTCCACTGTCCTCATAGCTAAGGTTCCCCATTCCTGGTATCATTCTCATGAATTTCCTCTGAACCCTTTCCAGTGCCTTAATGTTCTTCCTGAAGTAAGGTGCCCAGAACTGGACGCAGTACTCCAGCTGAGGCCTAACCAGTGTTTTGTATAGATTAACCATAACCTCCCTACTCTTTATTGATTTATTGAATTTCATCACAGAAAATGTCTCCTCACATGTGTATGTTGATCCAAACAGTACAAGCATCCTCCGGCCATGAGCCTTTACTTTTGGAAAGGTATATTCATTAAGAGAGGCGTAAAAACTGGGAAGCGGCACTGATTTGAATTGCTCCGCAAGCAATGGATCACATTGCAGGTCAATAAGCTCAAGTTGGAGGTCAAATGGGGCTTTGTCAACATTAAAGGAAAAGGTGAAGAGACCGAAGACAGGTCAGTTTTGATCAAATTGAAATCCTGGAATCGGCAAGAAAATTCAGCATGTAAGTCAACCAGTGACAAAGTATACTTTTTAAGGCTTTGATCGCAAACAGTAATCTACTGCAAAGTTGGAAAGTGGGTGTTTCCTATCTGATGCGATAAAATAAATAATTTCATCATTTTCATCATAAATGACTTGACACTGCAATACAAGTCGTGCACAAAGGCCCCCCTTCCGTTGCAGTTTGGATTCAGTTCATTCATGTGGCCCATGATATCCACGGCAAATGCGAAATCAGAGAGACAATTCGCATCATTCAGCTGTGGGAAATCCGAATCTTTTTGTTTCATGCTCAAAAATCAATCAATCTCTGCTCTCACTCTTTTCAAGACCTTTCCTAAACTAAGCCATCTTACATTCATGTGATACAGAACATCCGTGTGCTTGGATTCCAATTCCTCAAGCAGACTTGCAAATTGCCTGTGGTTTAATCCTCTTGCTCGAATGTAGTTGACCACTTTTGAAACTATGTCCATGACATTGCTTAGTTTTAGAACACTCTTACAGAGGACGTCTTGGATAATGCAGTGTAAAAAACAATATTCTGTTTCTGTGACTTGATCTTGAATTATTTTCAGTAACACAACATTTTTGCCTGTCAGATTTGGGTTTTCATCGGTGGTCATATTCACCAATTTTTTCCACTCCACTCCTAATTTTAAAATATACTTATTTACTGCCTCCAAAGTCTTCTCCAGTTGTCATATCTTTCATTGACTACATTGTCTCTGATACCAATTCTGTGAGTTCAAAAAGTTTGGTGATACCTCGAATAAAAATTATCAACTTGGCTGTGTCTTTGACATCACAACTCTCATCGAGTACCAGTGAAAAACATGCAAAATTGCTACTTTATTTTGTAACTGCAGATACAGGTTCTCAGAGATATCCTTGACACGTCCCACAATAGTTCGCCTTGACAAGCTAATGTTCTCGAACTGTTTTTTTTTGTTCTGGGCCTAAATTTGAGGCAGAGTCAACCATACATTCCTTTATAAATTCTCCTTCAAAGAATGGTTTGCTGTTGGCGATTTTGTGTGCAATCATGAAACTCACTCTTGTTATCTCATCCTGGGACCCAAATTATTTTGTGAAAATGTTTTGCTCCTTTTGCACTCAAACATCAGCTTTCTTTCCTTTTTCTTTGGCAGAAATGTTCTTATTTGCAAGCATATTTGCTCTCAAAATGGCGATTCAAGCTGCAGTCTTTGAGCGCTGCCACACTTTCTTTGCAACTTAAGCGCACAGCTTTTCCACCCACACTGGTAAAAAAAATTTAGAATTCCATTCTTTGTTGAATATTCAGCCTTCAGCGTTCACTTTCCGCTTCTTTGATAAACTCATTTCAAATTAACGTTCTCTTCACTGAAAGGTATTGCCACAGTTGCTACGTGCACATTTGAAAATTTGCTGATCTGTACATTTCTGATGTCAGCCTGATTCAACACTTAAGGGAACGTGCACACAACTAAACAGTGTGATTGGCTGATGTTCCCAGTCAGATTCAAATGCGAAATTTGTGCGACTTTCTGGGACTGAATGAACTATAATTTTTTTCTATTGCTAGACACAATGATGGGCCGGATAGAATCATTTGGCAGGCTGGTTATCGCCCGTGGGCTGTATTTTGCCCACCCCTGTTGTAGAGTAATAATTTGGCAGGTTTTCAGAAGCTTTCAGAAATTGCATTTTGCTTTTTCACCGTGTTGGCTTTCAAAATCACAATCGGTTGTTTTGCTGATACAATCAATTAAATGGCTTTTGATATTCACAATTGGTTGACATTCTTAAGATTACCTAATTGTATCCTCTTTTGGGTTTGGGGGGAGAGGGTGGGTTGGGGAGCGGGTAGTAAGCAGGGTCTCCTTGGAGCTGAATTGGCTCCAAGATGACATGTTTGGCAACTGAATGTCAGAATCGAGCCACCCCTCTGTGGCAGCCTCGATTGTCCAATTCCTGAGCCAGAGGAGTCTGCAGCATTCCAGGGCACTGCTAATGACAGCACAGCCAGCCTAGCACATCAGAAGAACTTAGAAGGGGTACTAGTCACTTGGTGTTCAAATCCATTCACTGCCTAGCACCTCCCTATCTTTCCTACCACCTCACTCCCCAATCCATCACCTGGCTTCTCTGCTCCGTCACTCATCCCTCGCACCCTCCGCCCCACCATTGGTGGTCATGCTTTTATCCACTACACCCCAAAACTCTGGAACACTCTCTCTCAATCCCTTTGCCTCCCCTCTTTCAAGTACCGCCTGAAAACTTTCCTCTTCAACCTTGCTTATGGCCACCTACTCCCTCCCACTGGCTCGGAGTCAGGCTCCGCCACTGTTAAGTGCTCTGAGAAGCTAACCTGCGTGGAGGGCATTATATAAGTGCAAGTTGTTTTTATGTTGTTGGGGGCAGGGAGTCATCCCACTCAGCTCCTGTTAAGCCTGCAACCCAAAGCCCTAACAGTTAGGATGGTCCTAGCTTAACAAGCAGTGGGAACGTTTGCCAGAGAGTGCTTTCAATGGCAAAGTGATTTGGTTTCATTTGGGGTAAGGTACAGTTAGAGGCAGGGAATGTGGCGATGGAAACAGTCCTGGTCAGGGACCAGATGTGTGGTAGGAAGGACAGAGATGTTCCTCGAGGGAGAGAGTGCACATTCCATTCCAATAAATATCTTGGGAATTTCCATGTACAGGTAGGATGGATGGAACTATGTTTGGTTTGGGTACTCTTAAGCAGGGTGATGGGTTTCCACACAAGTCAGACACCTGGCCGATCCCCCAAAAAATCTGAGCTGTGAATATCACAATAAAAATCTGTTGAACAGTTTTAACCCTTTTCAAGCAGGTAGACTGGTATTATAACAATAATAATCCTTGCATTTGGTATAGCACCTTATCACGTCTTCGAGACGTCTCAAAGTGCTTCAGAATATACTGCAAAGTGAATTGACTGTATATTTTATGGATGAAACGCAGCAGCCAATTGCACACAGCAGTGTCCCACAAACAGTTATGGATTGAGTGACCAAATTAGTATTATAATTTTTTTTAAAGAAATTTAAAGGGATTATTAGCCCCGGAATGAGATCCGGCAATCGACTAACAACCGGATTCCTACTTCCTGCTAGGTAAACAGAGGTATGGATGTCCTTCAAGAGTGTGAATCAGATCAGGAACTTGCCAATAATGGAACTATCACCACAAGCTAGCCTCTGTGACAAAGTACAGAACTAGAGATAGAAACGGAAAAGATTACATTAGAAATCTAAACAAGAATATCATTTACCTGTGGACCTGTTAGTCCTGGAGAACCTTGATCACCTTTGATAGCCTGTAATTCAGAACATACAGTTTGTTGTTAGAAAATCAACTTTCCTGGGAGGACTGATGCACTATGGCCTCAGGACAATCTTAACCAAACACAACTCGTGAAACACTGTCACTGAGAAAATAATCTTTCTTCCAAATTACAGTGTATGGAATTTCCAGCTACTATTTCTCTCCCTGCTTTGCAATGATTTTTCCTAGTTTCTTCCTCCCTGTGATGCAGGGGGTAAATATTGCTTGATCTTGAATTTCAGTATGAGTACATACCGTGAAATTGGGGCCTCACAATTCTTTATAATAACTGGCTTGTGCAGTCACTTTTTAATCCTTCAATGTCAGCTCTTCCTATCATTGTGAAGCAGAATTCATGAGCATTGGGCCATTCACCTATTGATAGGGAATGTAAGCTGCAGTCACATCATCAGGAGACAGTTTTACTCTATTGATGTGTTGGTAGAATACACCCACTCATCACCTCAAGGCTCGACTACGGAAACTCCCCCCTTTGTCGGCCTCCCCAATTCTTCCCTCCACAAGCTACAGATCATCCAGAACTCTGCAGCTCATGTCCTCTCCCACACCAGGCTCCGTGAATCCTCACCCTCACCCGGCTCCACTGGCTCCACATCCCTCATAGAATCCAAATTCCTTGTCCTCGCTTTCAAGGCCCTCCACAGCCTTGCCCCCTCCTGCATCTCTGACCTGCTGATCCCCTATCAAAGTGTCCATTCTCTCCACTCACCAGGTTCCGGCCTGCTCCAGGTCTCCCACCCGACCCGCCCTACCATCATCGGCCGGGCTTTCAGCCTCTCTGTCCCCACTCTTTGGAACTCCATCTCACAATCCCTTCACCTCGCTCCCTCTCTTGCCTCCTTCAAGGCACAACTCAACACCCTATTTTTTGACCGTGCCTTCAGCTTCCCTCCTACATCCTCTGCGCTCCTTCATCTCAACCCTGACCCACACTCTTGGGTCCTGATCCCTGACTGTTCATCACCTTGGAACATCCTACCGATGTGAAAGGCGCTTTGGAAATGTAGTTTTGTTGTTATTGTGTAATTCTAGTCAGGTGGAAGTCTATCCCAGCAGCTTTCTTTGATAATAAATCTTGTGGTTAATATGCATTCTTGCATTTAACCTTTCACTGCAGGCATACGTCTCAAAGTGCTTCAAAGGATATACTGTAAAATGTAGTAACTGTGTATTTTGTACATGAAACTTTGTTAAAACTGTTCTTGAATCACCTGCAAAATGGGATTCAAGAAATACCAGGGATGGACTCTGCACTCTAAAACAATTCAACTTTCAGTAAAACCAACTCTGTTAGGAGATAATTTTACAAAATGACTACATATCATAAAATCATAGAATCTTACAGCAAAGAAGCAGGCCATTCGGCAACTCTTTGAAAAATCTACCAACTAGTCCACTCCTTCGCTCTTACCCCACAGCCCTAATATTTTTTCCTTTTTAAGTACCTATCCAATTCCCTTTTGAAAGTTTTCTTACTCCACACAGAGCCTAATAATAATCCCTCCAAAACCAAAAACAATAATAAAAATTGTTCATTTTCAATCTACGACTGTTTGTGGGACATTGCTGTGCGCAATTGGCTGCCGCGTTCGCCCACAAATATACAGTCAATTCACTTTACAATCTGCTTCCACCCCACTTTCAGGCAGTGCATTCCAGGCCACAACAATACATTGCATATAATACTGTTGTTAGTCAATCTTCACATTTTTGGCAACTTTAAATTCATTTTTCTTCTGTATAATTTATTTTCATAATTTTGCATTTTTCTGTCTTCAATCGGCTTTCTCTTTTAGTCTTTTGCTTTTCTTGGTGGGGATCATATTTTGTCCAAATGCTGCTCAGCCCATGAAAGTCTGACTGCTCTCAGATGAGATAGACTATGCAAAGGAAACTAACACTACCGTTGTTGATCAGAAAATGTATTCTACCACTCCCCCCATTCCTAAATGTGATCAACAAGGAAACAAACCCATTACCATTCTTGTGAGAATCCAAACAAGTCAGAGAGATACACCCATGCATTAGGCTGGCTCGGTTGGCAGCACTCTCACCTCTGAGTCAGAAGGCTGTGGATTCAAGCCCCATGTCGGGATGTGGAACCCATATAGTCTGGACTGACTCTCCAATGTAATGCATTGTCAGTGGTTCCGTGCTTCAGATGAGACGATAAAACTGAGGTCCTATCTGCTTGTCCAGGTGAATGTTAAAGATCCCATGGTGCAAATCAAAAAGAGAAGGGAGTTTCTCTTCGTGTCCTGGTTAACATGCCTCAAAATAAAATTGGTCACCCACTCCATGGTTGTAGATGTGACATTGCTGTGCACATACTGACATGTGTCCACTGTGGCAGTGGTGACGTCATGACCATGGCCACAGTGACCAGGGAACCGGTAAACTCGATTGAATACTCGTTTGAATGGAGACTCAATGCCTGTTAGAATGTTGCCCTCATGTTTGCATGGTATTGTTTCAGTCATTTACACCCCACAGGTAGCAAGACTATCTCACCGTCTCAGTTAAAGCATGTTGTTGTTGTCTGAAGAGGGCCTGATTTACATGAAAACTCATTATTTGTAAGAATGTGTATTTTGTGAGTGTGAGAGTACACGCACAAGGGGATAAAAACACTAGATTTTGAGCAGGTAGGAGGGTTGGACCTGGAAGGAATTATTAACAAGAAGTGAAGGGAAATTAGAAGAAATTCCTTCACACAGAGAGTAGTGGGAATGTGGAACATGCCACAAGGAGTTGTTGAGGCAAATAGCATAGGGGAAGCTAGATAGGTACGTGAGGAAGAAAGGAATAGAAGGTTATGCTTGAAGGCTCAGTTGAGGAAGGGCAGGAGGAGGCTCATATCGAGCATAAACACCGGCATAGACCAGTTGGGCCGAATAGCCTGTTTCTGTGCTGTATATTCTAATGTATAAAGTGGATCAGCTATTATTATTATTTACAGAACGTATTACGCACAGGTTGACAAGAGCCAAGACTTGGGAATGCCAGAATGTGCACTTGCTGTAATTTAATCAGCTAAGCATTATCCCCTCCGCCCCTAAACAAACCAAGTGGGTGATTTTCAGCTAAAGCCTTTAATACTAAATCCATTAACATCTTTCAAAAGTGTTGGATAAATATGGGCTCCTATCATAATCCTTGCATTATACCCCATTTGCTAAAATTAATTCTCCTCAATTTTTGTTTCTATCTTTACAGATCATTCTGCATTAGAAATTGACCCTTCATTGAGATTTATCAATGAAACAAAACCTGGAATTTCTCTTTAAAACTTACTTCGCAAGATGTGCATGAAGCTCCTTGATCACCAGGCATCCCAGGAGGTCCTGGGGGCCCGACTGGACCCGATTGCCCTTGAGGTCCAATGTCACCCTTTTCACCCTGGGAAAAATGAAGAAAATTATTGCATTAACTTAACATGAAGAAGAGCAAAAGGAGATCTTAAGAGATTTTATTTTCCACACAGAGCATTGCTGGGATGTGGTGCCAAGTAAGGTGGTAGAAGAGGATTTTATTCTGCGTTTCATAGATAGGTATATAAACAATATAATACAATACAAAATTACATTTATAAAGCGCCTTTCACGTCAGGAGCATGTCCCAAGGCGCTGAATAGTCATGGATTAGGACCCGAGCGGGGGGGCGGGAGGGTCTTGAGGTATGCCTTGAAGGAAGAAAAAGAGAGCGAGGTGAAGGGAATGTCAGATGGAGTTCTAGAGAATAGGGGCAGAGAGGCTGAAGGCCCGACCACCATTGGTGGGGCGAGAGGGTGGGGGACATGGAGCGGGCCGGAGCCTGCTGTGCGGAGGGAGCGGACAGATTGATAAGGGGTTAGTGGGTTGGAGAGGTAAGAGGGGACAAGGTTATGGAGGGCCTTGAAGGTGAGGATGAGAATTTGGAACTTGATCCTCTGAGGAATGGGGAGCCAGTGGAGCCAGATGAGGGTGGGTGCAACTAATCACTATCTTCCTCGGGGTGGGGGTTGGTGGGGAGGTAAGTGCTGAAATGGTTCCAAGGTGACGCGTCAGAATTGAGCCAGTAATGGTCTCATTAGTCCAGTTCCTGAGCTACACGAGTCCGCTGTACTCAAGGGCATTGCTGATGACAGCACAACCAGCAAGGCCGGGATTTGCCCCCAGGGGCCCCATGCAGAACTCGACTCTGGGGCCCCTACTCGTGCTGTTAGCCGCAGGGTGGCCAGAAATTAAGATATGCTTGTAGCACAAGTCAACCAAACACTAGCCCAAAAGAAGCCCAATATAATGCATTGCCTTCTATGGGTAGCAGAGTGGTCAATTTAGGTTGAAACTGTGTAAGAAAAGGTCTTCCAAGGAAAAAAAAGGTTTTGCAGATTTAATTTAAACATTTAATAATTAGGCATCCGCAACCCCCACCCAAACCCCACCGGCATTTTTTTGATGCATAGAACAACATAAGCCCACGTGAACCTGCCTAATCTGGCAACATTGGCCAGCAGGTACCCAAGTAACCCGCCCAGGTGGTGTGGCTGTGGTTGGGGGCAGCTGGTGTGGGGCGGAGCAACTTTGGATTGGTTACAGTGAGGTGTCCATTACCGTGAGCACCCACCCCACCCCCACCAGGAGCAGATTAGGTTCAATGGGTTTTCATGATAGCAGGAGCTGGCTTCGCTGCCTGAAGCCCCAGGCAATTGCATGGGTTGCTGTGCCTAACACCACCAGTGCTGCCAGCCTGGCTCATCAACAGGACTTGGAAGGGCAGACCAGACCAGATGGACGCTGGGGACAGGGATTCTTCCCATTCAGTTCCCATTATCCCTACAAGCCAAAGCCCTCACAGGTAGGATCATGCTAACTGGACAAGAAGTAAGAAAGCTTGCCAGACAGTGCCCTATCTGGAAATCTATGTGGTTTTAACTGGTTAGACTCCAGCAACAACAAATTACAGTTGTAGAAGGACATCCAAAGGGGCTGGACAGTCAGGGATCCACACCCGAGCTGGTGGTTGGAATCAGGAGGGGTGGAGGGAGGGTAGGGGTAGGAGGTTGACTGAAGACACGGTCGAAGAGAAGGATCTTGAGATGGGTCTTGAAGGAGGCAAGGGAGGGGGCGAGGTGTAGGAACCGTGCGATGGAGTTCCAGAGGGTAGGGGCAATTACCCCTCTGAGGTCCCCAAGCCTTGGCTGTTGCCAACCTGTGCCTAAAATACTTCATAATTAGGCAAAAGAATACTTCCCTCTAGGGAGAAAGTGCACATTCCATTCCAATAAACATCTCTGGAATTTCCATATATATGTGGGACACCCGGCTGACCAATAAAAAGAGATAGAGGCTTGCAGGGGGTATGGGGAAAGAGAGGCGCAGTGGGATTGAATGAACAGCTTTTTCTGAGAACCAGTGCAGACTTAAAGGTCCAGATAGCATTCTTCTGTACTGTAAATCTTTATGATTCTAACTATTGGAAAGAATCAAAACTTTGTAACTACCATTCTTCATACAGTAAAACTCACATAAATCGGATCATACAGGACCATAACATTTAATATAATGAACACAAAGTCCAAGTTGCAGGCAATCTGTATGTCTTACAAAATCCAATTTAATCAATAATAATAATCCTTGCATTTGATATAGCACTTTATCATGTCTTTGAGACGTCTCAAAGCGCTTCACAGAATTTACTGCAAAGTGAAGTGACCGTATATTTCGTGGAAGAAAAGATACGATTTATGCAAGTTTTACATACAAAAGAAACCAATTACCTTTTGACTGGAATCATCAAAGCCTGGAGGTCCTGGTTTTCCAACTTCTCCCTGGACAGGAGGAAACCAAGCAACAGATTGTTCATTTAGAAAAATGACAGAGTCATTTCAGAGAAAAAAATATAAAGCATATGGAACAAAACAAACACATAGAAGGAATCCTTAGGAAGTTGAATGCCTGTTTTAGATATGATGATGGTCTTCTCCTGCCTGAAATTGTTACCACAAAATAGGGTGGAAAGTGGGACATGAAACCACCTCTGAAACCAGTAGATAATGTTCTGATCTGCCCCTTACTGACCTCTGCACAATGGCCGGGCCTGAGACCTTGCTGTTTGCCCCATTCTAGTTGTTGCCATCATTATACTGACCTGTAAACCTGGATGACCCATCTCTCCTTTCGGGCCCTAGGAGAAAGAAATGTGAGTAGCTGGGAATGTAAAATAAAATAGTAAAATAGACAGGAGGAAAGGTGGCAACATTTTCGAATGTGATAATGTATCACATTGCACACACTGAATTCAATCTTGTGAGACGACGATTCACCTCATAAATGTATAAGATTTAAATGGGATTAAAAATGTAAACCCAGATCAATACTTTGGTGGCATCAAAACAGAAGAACAAGCGAACATAAGTTTAGAGTTGTAAAGGGCAATTTCAGGACAGGCACCAGGAAGTATTTCTTTACTCAGAGGGTAAGACAGGGAGCGGCGCCAGGACAGCGCGGGAAGGAGCCGGGCCTACCTCTCAGGTATTTAACTCGACGCGGGGAGTGAGTACAGCTCGCGTGTGGGGGGTGTGCAGCGTGTGGGGCTGAGGAGGGAACGGATGGGGGCGGAGCGGGGGAACCGCTGACGTCATAGTGGTAGTTTTCAGAAGTGTGCGCACGCAACAAAAAAAAAAAAAATCCTCTGCGCTCCCCCCAGGGCTCAAAGCCCACCATGGTCCTGTTAGGTTGGCTGCCCCAGCCCATGGGATAATGTGTCCGTCCACCTGACCGCTCGATCCCGGTCCCCGCGTGCGCAATATGGCTGCCGCTATGACCCGAGCTCCCTCCCTCCTCCCTCCTCTCTACCCCCAAGCCCTCCCCCCTCTCCATCTCTCCCGCTCTCTCCTCCTCTCTCTCCGCGTCCCTCTCGCCTTCTATCCCCACTTGACCCTCCCACAACCTCCCTCTGCTCCAGCCTGGGAATCCTCCGCCGGGCTCACCGTGGCACTCGGCGTTGGCTGTCCAGCAGCAGCCACACCGACTGCCCCATTCCCCACCACACTCGCCAGCCACCCCGGACACAGACCCAGGGAGCCAACCTCTCCTCCCTTATCCCCATTTCCCCGACCCCTGCCTCACAACCTGGACCCCCCTCCCTCCCCGCACACCCTTCTGTCAACCGCTCCCTCCACATCGGACTACAAAATATCCACTCCCTCTGTAACAAGGCCCTGGTCATCAATGATCTCATCATTGATGAGAACGTTGATATCATGGCCTTAACGGAAATCTGGCTCACCCCCGGCGACACCTTCCCCCTCACGGAGGCTACACCTCCCACCACATCCCTCGCCCCAACCGCCGTGGCGGTGGTGTTGCTCTTATCTCAAGGACACCACTTGCCCTATCCCCCTACTCCTCTGGCTCTTTCCCCTCTTTTGAGCACCTCACCCTCTCCCACCCCTCCTTCCTCTCACTTAAAATCCTCCTCCTCTACCGGCCCCCTAAAACCTCTCCCACCTTTATCTCTGATATCTCAACACTTCTCACATCTCTCTGCCTCTGCTCTGATCGCCTCATCATCCTGGGCGACTTTAACCTGCACTTCACCCCCTCCTGCTCAATCTCCTCAGATTTCTCTTCCCTGCTCTCCTCACTCAACCTCTCCCTCCACATCAACTCCCCCACTCACAGCCACGGCCACCCATTCGACTTAGTGATCACCCGGGGCCTCAGTGTCTCGGATGTCACCATCACCATCTCCGACCACTACTTCATCTCCTTCACCACCTCCACCCCCCTCCCCACCTCCACCAGACCCACCACCATCTTCTACCGCCCTTGGAAGAAGTTACCCCCTCAATCCCTAACCGCTGCCTTGGAGTCCTCTGAACTCCTCTCCCTCTGGCCTTCAACCCTCACCGACCCCTCTTCTGCTCTCACCCTCCTCCACAACACCCTCTCCTCCACACTTGACACTCTTGCCCCTATCACCTCCCGTACTGTCTCCTACTCTCGCTCCTCCCCCTGGTACACCACCCACCTCCGCTCACTGAAGAGCCAGGTGCGGGCCGCTGAACGCACCTGGTCAAATCTGGCCTAACGGTCCACCGACAAATCTGGCTGGACCTCTTCAAAATCTACCGCTCCACTCTAGCCTCGGCCAAATCATCCTTCTACTCCAGGATAATCCTGGAAGCGAAGGACAACCCCAGGCTACTGTTCTCAACCACATCCCAACTCCTCCGTCCCCCCTGCCACCCCGCGCAGGTCATCTCCTCCAACCTTCACTGCGAGGAGATGCTGGATTTCCTTGAATCCAAGATCAAGGGAATCCGCTCCGCGGTCACTTCCCCTCCAACATCCACCCACCACCCCCCCCTTCCCTCCCACACTCCGACTCCTACCCATCCTCCCCTACACACCTTCGTACCCGTTTCCCCACCCTCTGTCACCAAACTCATCCTCTCCCTGAAACCACCACCTGCTCCCTTGACCCCATCCCCACTCCACTCCTTATCTCCCAGCTCCACCTCCTTGCCCCACATATCACAGACATCGTCAACCTGTCCCTCTCCTCTGGCTCTGTTCCCATTCCCTTAAAAACTGCCACCATCACTCCCACCTTAAAAAAAACCCTCCCTTGATGCGTCGCAGCTATCAAGCTACCGGCCCATCTCCAACCTCCCCTTCCTATCCAAGGTCCTGGAACGAGTTGTCGCCTCCCAGCTGCGCTCTTTCCTCTCCACCCATTCACTATTCGAACCCCTTCAGTCGGGTTTCCGTGCTGCCCATAGCACAGAAACTGCCCTGGTCAAGGTCACCAATGACATCCTGACCATCTGTGACCAGGGCTCCCTCTGCCTCCTCGTCCTCCTCGACCTATCGGCAGCATTCGATACGGTCGACCACACTATCCTACTCCACCGCTTGTTCTCCCACCTAAACCTTCAAGGCCCTGTCCTTGAGTGGTTTAGATCGTACCTCTCCCACCGTCTTCACTTTGTCTCAACAAATGTTTTTCCTCCGGCCCCCGCACTGTCTCGTGCGGTGTCCCTCAAGGCTCTGTCCTCGGTCCCCTCCTCTTCACCCTCTATATGCTCCCCCTTGGTGACATCATCCGCAGACATGGGGTTAACTTCCACATGTATGCGGATGACACCCAACTCTACCTTTCCTCCTCTACCCTCAACTCCACGACCACCGATGTCCTGACAGCTGCCTGTCCGACATCGAGTCCTGGACGAGAGATAACTTTCTCCAGCTCAACGTGCGCAAAACTGAGGCCCTCCTGATTGGCTCACGTCAGCGCCTCCGCACCTCAGGCGCTGACAGCATCAGCATCCAAGGCTGCACTCTCCACCTCTCAAAGCCAGTCAGGAACCTCGGGGTTCTGTTCGACCCTGAGCTGTCCTTTCTCCCCCATATCCGCGCCACAACTGGCACCGCCTTCCATCACCTCCGGAATGTCGCCAGACTACGGCATTACCTCACCCCTCACGCTGCTGAAACCCTGGTCCACGCCTTTATCACCTCAAGGCTGGACTATGGGAACTCTCTCCTCGCCGGCCTTCCCGGCACCTCCCTCCACAAGCTGCAGGTCATTCAGAACTCTGCAGCTCGTGTACTGTCCCGCACCAGGCACCGCGACCACATCACTCCCACCCTCGCTCGCCTCCACTGGCTCCCCATCCCCCAGAGGATCGAATTCAAGATCCTCACCCTCACCTACAAGGCCATTCACGGCCTCGCTCCCTCCTACCTCTCCGACCTACTATCCCCCTACCTACCCGCCCGTACCCTCCGTTCCTCTGGCTCCGGTCTGCTCCACATCCCCCGCCCCAACCGCCCTACTATCGGTGGCCGGGCCTTCAGCCTCTCAGCCCCTAGGCTCTGGAACTCTATCCCCCAGTGCCTTTGCCTTGCCTCCTCCCTTTCCTCCTTCAAGGCCGGTCTGAAGACCTTTCTCTTTGACCGTGCCTTCAGCTCCCCTCTCGACTCTCTACCCCCTCCTCGCTCCCTCCCTTCCCTCCCCTCACCCTTACCATTTCCCCCCAATGCTCGGGTCCTGACCCAACTGTACAGCGCCTTGGGACATCCTCCCGACGTGAAAGGCGCTCAATAAATGGAATCTTGTTGTTGTTGTTGTTGTAATGAACAGGTTGCCAGAAAAAGTGGTTGAACCCAGGACGCTCGACTAATTTAAAAAGCAGCTTGATGCTGTGATGGGGGATGGTAGGGTGGGTGTTCTGAAGGGATGAGATTGAACGGGCTTCTTTATCAAAACCAATATTGTGATCTTGTGACACTCTGAAAGTCTATTAATTTCACCCCACAGAAAATAATATTAGGATTGATCTCTTCCATTCGCCCACAAAACAATACAAAATTATATTTATAAAGCGCCTTTCATGTCGAGAGGATGTCCCAAGGCGCTGGACAGTCAGGGATTCGGTCAATAGTCAATTCATATAATCAATTTACTTTACAGTATATTCTGTGAAGCGCTTTTGAGATGTCTAGAAAATGTGATAAGGCGCTATATCAAATGCAAGAATTATTATTGTTATTATTCTCCAACTTTTTTGTACAAAACCTTTTTTTATGACTTTAGCCAATTTTCTCCCCTGCAACACCTGTTTGGCTACTTTTTCATTCTTCTGCAGTTCAGTTCCATTTGCACCAGTTGTTAGTACCTGAATTTACAAAACTCACCCTCACTAATGAGTATCAGAAAATGATTCTTCTGGAGAGAATGTCATGTATATGTATTCATACATATACATATACATGATATACATATATATAAAAAGACACTCTTCTTTACAGAGTTGAGGAAACATTTCTTCACCCAGAAGGCTGTAGATGCTCAGTCCTTGAACATCTTCAAGGCTGAGACTGATAGATTTAAAAAAAAATAGAGGGATTAGAGGATATGGGGATAGGGCAGGTAATTAGAGTTAGGTCTGAAGATCAGCCATGATATTATCGAATGGCGGGACAGGCTCGAAGGGCCGAATGGCCTACTCCTAATTCTTATGTTTTTATGTTCTGCTAACTCAGGCCTGCTCCATGTGCCTCCCAGTTCACTTTGTCCTCGCTCTGGAGCTAAATCCCTCTGCTCACACCCTCCATCTCAGCTTTCAAAATCCTTATAAAATAATCTACCTCTTTGGTCATCTTCCTCCTATCTGCCCCTTCCCTCATGTTCCATTCCTCTCGTGCTACAACAACAACAACAAGATTCCATTTATAAAGCGCCTTTCACGTCAGGAGGACGTCCCAAGGCACTGCACAGTTGGGTCATGACCCGAGCAGGGGGGAAATGGTCAGGGTGAGGGGAGGGAAGGGAGGGAGCGAGGAGGGGGAAGAGAGTCGAGAGGGGAGCTGAAGGCACGGTCAAAGAGAAATGCAAGTTGTTTGGGTTATTAACCCATTGGCATCTCCAATGCTGAGATCAGCTAAATGAACACAGATTGGAAAAGTATGTTCCTATAATAATAATCCTTGCATTTGATATAGCGCTTTTCACATCTTCTAGACGTCTCAAAGCGCTTCACGCAATATACTGTAAAGTCAATTGACTATTTTGAAGGCAAAACGCGGCAGCCAAATACGCACAGCAGCGTCCCACAAAAAGTCGTGGATGAGTGGCCAAATTATTTTTTTAGAGGGATTATTATCAGGTGGGTGGAGTAAGGAAACTTGCCCAAGGTTTCACTCTGCCGGGAATTGAACCCAGGTCGCTCGCTTGCGAGGTGAGTGGTCTAACCACTGAGCTACAGGACTCCACTAAATGAGTATCTGCATAACTCAGATACTCATTTATAAATGTACTGACCGGAAGCTGTAAGAAGCTAATGTGAAACCAGGTGATGGACCCCTAGCCCCACCCCGTGGCCAAGTATCAAGCATCATGTTGTGTAACACTGAGCCATACAGAGGGCACGACCCAGGTGTTATCCTGCTCTACATAAGAACATAAGGAAAGCTAGATGAAAAAAAGACCAAAGTCTCTCTAGTTCGCCTTCCATCTTCCTGGCGATCGCTGCACATATGTCACAAACTACCTATGTACCATATCCCATGGTCTGTGTTGTGCACATAGTTTGTCAACCTCATCTTGGTACATACAACTGGTCTTAGTATTTCCAGGTTTCCTTCATAAGAACTTTGTGATTGTTAGCAATGTGCAATGACTATGTGTGGAAATGGATGTTTTCATCATTTCAATCACGTGTTAGTTTTGACCGACCTGGGGTCCTACAGCTCCAGGGTGGCCTTGAAACCGATCAGTTCCTGCTACACCAAGATCACCTTTTGGGCCCTAGAATTGAGAAATATGAAATAGTGAACCAGAAGGAATTGCAGCCCCATAATCCAGAAATAACATGGGACAAAAGCGTTCCAAACTGTACAGTGAAATTAGTAACATTAGTATAGTAACACGTGTTCTATCATATTCTGAAACACTGGTAATTCCCCTCCTATATGGTTTAGTTGGTGGAAGCCTGCCTGCAAGGATTAGTATTCTAATTTACCTTTTCATTGTACAATGGCAGTTAACGCACTGCATATTTTTCCAATAGCATCCCAAAAGAGAGGTGGGTTGCCCAGGTTTGAAGGTCAGTGCAATATTTAATCTAAATTTACATTAAACATTTAAACATTAACATGTAAGAATATTTAGGTATTCAAATTCATGAAAGGTACAGCTCAGAAACAGATTATTCAGCCAATCCAGTCAGGCTGGTGTTTATACTCCACACAAGTGGATCCTATCCTGAATCCTATCCCCAGTCCCATATCCCAGCTTTGCCCCCTCTCAACTTTATTCTATCTTTATCATGTTTCCGGTCTTGAATGTGCACATGGTTTATGCCCTAACAACCGACTATGGCAGAGAATTCCACACGTCCACCACTCTCTATGTATGAAAAAGTTCCTCCTAATCTCCGTTCTGGACCTGCAAATGCCGGATACAGACAGATATAGTATTAAATGAAGTGAACTTTAACCAGTCAATATTATTGAACATTTCAAGAACTGAATGTTCTCTGAAGCCTCAACCACTCAATTTAGAAAAAGTGAGTAATGGATAAGGACTCAGACAAAACACCAGTCTGAGTTTGGAGGTCAAGTTCATTATCTTATTTGAACCCTGGCACAGATTCTTTTTCCAATCAGCCGAATGTCTGATACATACAGAAATCAAGGACTGTCCTTAAGAATATCCAACCAGACAGAGTTCCACATGTGTATACCACCTACACGCGGAAATTTCACTGTGGAATAGAATGCCCAATCTCTCTCTCTCTCTGCCCTCAAAGAGCTGTTGATGAGGCAG
>NW_024704764.1:3761045-3833611 GCF_018977255.1 Callorhinchus milii
AGATCACATTGCTTCATCTCTGCTTAACTCTGAGCTGATGAAAACTTCAGGAAATTAAATAATAGATTTGACCCGACAATAAAAGAGCAGAAGATCAGGCCAAGCCAACACAATGGGCTGATTTCTATACCTTAGAATGGGCCTTCATTTTATTACAGATCATAAAGAAAGTCAGGTAAACACTGCAGCTAAATGAAAGACTGTAGCTCCAAGAAATGTTCAGAACAATAGGTAGCTATTCCACAACCATTAACTATTGGTGCCATTGCAAGGGATATTAATGTGTAACCTATATACTTCATACAGGAGAGTGACTGACACAGGTGGAGCTCAGCAAGTGATAGTACCTTCAGGATGGAAGGAGAAAGGTGGTGAATAATTTTTTTTGTTTGTTTTGTCTAATAATTGTAAAGATCACATTGTGATCACACGTGTCTGACACGTACGGAAACCTATCACCATGCTAAAGAGTCTCCAAACCAAGCTGAGAATTCCTTGCATCCCACCTACATGGCAATCCTAGAGATAGATTGTTGGAATGGAATGGCATGCGCACTCTCTCCCTGGAGGGATGCCCTCCTGCTTACCTAATTCCACAAAGTATAGGGGTGGGTTAGCAGGAGTTTAGGCTTGGGGAACCCAGCGTGTGTGTTGGAGTAACTGCTGGAATCTAGCCAGCTGAAACCACACAGCTTGCCACTGATATTGATGTCCAGCAAGCTTTCCCTCTGCTTGTCCAGTAAGGAACACCCTACCTGTTAGGGCTTTAGCTGCAGGGTTAACAGGAGCTGAGTGGGAAGATTCCCTGCCCCCAGTGACTGGTCGACCCTTCTAGATCCTGCCGATGAGCCAGGCTGGGCTGTGCTGTCATCAGCAGTGAGTGCCCTGGAATACTGCGGACCCGCCTGGCTCAGGAAGCGGACTAGAGATGGTCGCAGAGGGCTGGCTCCATTCCAATATTCCATTGTCAGCGATGTTATCTTGGAGCCACTTCAGCTCCAAGTAGACCCTGCTTATCTCCCGCCCAAGCAGGATAGTCACTAGTTCATTGTTCCGACATCTGACAAGCCCAGGTTTGGGCCCTGACTAGGTGCATGGTAGGTACCAGGAACTCCCTGTGAGCTTCCTGGTGGGCAACACAACTCAGTATGAAATGCGCGAGAACATTGTCACTATCTTCCTGTCCGCAGCTCAGGTTCACATCCCTTCCTATCGGGTGACGGTTCCACCAGTTGGAGGAGTGGAGTTTAAGCAGCAGCTCCTGGCCTCTCTGCAGCCAATCAAGGTGGATTCCAGGCGCTGGACATACGAACATATGTCACAAACCCGGACTCCAGGACCAAGTCCACCTTCCAGCAGCTGCCACCCCAGGCCTCAGTTTCCTCAGAAAAAACTTGCAAGGGATATTAAAACCAATAGTAAAAGCTTTTATAAATATATTAAGAGAAAGAATGGTCAAGGGGATATGGGTCCATTAAAGACAGATGTAGGTGAGACTATAACGGAAAATAAGGAAATGGCTGACTTGTTAAATAAATACTTTGCTATTGTTTTTACAGTAGAGGGTGAGGTCAAAATACCAGCCGTACAGGGGAATCTAACAATATCAAAGTGAAATGCTTAATAAAATTAATATAAATAAAATATATTGGAAATGGGAGAAAATAATGAGACTCAAGATAGACAAATCTCCAGGATCTGATAGTTTCCACCCCAGGGTGTTAAAGGAAATAGGAGATGCAGTCGTCATAATTTTCCAAAGCTCACTAGATTCGAGAATTGTGGCCTTAGATTGGAAAATTGTGAATATCATCCCTTTATTTAAGAAGGGAGGGAGGGGAAACCAGGGAACTGCAGACCTGTTCGCTTAACGTCAGTTGTAGGAAAAATACTTGAATCCATCATCAGGGATACAGTGACTGAAAACTTGAACAGGTATGAACTAATCAAAGAGAGTCAGCATGGGTTTGTGAAGGACAGGTCATGTCTGATTAATCTAATGGAATTTTTTTGAGCAAGTCATTAAAATAGTAGATAAGAAAGTGTCTATGGATGTTGTTTATATGCACTTCCAGAAGGCATTTGATAAGGTTCTGCACAAAAGATTATTGGCAAAAATGGAAGTGCATGGAGTCAGTGGTAATCTTGTGACAAGGTTTGGAAATTGGTTGGGAGGCAGGAAACAGAGGGTAGGGATAAAAGGGAGTGTTCTCTGATTGGTGGGATGTGACAAGTGGTGTCACCCAGGGGTCTGCACTGGGACCTCAAATGGAGCTCAGCTTTTCATTTATAAAGGAATAGAAAGTTTTATATCCAAGTTTGCAGACGATGCTAAACCAGGAGGCTCAGTAAATTTTGTAAATGGGAGTAAGAAATTACAAAGGGACTTAGACAGATTAAATGAGTGAGCAAAGCTGTGGCAGATGGAGTTTAATGTAGGGAAGTACAAGGTCATCCACTATGGATCAAAAAAAGATAAAGCAGAATATTTGTTTAATGGGGAGAAACTAAGAACTGGAGAGGAGCAAAGAGATTTAGGTGTCCATATCCACAAATCACTGAAAACTAGTTCCCAGGTGCAAAAAGTAATCAAAGAGGCAAATGGAATGTTGGCCTTTATCTCAAGGGGCCTGGAATATAAAGGGGAACAAATGATGCTTCAACTGTATACAACAACAACAACAAAATTACATATGTATAGTCCCTTTCACCTCGGAAGGATGTCCCAAGGTCCTGTGCAGTCAATGTTTCAGACCAGAGTTTGAGGGTTGGGATTGGGGATGGTGGAGGCCAGGGGGGGAGGAGGGTGATTGAAGGAGAAGGATCTTGAGATGAGTCTTGAAGGAGGCAAGGGAGGGGTAAGGTAGAAGGACTGTGGGATGGAGTACCAGAGGGTGGAGGCAGAGTGGCTGAAGGTCCGCCCGCCAATGGTGGGGTGGGCGAAGCAGGGGATGTCAAGCAGGCCAGAGCTCGCTGAGCGTAGGGAGAGGGCAGGTTGGTAGGAGGTCACAGAGGCAGGTGGGAGCAAGATCATGGAGTGCTTTGAAGGTGAGGACCAGATTCTTGAACTGTATTTTCTGCGTGATGGGAAGCCAATGGAGTCAGGCGAGGATGGGGCTGATAAGTTCGTGGAGCCTGGTGCGGAAGAGGACATGGGCTGCAGAGTTCTGGATGATCTGCAGCCTATGGAGGGAGGAGTTGGGGAGGCCGACAAGCAGGGAGTTTGCATTGTCAAGCCTGGATGTTATGAATGTGTGTATGAGGGGCTCGGCAGCCTGCGGTGAGAGACGGTGGCGGAGCCAGGTAATGTTACAGAGGTGGGGGAAGGCAGAGCGGTTCATGGCATGGATGTGGGGTAGAAAGGATAATTGTGGGTTAAAAAGATGCCAAGGTTCTGGCCTGGCTTGGTAAGGTGGAGTGAGCAACCATGGATGGTGATGCTGTCAGCGTCTGAGGTGTGGCGGTGCTGATGGGAGCCAATCAAGAGAGCCTCGGTCTTTTTGACATTCAACTGAAGAAAGTTAAGTCTCATCCAGGACTTGATGTCTGACAGACATTCTGTGAGGACAGCAGTGGGTCCTGGAGTCAAGGGTGGAGGCAGAGAGGTGGAGATGGGTGTCATCCGCATACATGTGGAAGCTGACTCTGTGTCTGCAGATGATGTCACCAAGAAGGAGCATATAGATATTGAAGAGGAGGGGACCCAGGACAGAGCTCTGAGGAACTCCACGAGATGGCGAGGGGATTAGAGGAGAAATCATTTGTGGAGATGAAGTGAAGACGGTGTGAAAGGTACGATCTGAACAATTCAAGGACAAAACCATGAAGACTGAGGTTGAGAGGAGAGGCGATGGAGGAGGATAAAGTAGTGAACCGTGTCGAAGGCAGCAGAGAGGTCAAGGAGGACGAGGTGGCAGATGGAGCCCTGGTCGCAGATGGACAGAATGTCATTTGTCAAAGCTGTTTCTGTGCTGTGGGCGGTACGTAACCCCAATTGGAGGAGTTCATGAAGGGAGTGGCAGAAGAGGAAGGAGCGAAGCTGGGAAGCAACGACTCATTCCAGGACCTTGGAATGGAAAGGGAGGTTGGAGATGGGGCAGCAGTTTCAGAGCAGGGATGGGTACAGGGAGGATTTTTAAAGATAGGAGGATTAGGAACATACAGGAAAATGATAATATAACTTTAGCCATGCTTATGGAGCACATGTTATGCAAACTAAAAGAATGAAAAGACAGAATGTGAGGATAATTTACCAAAACTCTCACGTAATCTGCGGTATGTTACCTTACAGGATTGCTGAAGTGTAGAAGAACAAGGATCGACGTACACGAAGCGCCACCATCTCTCATGGAGGAAGGATTGGATCACCTTTTGAATCCAAACTACACGTCCCTGGTTGTATGTGTGATACTAATAGCTTATCAATATCACTTTGATTGTAATAAAACACTGACTTCATTCTGAGGAATGCTGGTTAGCCTCATTGTATTGCATCGTGAGGAACTTATATACTTACAGCGTTGCCTGAGGACATTGTCCAGACTCAGTAAGTCCACTGTCAACCCTTACATGGTCCCTGGAGCTGGAATACACATTCCAGATAAAATCCAGGATTTGGCCATGTACTCCCATGTCTCCAGTTTCATCATGAGGGCCTTATGAGGCACTAGGTTGAAAGCTTTTCAGAAGTTGACGAAGGCACCACAGACATGCTTCCTCAGTCTTATGGCAATCTACAATCTCATAAAGAACAACCTGTCCCACATATTCCTCACGAGAACGGAAGCTCGCCTGTTCCTTCCTGATCAAATCTTGAGCCTCGAATGCCTGTGATATACATGCAGTGACTACCCAAAGCACCACTTTAAGAGCTACTGATATCAACGCGATCGTTCTGTAGTTATCGGTTTCACTCGGGTCACCCTTCTTGTGGATAGAAACCACAATTGCACTCTGGAACACTGACTGGGTGCGTGCTTCAGGGAGAATCCTGTTGACCAGTGACAGGAGGGCAGCTCCAAGGCGAGTCAGAGGTTCCTGGCTTGGACCTGCAAGATCCTCACTGTTCTCCATTGCAGATAACATAAAGTAGTTTTCACTTACTGGATTTAATGTGGTGACAAATGTAATTTCCTGGTCCTTTGAGCCCACGCTTTGAATCATCCCAGAAAACTGCAGCATGAAAAAATTCCAATTAGTCCTGGGAATTTCTAGTCCTTAACATCAAAACTAAACCCTTGGCCCAGAGAGAGCAGCATTTCATTTATTTTTAACACTTTTATTGAGCGACCTGGATGCAGGAAAGGCCCGTTACATCGGGTACAAGTTGGGATAACTCAAAAAGGGTTGCGACTGAACATGTATGAATAGAGCTCCAGGGGTGAACTCCGGGGGTGAGTATTTAGGTGATGGGAATCAGGCACAATGCATGCTGATTTACCCAATAAAAAAGTTTCTTTAAACAGTGATTTCTGCACCATATATTGTGGCTGGTGTCAGGGGTGTGAAATAACTACAAGATGCTTGAAAGGGAAAAAAAGTAGAAAGAAACATGAGGCCAAAAAAAAGAAAAATGGAATCAACCGTTGTAACGATCTGAGACCTGTGAATCCAGCAAAGACTCTGGAAGTGCTGCACGGGAGCAATGGGAAACAAGTCATGTGCATGGATAGTTTTAGTGGTTCATCAACAGGTTAGATAGTTACATTTAATACAGACATATGGGAAGGTTCGATGCAGTTTAGATGCTCATTTAAGATATTTTCAAGGCTCAGAGTCAGCCAAGCAGATTTCAGAAAGATGTAAAACCAATAGAGTAGTGATAATAGGGGACTTCAATTATCCTAACATAGACTGGGGGAAAACAGTTTAAAGGGCAAGGAAGGGGAAGGATTCCTGAAATGTGAGCAGGATAACTTTCTAGATTAGTACGTTTCCAGCCCAACGAGGAAGGAAGCAGTGCTGGATCTAGTTCTGGGCAATGAAGAGGGTTAACTGGAATGTGTTGCAGTGGGAAAGCATCTGGACAACAGTAATCGCATCATTAGGTTAGAGTACTTATCGAAAAGGGCAAGAAACAATCAAAGGTGAAGACACTCAACTGGAAAGGGGCTAATTTCAGTGAGTTGAATAGGGTCTAACCAAGGTGGACTGGAAAGAAAGATTGGTAGGTAGAACGCTAAACGAGCAATGGAAAGCCTTCAAGGAGGAGATAGTTCGGAGACAGAACAAATACATTCCCACAAAGGGGAAAGGTAAGGCATCCCTGGATGACTAAATAAATTGGGATTAAAATGAAACTAAAAAAGGAGGCTTATGATAAATGTCAGGTCCAAAATACAGAAGATAATCAAATAGAATATAGAAAGTACAGAGGAGAACTGAAAACGGAACTAAAAAGGGGCAAAGAGATTGTACGAGAAAAGATTAGTGGGTAACATAAAAGGAACCCTAAGGTATTTTATAAGCATATAAAGAATAAAAGCAAAACACAGAATTCTGCAGATGCTAGAAATCTGAAACAAAAACAGAGAGAGCTGGGAAAACTCAGCAGGTCAGGCAGCATCTATGGAGAAAGTAAAGTGAGTCAACGTTTTGAGTTCACTACCCTTCAACAGCTCTGACAAACTGATGAAGGGTCGAGGACTTGAAACGTTACCTCACTTTCCTTTCTCCATAGATGCTGCCTGACCTGCTGAGTTTTCCCAGCTCTCTCTGTTTTTGTTAAAGAATAAAAGGTTAGTCAAAGGTAGGGTGGGTCCAATTAGGGACCAAAGAGGAAATCTTCTTGTGGAGACATGGTTTTCCATGGTTGACGTACTGAATGAGTGCTTTGCATCTGTCTTCATAAAAGAAGGGAATGCAGCCAATGCCACAGTGAATATTGGATAAGAGAAGAATAAACCAAGAGGAGGTACTAAAAAAAGGTTGTTGGTGCTCAAGGTAGATAAGTCACCCAGTCCAGACGGGATGCGTCCTAGGTTACTGAGGGAAGTAAGGGTGGAAATAATGGAGGCTCTGTCCACAATCTTTCAATCCTCCTTGGATACCGGAGTGGTGCCAGAGAACTGGAGGGTTGCAAATGTTATTCCCCTGTACAAAAAGGGGCAGAAGGATAAACCCGGAAACTTCAGGCCAGTTAGCCTAACCTCAGTCGTGGGGAAACATCTAGAGATGATAATTTGGGACAAAATAAATTTTCACTGAGAAAAATATGGGTTAATAAAGTACAGCCAACATGGGTTTGTTAAAGGCAAATCATGTCTAACAAACCTGATAGAGTTTTTTGATGAATAACGGAGAGGGTGGAAAAGGTAGAACAGTTGATGTAGTTTATATGGATTTTGAAAAGGCGTTTGATAAAGTGCCACATAATAGACTTGTAAGCAAAAGAAGCCCACTGTATTAAAGGGACAGTGGCAGCATGGATACAGAACTGGATGGGAGACAGAAAGCAGAGTGCCCTGAGGAACGCCACATGAGACGGTGCAGGAGCAGGAAAAGAAGCCGTTGGCAGGTATGAAATGGAGATGATGGGAAAGCTAATTAAAACAGGCAAGGACAGAACTGTGAAGGTGGAACAGAGAGGAAAGGTGGGGGAGAAGACTAGAATGGTCAACAATGTCAAAGGCAACAGAGAGAGAGAGACCTGATCACAAATACAGAGAATGGCATTTGTGAACGTGTATAAATAGAGAACCAGGGGACGAACACAGGTGGGGATGGGGGAACATAGTGAGGTAATTGGAACAGATATGTCTATCATGGAATCATAGAATCACACAGCACAGAAGGAGGCCATTTGGCCCATCGTACCTGTGTCGGCATTTTGAAAAGAGCTATCCAATTCAACCCCACTCCCCCGCTCTCTCCCCACAGCCCTGATCAACCCCACTCCCCCGCTCTCTCCCCACAGCCCTGATCAACCCCACTCCCCCGCTCTCTCCCCATAGCCCTGCAAACGTGTCCTCCCCAAATAATTATCTAATCTAATTAATTATCTAATTAGAGGACAAGTTTATGCTGATCTGTGCTGATTTATCAATTTGTTCAATAAAAGAGTTTCTTCAAACAGTGATTTCTGCTCCAAATGGAACAGGCCAAGACCCATAACACAGGACATCAGGTTGAAAATAATGGGAAAGAAGATGAGGTAAATGATCAGCAACAGGTTTATCAGCTCTCAATTGTGATACTAACAGTTCCTGGAAACCACACATAACATTCATTCACTTTGGAACTGAAGCAGGGTGGTTGCAGAAGTTAATACCCCTTTCAAGTCGCTGGACGAATTTAACAGATCCTTGATCAATACCAATCATTAATTTTAGCACTGACTGTTGCAACTCTAATAAAGTGCAATCTCTGGTTCCTCTAATTGTAAAATCTTTACCCTCGGTTCATCCTCATCGTCTTCATCAATCAGGGTGTCATCACATGTTACAATTTCTTCCTTCTCTGCTGCCTCTGTGTCTGGTGTGATTGACAGATGTTGAATAACTCCCTGGAGCAAAAACAAAATATGCGGAGGCTGATTAAAACAGGAGATAAATACAAGATATTTCCATCAAGGAGTCACTTTCAGACAACAGGGAAACATTTCAATCTTTAGTATCAACTTTGAAGTTTCTTTTCTTCAAAGTCTGAATTTTAAGAGTGTACTAGCTACTGAATAAGGGGAGTTTTCCCAAAGGCCAGGACTTTTGTTGGCATGAAAACAGAGAAGGTTCAGGGAGAGGAAATCTAAAACAACAATTTCCATTTATATAGTGCCCTCACGCAGGATAGGGTCTCGGAGCACTGTACAGTGGCGGTATTCAAAGCCGAACCAGGGGTGGGGGGGGGTGGTTAACCATGGGTGAACATATCTTGCCCACGAAATATACAATCAATTCACTTTATAATTAAAAAAACCTTGCATTTGATATAGTGCCTTATCATATCTTTGAGACATCTCAAAGCGCTTCACAGAATATACTTTAAAGTGAATTGACTTTATACTTTGAAGCCCTTTGAGACGAAGATGTTGATAAGGCGCTATATCAAATGCAAGGATTATTATTATTATATGGTCGAAGAGGAAGGTCTTTAGGTGGGATTTAGAGAGAGATAAAGGGATGTTGAGGCGGTGGGGCAAAGACTGATGGAGGAGGTTGTCGGAAGCAAAGGGATTGAAGCAGGGAGTTTCAGAGATTAGAGGCGTGGTGGCTGAAAGCACGGCCGCAGATGCTGGAGGTTGGGGAATGCGTTAGCTGAATGACAGGGCAGGCAGAAGAAATCTAATAAAGGTTTTCAAATATTAATGATTTTGAGAGTGCAAATGGAGAGAGACGGTTTGCACTGATTGGTGAGTCAGTGGACCTCAGACTCCAGCCCAACATAAAAAGTTCTTATCTCCCAAGGTGTGAGTCACACAATACAATGCACTCAAACACATTAGAATCAATTCAGATAGAGAATTGCTATTCTGACATTAAATTGTCCAGCGAAAATAGTTTTATAAAGTAAAGCATTGGACATGTTGGAGCTAACCTTAAGCATCACCACAATAATTTCACTAACCCATGTTGCCAATGAAACTTTTTATTGACTGTTTAACATGTACCACAATCTAGGGATCCTAAATATTTTCCAGAATTTAAATTTCCATTTCTTCAAAACCAAAACATCGAGATACTGAGATCTTTGTTGTTGTCTACTGGACACTGCAGATAATTTAGTTTGTAAAATCTGAACCTTTTTGACTTCATACAATTTGCAAAGCTAAATATCGATTTAAATTTTTTTTATAACATTTTATAATCCTTTACCATGCTGCTATTGCTACCGGCTTCAACATATTATTCTCTCATTTCTTTCTCTTTACGTTTTCTGTCAAACTCAAAGGATTCATTCTAGCTCTTATTTCTCCTCCAAAAACCTTCTTTTGTTTTTATTTCTCCATCCCCCTCCAGTCACTGTACTTGTTGGCGGTTAATACAGCTTCTAAAGAAAACTGGTCTGATTTTCACTGAAAAACACAGTAGTAAATGGCCTGACTTTTCAGTCAAATCCAAGATCAAAATGTAAAGGTTGCCATTTTGCAATATGTCAGAGCAATCTTTGAAATGGAAAATAATATGAGATCTGGAAGCCGGCACCAGGTGTGTCAGCCTGGCTCAGTGGTAGCATCTCACCTCTGAGTCAGAAGGTTGTGGTTTCAAGTCCCACATCAGGACTTGGAATCACACAGTCTAAGCCAGGGAGGACCAACCTTTTGGCTGCTGACGGCCAGGTAACCTACTTGAGAAATGTCATGGGCCATCGAGGAGTTTCCCACTGGGGAAAGAGAGAGATTTCTGTGAGGAAACTGTCCGGCACATCACTCGGTGTCTGTGCTCGGGTCGCCCCCCCAACACCCCACGGCGGCCGAGGGAGGTTTCAATCATCAGTCCTGACAGTGAACCACGAAACACTCCCCTCACGTCTCCTCTCTCTCTCTGCTCATTTTCTCACTCTCTTTGTTTCTTTATCTCCCTTCTCTCCCCCTCCCCTTTATGCTCTCTCTCTTTCTCTCTCTCACACAGTCACTCTTCTCTCTCACACTCTATCCTCCCTCTCTCGATCACTTTCTCTCCCTCTCTCTCACACTCTCTCTCTCTCTCTCTCACACATTCTCAATTACTCTCCCTCACTCCCTCTCTCTTTGTCGTCACACACTCTCTCTCACTACCCCTTCCTCCCACACATACTCTCCCCACTCAGACAGTCTCTCCCACATTGTCTCTCGCGCCCCTCTCTGGTAAGCGCTTTCTCACACACTCTCTCACCTCTCACTCACACTCTCTCCTTCTCTCACTCAATCACTCTCTCTCCCCCCTCTTTCTCTCAATCAGTCTCACTATCTGCAGCGGCAGGAGCCGGAGTGGGGTAAGGAGATACGCTTGCCTTTCCCTCAGCTTGGGTACACAGTGCAGCAATTTCCATTCCCCCTTCCCCTCTCTCTCTCTCACACACACACAAACACACGCTCTCTCTCGCTGCTTCCTCCCAACCGCCGGCTCCTGCATCGGGAAGGGAGGGAGCAGGCGGCCGGAAATTAGAATTCGCCTTGGGCCGGATGAAATAAAAGATGAGATAAAAACAGTAGCGAGGAAGGATTTTAAATCAGAAAATCAGGATGTAGAGTCAGTATGGGTGGAGGTAAGAAACAAGGGGCAGAAAACACTAGTGGGAGTAGTTTATAAACCCCCAAACAGCAGTTACAGTATTGGGCAGGATATTAATCAGGAAAATAGAGGAGCGTGTAGCAAGGGGAATACACTAACAGTGGGTGATTTCAATCTTCATTTAGACTGGGAAAAACCACATTGGCAAAAGTAAATTAGAGGATGAGTTTATAGAATGCACTAGAGATAGTTTTCTAGACCAGTATGCTGAGGAACCAACCAGGGAACAGGCTATCCTAGATCTTATTTTGTGTAATGATATAGGTCTAATCGGCAATCTGGAAGTTAAGGCTCCTTTAGGACAGAGTAACCATAACATGATGGAATTTAACATTAAGTTAGAGAGTGATGTCGTTGAATCCGAAGTAAGGATCTTAAATTTAAATAAAGCCAACTTTGCAGGTATGAGAGAAGATTTATCTAAAATAGACTGGGAAATGATATTAAAAAATATGACGGAAGACCAGCAATGGCAAACGTTTAAAGATATAATTCCCAGCGATCACATGTTCCCTTAAAAAATAAAAATGCCACAGGAAAGTGATTCAACCTTGGCTAACTAGAGAAGTTAGGGAAAGTATAAAATTAAAAGAAGAGGCCTATAATACTGCCAAAAAGAGCAGTAAACCTGAGGGAGGGCTTTAGAGAACAGCAAAGGAAAACCAAGAAACTGAGGGAGAAAATGGAATATCGGAGTAAACTAGCTAGGAACATAAAGACAGACTGTAAGAGTTTTTACAAGTACATAAAGAGAAAGAGACTATCAAAAGTGAATGTGGGTCCATTGCAGGCAGAGACAGGAGAAATTATAACGGGGAATAAAGAAATGGCAGAGTCATTAAACAAATATTTTGCTTCTGTCTTCACGTTAGAGGACACTAAAAACTTACCAAAAATAATGTTAGTGGATAATGTTAGTGAGGAACTTAAAGAAAGGAACATCAGTAAAACAATAGTGCTAGAGAAATTGGTAGGATTAAAAACAGATAAATCCCCTGGACCTGGTGGTCTGCATCCTAGGGTTTTAAAAGAGGTGGCTACAGAGATAGTGGATGCTTTGCTTTTGATCTTCCAAAATTCCTTGGATTCTGAAACAGTTCCCATTGATTGGAAAATCGCAAATGTAATGCCGATACTTAAGAAGGGTGGGAGAGAGAAGATGGGGAACTATGGACCAGTCAGTCTGACATTGGTGTAGGGAAAATTCTAGCGTTCTTAATTAGGGACGTCGTCATGGGGTACTGAGTCAACATGGCTTTATGAAAGGGAAATCATGTTTAACGAATCTTTTAGAGTTTTTTGAGGATGTAACTAGCAGGTTAGATAGGGGGGAACCAGTAGATGTGGTGTATTTGGATTTCCAGAAGGCATTGGACTAGGTGCCACATAAAAGGCTATTGCATCAGATTAGAGCTCATGGAATTAAAGGTAATATATTAGCGTGGATTGGAAAGTGGCTAACAGGACGAAAACAGAGAGTAGGGATGAACGGGGCCTTCTCAGATTGGCAGGATGTGGCTCCCTCCCTTCCCTCCCCTCACCCTGACCATTTCCCCCCTGCTCGGGTCCTGACCCAACTGTACAGCGCCGTGGGACGTCCTCCCGACGTGAAAGGCGCTCTATAAATGGAATCTTGTTGTTGTTGTTGTTGTAGTGGAGTGCCACAAGGATCAATGCTTGGGCCTCAATTATTTACAGTCTATATCAAGGATTTAGATGAGGAAATAGAACTTAGCATATCTAAATTCGCGGACGATACGAAGATAAGTGAGAGAGTAAGCAGTGAGGATGATACACGAAGAATCCAAAGGAAAATAGACAGACTAGGTTAGTGGGCAAGAAGGTAGACAGAAAGGTCAGTCGAGGGTCAAACAAGACACCAAGATTCTGGACTGGCTAAGCAAGGTGGAGTGAGCAACCATGGATGATGATCCTGTCAGTGCCTGAGATGAGGAGGCGCTGACAGGAGCCAATCAGGAGTGCCTTGGTCTTGGCGTTCAACTGAAGAAAGTTAGCTCTCATCCAGGACTTCATGTCTCACAGACATTCTGTCAGAACAGCAGTGGATCCTGGAGTCAATGGTGGAGGCAGAGAGGTAGAGTTGGGTGACATCCACATACGTGTGGAAGTTGACCCCATGTCTGCGGATGACATCACCAAGAAATATCAAATACAAGGATTATTATTACTATCTATTGGAAAATAAGAACTCACAGTGTACTTGTCTCCGTTGACTCCTCCAGCTTTGGCAATGAATAAATTGGAATTTGATTTAAACATCAGCGGGTCGGATACTCTCTTGAATGAAAGTCGCTGTGGCCTCTGACACTGTAAGTAAAGAGTGACCATGTTCCCCTCAACACTGAGTCCAAACCTTGTCCATTGGTTGATCCTGGCCGGCACGCTGAAGGAAGTCACTTTATTGGAGATCTCGGAGTCAGACGGTGTGTAGTAAAAGTTGATCATCTGGATGTTGTCCTCCACTGGAGACAGCTTAACCCCAAGGTTAATGACCTCATGAGGAGCACCCATGAGAGCAAAGATAAACCCACCATTCAGATTGGTCTGTTTCAGTGTGGCTAGAATAGAAAAATCTTTGTAAAAATATTTTGGAAAGAGTGGCTGAGCTGGGATGACACTGGGGCTGATTGAGTGAAAATCAAGGGCCATTCCTCCATTCAGGCCTTCAATCAGGGGTATCTCCGGAGAAGTTTCTGAAACTAGTTGCAGCAGATTGATGTCCTTCAGTGATTCTTCCTCTGGAAGACAATCAGTGTTCAGTGATCATTTGTAACTCTAGACGCCTGCCCCTGAGAATGGTAACTCATCACAACACAAGTGAAAAATAATAAATGTAATACAAATAATTAATAACAAAACATAATAATAATAAAAAAAATCACAAGTTGAATTTCAACCCAGGACGTTTGCTCTGTGAGTCGAGTCAGGCTTGATGAGCGAGATGCCCTCCTTCTATGCTGGAAACTCTATGTTTCTATGACTACCTATCAGTATCTGAGCACACCTGTTCAGCCGATTGGCAAGTTTTGGTTCCGCTGAGGGGCACTGTGTGAATTTTCACTTGTACAATAGCTTTCACGTCTTGAAGTGTGTCACAAGAACATCGGATCAAGTAGTAAGATGGGAGCGGGTGTTATGGGGACAAATTAGTTCAATCGGGAATGAGAGAATTGGGCGGCAATTTTATTTCTGGTTTAACACCATTATTTCTGTCTCAGCTTGTGTCCAAACTGATACACATTCACTCCTTACATTTGTATTGTTGGTGGGATTGGCTCCAGTTCTGGACCACAATTCTCATTAAGTTTCCATAAGGGACATTAATTATCAAATGTTTAAACCCATTGCGTAGATAATCAATCCTTCAGATGAGACAATCCAAGGTCCTGTTCTCGTGGTTCAAATTATTTTGGATAAGACCAAGGAATCCGCCTTGTGTCCTGGCTAATACTTGTTACTCATTCAGTCAGCAAAAAATATTAATAAGGCATCGACCTACTGTTGTTTGTGGAAAGTTGCTGGCACAGATAATCTGTGGCGTTTGCCTACATAGCAACAGTTCAAAGTAAATGATTATGTGAAACACTTTGAGATATTATAACATCATAAAGTCATATCAAAAGAAACCATAATCCCTAAGCATTATTAATCCATAGCCACAGTCTAAACATAGTTGATCTATAGTTCAGTGGAACCTCATAAACCCTGTCACTCCAGAGACTGGGCAAAAGTGGCCCACTTAGTGAGGTGACCTGAGAACTGTGAACAAAACACAAAATGTTGCAGATGCTGGAAATCTGAAACAAAAACAGAGAGAGCTGGGAAAACTCAGCAAGTCAGGCAGCATCTATGGAGAAAGGAAAGTGAGTCAACGTTTTCACCACACTTTCCCTTCATCAGAACTGGGGCATGTTGGGAGGGAGAGGTTTTTAAGAACAAGTTGAGAGGGGGAGGCAGGACAAGGAAGAGAAAGAAGACAAAAAAAGAAGACAAAGGAGAGAATGTGTTAGTTGATGGGTTAAAGAGGTGATAGTGGCGTAAAAGAGGTGATAGAGGCGTAAAACAAAAGGGGGGTTGGGTTGAAACAAAACTGGGGAGAAGTGTTAATAGTGCAGAACAGGCAACACACCAGAGAGAGGCAGAGTGTCTGCGGTGATGATGGCAATGATAACAGAAGATAACTCTTCTGGTAACAGAAAGAGGGGGAGGGGGGGGAAGGTGAGCTGTTATGGTCTGAAGAAACAGACCACGCCCTGCCCCAACCCACCACAGTCTCCCTGCCCCAACCACAGTCTCCCTGCCCCACTAGTCTCCCTGTCCCACCCCACCACTGTCTCCCAGCCCCACCACAGTTTCCCACAAACAAGATTAAAAGAAAATTGTTCTATAAAGCAGCTGGGGCAAAATAACCCAAAACTAGTCTGTTTCAGTTGTAAGAGAATACAGTATTTTCACTGGATTCCAATTTGTAGCATTGGAGCCCTGTCCTGTACTGGAGTTCACTTTTCTACCCTGCCCTGTAGTAGTAATAATAATAATCCTTGCATTAGATATAGTGCCTTATCACGTCTTCCGGACGTCTCAAAGCGTTTCACACAATATACTGTAAAGTGAATTGACTGTATATTTTGTGGGCAAAACATAGCAACCAATTGCAGACAGCAGCATCCCACAAAGACTCGTGGATTGAGTGAACAAATTATTTTTATTTATTTTGAAGAAATTTTTACCTCCGGATAAGCGATCCGCCAATTGCCTAACAGCTGGCTTCCTACTCACTGCTAGGTAAACAGAGGCTTGTGGAGTAAGGAAACTTGACTCATGTTTCGCCCTGCCGGGAATCGAATTCAGGTGCTCTTGCTTGTGAGGCGAGTGCTCTCCTACCCAGTCCTGTCCTGCACTGGAGAAGCTGCTCCACAAATTCCTTAATAAGATGTGGTAATTCTAGAATTTCTAAAATCTTTTAAGCTTTCGAACGTTTCGGAAATTTGTGAATTACGCATTTCTTGATAAGAAATACCTTAACAGCATAAGTTAGACCCACTGTCCACTTGCATCACAATTGCCAATGTGGATAGAGGATGCTTCCTCTCCTATAGTCCACACTGCGCTGAAGCTTTTCAGACTCATTCTATCTGGAGCAGTGGGTGCTCTCTCCACAAAATATGCAGTCACTTCACTTCATAGTAAATCCTGTGAAGCACTTTGAAATGAAATGTCTCGACGACCTGATAAGGCCCTCCTGATCCTAATCACCAGCTCAGGTGCAGATTCCTGACTGTCCAGCACCTTTGTGGCAGGATTACAACATCTCTACTGGCTCCCCATCCCTCAGAGGATAGAGTTCAAAATCCTCATCTTCGCTTTCAAGGCCCTCCATGGCCTTGCCCCTCCCTACCACTGCAACCTGCTGACCCCATATCAACCTGTCCACTCCCTCCACTCAGCAGGCTCTGGCCTGCTCTTCAACCGAATCTTCAGCCACCCCCCCCACTGCCCTTCACCCTGCCTGATCCCAACCCTCAATTCAGGTCTGAAACATTGACTGTTTCATTGAAACCTTGGGATGTCCTCCTGAGATGAAAAGCAAAATGTAATTTTGCATTTTATTGTACAACACCTTATCAGCCCATCAAGACATCTGAAAGTTCTTCACAGGATATTCTGTAAAATGTAGTGACTATATATTTTGTGAACTAAATATGGTCGCTAGTATATGCACAGCAATTTCCCACAAACAGCCATGGAGTGACCAGCTCGCATCCAAATCCCTGACTGTCCTTGGGACGTCCTCTCAATGTGAAAAGCACTATACAAATTTAATTTTGTATCCTGATCAGATTTCCAGCCATTTGGCTGCTTTGTGGCAGGATTTCCTAACAACAACAAATTACATTTGATTCAGCCTTCAGTGAATCCCTTTGCGATTCTCTGCTTTTTACTACTCCCAGTGTATTAGCGTAAACTCTACTAATGTTCTGGGTTGAATAGGTTGCCTCCAGTAACCTGATAATTCTAATTCTATTCCATCAAATGTTCCTTTTCTTCTCATGGGCTGAGCATTTTTATGCTGACTTGGTAAAGGAGACACCCAAATCTTACCATCTGCTGGAGTCTTTTTACCAGGAACAATAGGCAACTGTGCGTCTTCGCTCTTAGCCCGAGAAGCTGACACCTCGTTGGGCTTCTTACTCACAGGAGCCACTGTGGTTTCATCCTCAGGTGAATTCCACCACCATGGACTTGCTGGTTGGAGGAGTCCGCAGAGAAGCATGAAGCTCACCGTATTAAAAACTAAAGCTGACATCTTGGTACTGAGGCTCATACAGAATTGCAATCCAACTTTGCTGTTTTTTTTTTACTCAAACAAACTATTAAAAAGCCCTCAAATAAAAGCGCAAAGTCATTTCTTCATGATACACTTCTGCTACTGGTTCTCACACTGAAGGACTGTTATCCTAAGAGGGGAATGTCTCGTTCTGAGTGCGGATTCACTCACTGAATGCTTTATCAACATGCATCCTGATAACTTGTCAAGGATGAAGACCTGGCTCCCTCCCAGCAGCAGTTTGTTGTTTTAGTGGGGCTGCTACAAGCAGAAATCATTGAGGATCTGCGACTATGGGCATCACTCTTCTGGTTATGTTTGACAATAAAATATAGCGTGAAAATTGCAAGATTCTCAAATGCTCAAATGCACTCTGTTCCTTAAATTCTCTACAGGGAATAGAATGGGCTTAGAAATAAATGAACACATATATATCATATAAAAATGATTTTTGTATTTCATATGCCAAAATGTCTCAAATATTTCATTCATTGCTGACAAGTGTAGTGACTATTTTTAAGCAAACGTGGTAGCAAATTTACGCGTAGCAAGATTCCATGCATAGCCATAAAGTAACAACCGCAACAATTTATCTGGAGGATTGTTGAGCCAGGACAATTCTTAGCCCATTTAGTGAGAAGCCACTATAACTGAAAACTGAATGTTTCTATTTAAAAGATATTTGCTCCAGGACTTTCAGTTTATTTTCTTAAATGACAATTTCCACTGTGATGGTAGACTAAACCATACTGTCCAAAAAAATCCATACAGGATCAATTGCTATCAATATCTTGTATGACAATCGACCTTTCTCCTTGTGCCTTGTGGCACCTTGTGACTTTGTGATAAATCCTTGCAAAAAAGGTCCGATAGGGACACTGGGGCTTTTTGGAAAGATTTCGTCAAAGAGATGGGGCTTAAGGCATAGAGGAAGGGGGCATTCTGGGCATAGATTTCTGGAGTTTGAGAGCAGAAATGCTGAAAGCACACCAATTATGGTAGGACAGAGTAGCCGGGGGAAGCAGGAGGTCACAAAGATAGAGTGAGGCGAAGCCATAATAAATAATGATAATAACAATAATAATCCTTATACTTGATTCAGCACCTTTCATGTCAGGAGGATGTCTCAAAGCACTTCATAGGATCTAGTGCAAGATGTAATAACCGTGTTCTGTGGGCCGCATGGAGGTATTTGAAAGTGGAGACAAGAATCTTTAATTTGATCCACTGAGGTTTGGAGAGCGAGTGGAGCTGAGGGCAGTTGGAATGATGGGCTCATGGAGTCTGGGGCAGGAAAGGACATCCCTGCAAATGCCGATTTCCGGTTGGTGCTGCTTGTGTTGGGAGTCAGGGAATCTGACAAGCAGTTTTACATTACAACAACAACAACTTGCACTTATATTACACCCTCCACGCAGGGCAGAGTCTCAGAGCGCTTGTAATTGAACTTGAAGGTGACACAGGTGTGGATGAGGGTCTCAGCAGATCGAACAAAGAGATGTGATCAATGATAACATCAGAGGACATTGGCCCTGATCTATTGATTAACTAGCAGCAATTAAAAAACACTATCTCTTCCATCCTCTGAATAGCACCAGTATGGGCGCACCTGCAGTGTGCATTGCTGAGTACTGGGTCCAAGTTAGTTAATCTCCTGAGACTGGTAAATAGTCATAGGTAAACATTTCCAAGAAGATAAAGTTCTGTGAAATGTCTCCATGATACCCAAGGTAATCAATCTTGGGAAATTCCAGGACACCAATCTACCTTTTACAATCCGGAATATTCAGCACTGACCAACTGCATTCCACACAGCACAAATTCAGCAGTACAGGGACCATAGATTGTTTGACAACCTTTGTCTGTCCTTCAGTCACACATGTTCCTTCAGAAACATAGGAACAAGGAGGCCATCACTGTCCCACCAAGATCGTGGTTTATCTGCCACTCAATTCTACCTCCCACCCTCTCTCTCCTTATCTCCTGATACCCCCGTCTATTAGAACATAAGAATTTGCTGGCAAAAGAAGACCAAGGTCCATCTGGTTCACCTTCCACCATACTGGCAGTCACTTGACATTTCCTGTCCTAACTACATACTGGATCCTGAGATATTATTTACTAATAGAAATCGATCTCATTTGTTCTTGAAACAAATGACTTAGTGGACTTAGGATTTAGTGGAGTCCTGTAGCTCAGTGGTTAGAGCACTCGCTTTGCAAGCGAGAGACCCGAGTTCCATTCCAGGCAGAGGGCGAAACCTTGGGCAAGTTTCCTTACTCCACACTCCTAATAATAATCCCTCCAAAACCAAAAACAATAATAAATTGGTCATTTTCAATCTACGACTGTTTGTGGGACATTGCTGTGCGCAATTGGCTGCCGCGTTCGCCCACAAATATACAGTCATTTCACTTTACAGTGTGTTCTGTGAAGCGCTTTGGGACGTCCTCCCGACGTGAAAAGCGCTATATCAAATGCAAGGATTATTATTGTTATTATTAACTGGTCACCGGGCAGGACATAACACAGCAACAAAGAGGCTTTTGCCAAAATCATTCATATTTGAAATGAAGATAACAAAGATAATCAAATATCACGTTTATTCAACTGTAAATGATATTATCAGCCACAACTTGTGCAATGCCGTTCACATTTAAATCATGAAACAAGTGGCTTCAATCAGTCACTTCATAACCCACTATTATTGGAATCACTCCAGTGCTGTTTGCTGGGCAACATCACTGGTGTAAAGCAGACCAGTGAGAATAATAATATAATAATAATAACCCTTGCATTAAATATAGCGCTTTTCACATCTTCTCGATGTCCAAAAGTGCTTCACAGAATAGATTGTAAAGTGAATTGACTGTATATTTGTGGGCAAAATGTGGCAGCCAATTGTGCACAGCAGCATCCCACAAACAGAAAATAAAGAACCAGTTGACTCACCTGGTGATGTATATCCAGCTGTGGGTGCTGTGCCCTGAGGCAGGGTTGAAACCGAACTGGAAAATTCTGTTGCTGCAGCTGTTTTTTGATCAATTTCTTCCAAGCCAGCATTGTGTCTACTTTGTTTGGGTCTCTCCAGGGGCTCTTCAGTATGTGTTGTTTGTTTCCCAGGGCCTGTTGGAAATGCTGCTGTAGTAGCTTTGGTTGTTGGTTCAGTGGTTACAGGTGATGACATTTCTTTCAGATGACTGGTTCCAGTAGTTGTATCTTTGGGAAATCTAAAAACATTCCACCAATCGGATCTCACAGGAGATAGTGAAGCACAAAGCACAAGAAAATACAAGCCTTTTGAAAATCCTGGAGCCATTTTGAAGTTTCCAGTAGTCCACAAAGAGAAAATGAATCCACAAAAAACACCTTCCTGATTCAACCTTCTGTTTTCATACTGTATTCACCTATTGGTACTGGACATCTGCAATGAAAGGCTGGATCTGCCAGAGATATCAGTGCACGTTAACCTTTGAAATGTGAGTGTGCAGACCCGCCCTTTCACTATCAGTTTTGGAGTCATACGCAATCTGCATGATTTGGCCAATCTGGCTAATGCCCAATAAACTTAAGTCAACCTGACCTTGAGTTTCAATTGCTTGAATTGAACCTGAGAACCTATTAAAACAGTTTACAACTATCTCAGTCAATTGACTCACCCCATGACTGGTGAGTTATGTTAATCCTCAAAATTAGGGACTCAGAAGAAGAATTTAAATATAAAGTCAGACTGCGAAAGACGCTAGTTTATTACTTGCTTTCTATGGTTCTATCCAAATACATGTGTATCTGAGATATTCCACTCCATCCAACCATCCATCCACCAATTGTGATAAAGGTTGTAATTTCTGAGTGTCTCAATCACAGTAGGTTTTGGACTTTGCTGTTAATTTTATTGCCGAAAAGCAATTATAAATACTACTCAGTGACAGACAGACCACACAGGAGCTTTGTACTGTAGCATTGATGGCAAAGCGATTAGATCAACAACAACAATAGCAGCTTCCATTTATATAGCGCTCTTGACTCAGGGTAATGTCCCGGAGAGCTGCACAGTGGCAGAGTCTGACCCCGAGCCAGGGGCAGAGGGAGGTGACCATCAACACAATCAAAAAGGAAGGTCTTTAGGCAGGATTTGAAGGTGGGGAGGGAGGGGGCAAGGCCAAGGGATTGAGAGAGAGTGTCCAGAGTTTCGGGGTGTAGTGGCTACCGATGGTGGAACAGAAGGCCGGAGCCAACTGAGCGGAGGCAGCATCCGGCAGGATATAGTCAATAGTCATGGCCAATGGCTGTGACAGAGGCTAGAAGAATCCTGAGAATGAAAACAAAGAAAATTGACTTGATCAGATAATAAAATAATCCTCACATTTGATATTGCGCCTGATCACATCTTTAAGACATCTCAAAGTGCTTCACAGAATATACTGTAAAGGATATGCTGTACAGAATATACTGAGAATATACAGCAGGGTGAAAGTTTCCTTACTCCACATTCCTCTGTTTACCCAGCAGTAAGTAGGAACTCGGTTGCTTTTCCGGGGGTAATAATACCTTCAAAAAAAATAAGAATAATAAAATGGTCACTCAATCCACAACTGTTTGTGGGACATTGCTGTGCGCAATTGGCTGCCGCATTTGATCCACAAAATATACAGTCACTACACTTTACAGTATATTCTGTGAAGCTCTTTGAGACGTCTAGAAGACGTGATAAGGCGCTATATCAAATGCAAGGATTATTTTTATTAAAGTGTAGTGACTGTGTATATTGTAGGCGAAACATATATTTTGTCGGTGAAATAGACACTGAGATCTGAAAAATCAACCAAAGTGAGGAAGAAATGGTGAAGTTAAAGGAAATGCTCAGGTAGTACAAATACTACAAATTAACTTGTAAGGAAGTTTCTGAAGTTAAAGTTTTGTCTATGTAGTTCCAGTTCAATGCATTTCCCCAGCTACAGGTACTTGAGGTCCAAAATTCCACCTGGTTTCAGTCTGGCAGACTTTTTTTTAAAACAATTTCTGATTGCACAGATTGTGGTCAATTCTTAAATTCAGTCTTAATTTGGAAGCAGAATTTCGGTTAGCTTACGATCTTACGATCATAAAAATATATAAACCTTTTTGTAAGGTTTTCCGATTACAACACTGTCTGGGACTGAGGAGATCAATGGCTCAGAGGAAGAAGTGTCCTGTAGCTCAGTGGTTAGAGCACTTGCCTCACAAGCGAGAGACCTGGTTTTAATTCCAGGCAGGGCGAAACCTTGAGCAACTTTCCTTACTCCACACGCCTGATAATAATCCCTCAAGAAAAAAACAACAATAATTTGGTCACTTCAATCTACGACTGTTTGTGGGACACTGCTGTGCGCAATTGGCTGCCGCGTTTCGCCCACAAAAATGCAGTCAATTCACTTTACAGTCTATTCTGTGAAGCGCTTGGAGACGTCTAGAAGATTATTCAAATTCAAAGATTATTATTATTAATTTTCTTTGCAATACAAAATGTGTTAATTCACCAACCCAAACTCTGATTTAAATTGGAAAGCGATAGACAGCTACAAAAGTGTTAACGGTTTCTTTCAACAGGAAGTGATGACCAATTTATTTAAGATTCTATGACTTTGTGTCAGGAGCCAAATGGTATTGCAGGGATTAGTCAAAATGCAAAGCTTGAAGTCACGGGAAGCAGAAATGAAATGAAGACATTGAGGCTTCTAAAGACAGGAAGATTCTGGAGTTGCTCTCATGAACTTAATGGTCTCTAGGATTTCACCATCTATTGCTGACATAATAATAATAATAGTAATCATCATTGCATTTGGTATAGCGGGGGCCAGAGCAGAGTGCGGAGAGGGGGCAGGGAATTTGTGGAGTTATTTGCCAGGTTGCCCAACCTGGAAAATAAGTCAGAGAAGTTTACAGGGAAAAGAGAGAGGAGGGGAAGGAGGTAATAATAAACAAGCTGACACTTTAGCAATGCTCATAATAATAATAATAAAAATAATCACATTTGTTATTTCACATCAGTGGAACATCCCAAAGCTCGTTGCTGCCAGTTTCTTGCACCTCTTCATATAGAAAATAATCCTTAATAGTTTGATATAACACCTTATCGTGCCTTTGAGACGTTTCAAAGTGTTTCACAGAATATACAGCAACAACAAAATTAAATTTGTAAAGCGCTTTCACGTCGGGAGAACATCCAAAGGCGTTGGACAGTCAGGGATCAGGACCCGAGCATGGAGGGTGGGGATAGGGTTGGGGTGAGGGAGGGCAGAGGGGGTAGGAGGGTGGCTGAAGGCACAGTCAAAAAGGGTCTTGAGTCATGCCTTGAAGGAAGCAAGAGAGGGAGGGAGGCGAAGGTATTGTGGGATGGAGTTCCAGAGGGTGGGGGCAGAGAGGCTGAAAGCCCTCTCACTTCTCTCTCTCTCAAATCCTCTCTCACTTCTCTCTCTCACTTAAATCCTCTCTCACTTCTTTGTCTCTCTCTCTCTCTCTTACATCCTCTCTCACTTCATAGAATCATAGAATATTGCGACACAGAAGGAGGCCATTCGGCCCATCGAGTCTGTGCGGCTCTTTGACAGAACAAGTCACTTACACTAACCCCAATCACCAGCTTTCTCCCCGTAATCCTACAAACCCGTCTTCCCCAGATACCTATTCAGTTCTCTCTTAAAAGCTGTTATCGAATCGGACTTCACTGTCCTTTCAGGCAGATCATTCCAAATTCGAACAACTCGCTGAGTGAAAACATTTCTTCTAACCTCCCCTCTGCTTCTTTTGGTAGATATCTTCAGACTGTGACCACGAGTCACAGACACACCTACCAGCGGAAACAGCTTTTCCCTATCTCGCCTGTCGAAACTTTCATGATCTTGAAGACCTCTAGCAGGTTCCCGCGTAACCTTCTCTGCTCTAATGGGAAAAGTCCTAACTTCTCCACTGTCCTCATAGCTAAGGTTCCCCATTCCTGGTATCATTCTCGTGAATCTCCTCTGCACCCTTTCCAGTGCCTTAATGTCCTTCCTGAAGTAAGGTGCCCAGAACTGGATGCAGTACTCCAGCTGAGGCCTAACCAGTGTTTTGTACAGATTAACATAACCCCTACTCTTATACTCTATGCCCTACTAATAAAGCTCAGTACACCAAATGCCCTTTTTATTGCCCTTTCTACCTGCTCTGCCACCTTCAATGAATCGCTCACTTGAACACCCAGATCTCTCTGTACATTCACCCCCCCTTAAGATTGAGCTCCAAGTCTATATTGCTTCCTATCATTTTTCCTCCCTACGTGTATCACCTCACACTTATCCACATTGAAATCCATCTGCCACATGTCAGCCCATTCCACCATTCTGTGATTGTCTGCCTGCAGTCCGTCACAATCTTCTTCACAATTTAGTACCCTACCTAACTTGGTATCATCTGCACTTCTCTCTCTCTCTTAAATCCTCTCTCACCTCTCTCTCTCTGAAAATCCTCTCTCACTTCTCTCTCTCTTAAATCCTCTCACTCTCGCTCTCAAATCTCTCTCTATCTAAATCCACTCACTTCTTTCTCCCTCTCTCAAATCTTTCTCTCTCTCTCTCTCAAATCCTCTCACTTCTCTCTCTCAAATCCTCTCTCACTTCTTTCTCTCTCTCAAATCCTCTCACTTCTCTCTTTCTCAAATCCTCTCTCACTTCTCTTGCTCTCTCTCTCAAATCATTTCTCACTTCTTTCTCTCTTAAATCCTCTTACTTTTCTCCCTCTCTCTCTCATCCTCTCTCACTTCTCTCTCTCTTTCTTAAATCCTCTCTCAGTTCTTTCTCTCTCTCTTAAATACTCGCACCTTTCTCTCTGTTAAATTCTCTCTCACTTCTCTCTCTTAAATCCTCTCATTTCTTTCTAGCTCTCTCAAATCCTCTCTAATGTCTCTGTCTCTCAAAGCCTTTCTCCCTTCTCTCTCTTCCTTAAATCTCTCTCACTTCTCTCTCTCTCTCACTTAAATCCTCTCTCACTTTTCTCTTTCTCAAATCTTCTCTCACTTCTCTATCTCTTAAATCCTCTCTCACTTCTCCCTCTCTCTCTCCTAAATCCTATATCACTTCTTTCTCTCACTCTCAAATCCTTTCTCACTTCTCTCTCCCTTAAATCCTCTCTCCCTCTCCCTCTCTCTCTCTTAAAAACGCGGTGGACGGGTATTTGAGGAGGATGGGTTTGCAGGGTTATGGGGAAAGGGCTGAGGAGTGGGATTGACATTAATTGCTCTATTCTCGTTGGGCCGAATGGCCTCTTTTTGTGCTGTACGATTCTTTAATAAATCCTCTCTCACTTCTCTCTCTCCTCTAAAATCCTCTCACTTCTTTCTCTCTCTCCCTTAAATCCTCTCTCACTTCTCTCTCTCTCTCAAATCACTCTCTTCTCTGTGTCTCTCTTTTAAATCCTCTCTCTCTTAAATCCTCTCTCACTTCTCTTTCTCTCTCAAATCCTTTCTCACTTCTCCCTCTCTCTCAAATCCTCTCACACCTCTCTCTCTCTATCTTAAATGTTCTCTCAATTCTCTATCTCCCTTAAATCCTCTCTAACTTCTCTCTCTCTTAACAACAACAACAAGATTCCATTTATAGAGCGCCTTTCACGTCGGGAGGACGTCCCAAGGCGCTGTACAGTTGGGTCAGGACCCGAGCAGGGGGGAAATGGTCAGGGTGAGGGGAGGGAAGGGAGGGAGCGAGGAGGGGGAAATGGTCAGGGTGAGTGGAGGGAAGGGAGGGAGCGAGGAGGGGGAAATGGTCAGGGTGAGGGGAGGGAAGGGAGGGAGCGAGGAGGGGAAATGGTCAGGGTGAGTGGAGGGAAGGGAGGGAGCGAGGAGGGGGGAAATGGTCAGGGTGAGGGGAGGGAAGGGAGGGAGCGAGGAGGGGGGAAATGGTCAGGGTGAGGGGAGGGAACAACAACAACAAGATTCCATTTATAAAGCGCCTTTCACGTCAGGAGGACGTCCCAAGGCGCTGCACAGTTGGGTCATGACCCGAGCAGGGGGGAAATGGTCAGGGTGAGGGGAGGGAAGGGAGGGAGAGAGGAGGGGGAAATGGTCAGGGTGAGGGGAGGGAAGGGAGGGAGCAAGGAGGGGGGAAATGGTCAGGGTGAGGGGAGGGAAGGGAGGGAGCGAGGAGGGGGAAGAGAGTCGAGAGGGGAGCTGAAGGCACGGTCAAAGAGAAAGGTTTTGAGACCGGCCTTGAAGGAGGAAAGGGAGGAAGCGGCGAAGGCACTGGGGATGGAGTTCCAGAGCCTGGGGGCTGAGAGGCTGAAGGCCCGACCACCGATGGTAGGGCGGTTGGGGCGGGGGACGTGGAGCAGACCGGAGCCAGAGGAACGGAGGGTACGGGCAGGTAGGTAGGGGGATAGTAGGTTGGAGAGGTAGGAGGGAGCGAGGCCGTGAATGGCCTTGTAGGTGAGGGTGAGGATCTTGAATTCGATCCTCTGGGGGATGGGGAGCCAGTGGAGGCGAGCGAGGGTGGGAGTGATGTGGTCGCGGTGTCTGGTGCGGGACAGTACACGAGCTGCAGAGTTCTGAATGACCTGCAGTGTGGAGGGAGGGCCGGGAAGGCCGGCGAGGAGAGAGTTCCCATAGTCCAGCCTTGAGGTGATAAAGGCGTGGACCAGAGTTTCAACCGCGTGAGGGGTGAGGTAGTGCCGTAGTCTGGCGACTAAATCCTCTCTCACTTCTCTCTCTCTCTTAAATCCTCTCTCACTTCTCTCTCTCTCTTAAATCCTTTCTCACTGTTCTCTCTCTCTCTTAAATCCTCTCTCACTTCTCTCTCTTAAATCCTCTCATTCTTTTTTTCCTTCTCTCTCTCAAATTCTCTCCCTCTCTTAAATCCTCTCACTTCTTTCTCTCTCTCAAATCATCTCTCTCTCTTTCTCTTAAATCCTCTCACTTCTTTTTTTCCCTCTCTCTCTCTCAAATCATCTCTTTCTCTTTAATCCTCTCACTTTTCTCTCGCTTAAATCCTCTCACTTCTTTCTCTCCCTCTCCCTCAAATCCTCTCTCCTCTCTTTCTCTCAAATTCTCTCTCTCTCTCTTAAATCCTATCTCACTTCTTTCTCTCGCTCTCTTAAATTCTCTCTCACTTCTCTGTCTTTCAAATACTCTTTCACTTCTGTCTTTCAAATCCTCTCTCACTTCTCTCTCTCTCTCAAATCCTCTCCAACTTCTCTCTGCTCCCCGTCACCAAAAGCTCATTTTGGCTGCTGCCCTGACCCGAGCCGCCCCCTTCCCAAAATGGCCCCAGTCCTACTCTCCACACTCCACTACTCCCAATCAGTCTTTCACTCCCACCGCTCTCCTCGCCTTCTCTTCCTCCTGGAACCTCCCACAGCCTTTCCTCGGCTCCATCCTGGGCAATCTCCACCAGGCTCACCCCGGCACTTGCTAATGGTTGTCCCAGAGCAAGACTGCCCCATCCCCCACCTCCAACCATTCCACAAGGTCTGTCTCCCCCACCTCCGACAGGTTAAACCCTCTCCTCCTCTGATCTATATCTTTTCCAACTCTTCCCCCTTACTTTCAACAATCTACCTTCATCTCAATTCCCCCTGCCCCATCTCCTCTGACTTCACTTCCCTCCCCTCCACCCTAAACCTCACCCTCCACATCCCTGATCCACAACCTTGGCCACTCCCTAGATCTAGTCATCATCACCCAGGGCCTAGACATCACTGATCTGCCGATCGCAGACAAGACCATCTCAGACCATTTCCTCATCTCCACCTCTCCCCTCATAACCCCCTCCTCCAAGCCCCTCCACTATATTTTTCTGTCCCTGGAAAAAGCTTGCCTGAGTCCCTCGCAAATACCTTCTCATCCTCGGACCTCCTCTCCCTCTGGCCCTCCACCTGCACCGATCCTGATGCAGCCATCAAGCCACTGAATGATTGTCTCTCCACAATCTTTAATTCCCTGGCTTTCCTGAAATCCAGGGCTGTTTCCAACTGTCATCTCTACTCCACGTAGCTGAATGTGGACAAGACGGAAGCCATACTCCTTGGCTCCCGTCAACGTCTTCACTCCTGCAGATCTGAACTCCTCAACCTCCCTGGACTCTCCCTCAGATTCACTGACCCGGTGTGCAATCTAGGCATCCAGGTCGACCCCCAGCTGTCCTTCCTCCCCCACATCCGGTCCCTGACCAGGACCGCCTTCTTTCACCTCCTCCACAATGCCCGTCTCCGACTGTACCTTACAACAAATGCAGTCAAAACCCTCGTGCTTGCGCTTGTCACCTCGGGCCTGGATTGCTCCAACGCACTCCTCGCCGGTCTTCACAGCTCCACTATTCAAAAGAGCAGCTCATTCAGACTCTGCCGCCCCCATCCTGACCCGGACCAAACTCCGTCCCCATATCTCACCAGTTCTGGCCCAGGCTCCACTGGCTTCCCATCCCCGAACGCATCGACTTCAAGATCCTCGTGTTCAAATCCCTTTACTCTCTGGCACCTCTCCAACCTCCTCACTCCCAATCCACTACCCGGCGCCTCCGCTCGACTGGCACCGGCCTCCTGCTCATCCCTCGCACCCTCTGCCCCACCATTGGAGGTCGCGCTTTCAGACACTACCCCCAAAACTCTGGAATACTCTCCCTCAATCCCTCCCCTTTTTCACACCCTGCCTGAAAAACTTCCTTTTTGACTGGGCTTATGGCCACCTCCCCCCACCCCGCCTCGGAATCAGGCTCCACCACTGTTAAGCGCTCTGAGATATTATGTATAAATATACAATAATAATAATCCTTGCATTTGATATAGCGCTTTCCATGTCTTCGAGACGTCTCAAAGCACTTCACAGAATATACTGTAAAGTGAATTGACTGTATATTTGTGGGCAAAATGTGGATGTTACCCTACGTGGAGGACGTTATATAATTGAAGGTTGTTGTTGCTTCTCAAGAGTGATGGTGCTTGGTTCAGGTCGCGGAGATAAAAAGGTGTAAAAATTAAGAGGAAAGAACTGGTCAGAGAAGCTTCAAAGATTAAAGGAATAAAATTAAACTAAACTGAAATAAACTTCTGTATTAATTTTCTTTTTTACATTTTATTGAACTATGTTGACTGAATAGCAACAAAAAATATTGATTACAAATCTCCATTCTTACCAAAATAAAAACTAGCCATCACAGTGTTGTCACAACAACAACAACAACAAGATTCCATTTATAGAGCGCCTTTCACGTCGGGAGGATGTCCCAAGGCACTGTACAGTTGGGTTAGGACCCGAGCATTGGGGGGAAATGGTCAGGGTGAGGGGAGGAAAGGGAGGGAGCGAGGAGGGGGGAAAGGGTGAGGGGAGGGAAGGGAGGGAGCAAGGAGGGGGTAGAGAGTCGAGAGGGGAGCTGAAGGGAAAGAGAAAGGTCTTGAGACCGGCCTTGAAGGAGGAAAGGGAGGAAGCGGCGAAGGCACTGGGGGATAGAGTTCCAGAGTCTCGGGGGCTGAAGGCCCGGCCACCGATGGTAGGGCGGTTGGGGCGGGGGATGTGGAGCAGACCGGAGCCAGAGGAACGGAGGGTACGGGCAGGTAGGTAGAGGGATAGTAGGTCAGAGAGGTAGGAGGGAGCAAGGCCGTGAATGGCCTTGTAGGTGAGGATGAGGATCTTGAATTCGAGCACAGGGATGTAGAGCTGAGCAACACATTTAATTTTTTAAGGCAGAAACTAAACAACTTTTATTACATGTAAATGCAACATTTAGAAAAGTCTTTGCACTCTGCAATGCTTGACATTTCTAAAACTAGAAAATGTTTGTTACAAAAGAATAATTACACACTTATTAGTCAGAGTTCAACATAAACACTCAAGTCTAATTCAGGCAAATGAGTGGGACAGACTTCAGGGTTCGAATTGGTTGGTTTACTCATCCAGGGTTTTACAATGTCAACATCTGTGAAGAAGTACATACAGGTGTGTGTATCCACCCAGTTAATGCTCAGCTCAAATACCTGCCATTAAAGATTCAGAGCGAATACTTCCCCTGTAGCCCCTGGTGGCAGACACCAGTTACTGCACCAGGATAACCTACATCTTCTATTTCAATGGTCTATTAAACCACATCAACATTTTTCAGTCTTGACCCTAAAGCAGCATCAGAATGATTAACGAATGGAACCTGTTTGGCCCACACATCTCTGCAATTTGACTGATTACCCAGATAAGGGGAACATTCACACAAACCAACAGTCAAGGGGACATCAAGCGCAGATAATACCATGATATAGATCTGAAGATCAATACATTATACAAAACACATTCAGACGTGGTGTTAGCTTTTATGTAGTAACGTGGGAAGGAAGCCTTGTTTGGAGGCATCAACCTGCAGATGCAGCAAACATACAAATTATGGGTGCAACAAGTGACAAGTATCCAGTCAGCTTCTGCTCTTCTAAATAGTCTTAATAGTTGTGTGAAGAAAACAAATTGCATTCTCAGAAGCTATTGCGGTAGCTTCTTTTTAAAAAACGAACAGGTACATTGAAACAAAGCTAACTTTTTTAATTTTTTATTATCGTGCACTTCAATCAGCTTACAATGCACAATGGACCTTACAGCATCAAACTTACACAAGGAGAAAAGAAAAAATTGTTTAAGAATCTTTGAAATTAGTAGTTACACCAACCTTGTTCTGGAAATACAGAAAGACACAGCCTTGACGATTTATCAAATACAAAGGCTCGATGGTTTGGAGGTTACCCCTTTGCTCTTCCCGAAACTGCAAAACCGCACTTGGCTGAGCAGTAAATTGAGAAGTAATTGGCTGCTGGTTTATTTTATAATATCATTCATACAATAATGAAAGCTGTTCAGAGCCTTATTTATGAACAAGTGAAGGACAAGCCCTGAGGAATCATTTCTGTCAGTCAACAAGTCCTCATGCTTTCTGAAAGGCTGGTCCACACATTCTGTAGCCAGAGTTAAATGATGGCTATGAACATTAGTAACATTAGTAACATCAGAGCACCAGCAACAATCAGCTGGCACCAAGATCAGTCACGTTTCATCCACTTCTAAACATTCTTTCAGTGATATGAACACATCGCTGCTGCTGTTAACCATCAGTCATTTCTTTAGACTTTTCATTTCGGTTGTCCTAGAAAAACAAGATTTGAAGGGGATTTCACGAGAGAAACCAAACACAAACCGTAAAAAAAGGTACATTAAGCACATTTATATTATTTCTAACTTTAGAAGCCATATTTACATTGAAATGGAACATTCTGGAGCAGAATGTGAATCACACAATGATCTTAGTTATTAGGTCATTGTGGAAGGGAGTGGAGGGGATTATGCAGTTACTGCGGGCAACTAGTGCCAACAGCAATAACCTGAAATATTGAGGAACCGGCTTAATGGGCTGAATGGCTTTGTCTTGTTAGTGTTTCCCAATGTTTCATTCCCAACCTGCTTCCTGGGAATTTTGAAGTCACTATAGCAACAATTTTAAAAGTAATATTTAGCAGAACTCCTCTTGTGGCAAAATCAAGACTCAGCTGCTTATACCACCTCCCAGAAAGGTCACCAAGGGCAGCAGCACAATGGAAAACCTCACAAACAACCCATCAGGACAATAACACAGCTTGATGATCATTGTGATATTACAGTGCATAGAAAGCTAGTCTGAGTAACCAATACATCATTCACACCAAAATGTTGCAGGTTAAATTCTCTCCCCCAAAACGCCGTGGGTGCTGGATCCATCCACACCTTCAAGAGTGAGGTTGATAGATTGTTGGTAGGTCAGGCCATTAAGGGTTATGGGGAGAAAGCAGGAAATTGGAATTGAAAGGATTAGTTGAGGTACAGATCAGCCACGATCTAATTATATGGCAGAACAGGTTCGAAGGGCTGAATGGCCTCTTCCTGTTCATATGTTCCTATAAATCCTGATCTCAGCTGAGTGAGCGAATCTCAGCTGGACCAACAATGGCAATGTTATAATTAGCCTCAGTGCCAGTTTGTGTTTGGGTCCATTCCCCTTCACAGTCATATTGGGCGGGAGGGACAGAAGAGCCTCAGGTGGCATTAATTTGCTACAGGAAGGAGCTGGGGAGGAAATGAGATAAGGAAGAGCAAAGAACCACCAGGCTGCCCTTGTGCTCCTCTAGTACCTTACTGAAGAACAGATGACAGCTGCCCAAAGAAAGTTACAAACCAATTTTCCAAAGCAAGATATTTTGGTGTGTGACAGAGAGATGCACACAAGGATTTACAAAATAATCTGAAATATACATATTCCTAAATAGAACCATACAAATCCACAGCACATTCGGCCCATCGTGCCTGTGCCAGCTTCAAGGTCAATTCTTTCAATCCCACTTTCCTGCCATTTCCAAACACCCCTATAGCTAACTCTTTATAAGCTATTTGTCTAGTTCCCGCTCAAAGGCCAATGTGGATTCTGCCTCAGCCACTGGCAAACAAAGGTAAATCTGTTACTGAATTCTGTGAGAGTATTTTAACTTTAACTGGTTAGTCAACATTGCTTCAAGTAAAACAACATTATTACATATTAGACCACGTCGGCCATGCTCCTCTCCTGGCGGGAATGATATTTAGGTTAACCTTAAGTCGGACAAAATGTCTATCCCGAAGTACAGCTTCCGATGTACTTACAGCGATCTCTAGAATGTGACTAATTACGTGTTAAGCAGAGTCCCTTATTAATATTGTGCATGAGGGGGGCAGGGTATTCACAGCATAGCAACTTCAGTGGAAGTGACTAGTTAAGCCAGTTAACAGAAGTTTACTGTATTTCCTCCCTGGCTTCCCTCAACATTCTCAGACGCTCCCATCAGGTGACTTTTCCTCTTTGAGTTCAATCAGTATCTTCCTTATCTATAGCTCTCATTTCTAACATCCTCCTCTTATTACACTCAGTGTCTCAGACAATCATTTCTGTAAAAACTGAGGCAAAATACTCATTAAATATCTCTGCCAGGCCATCATTTCCTGGAACTCAATTTCCCTTTTTGCTTCTAATTGACCCTGGCTTTTCTTTAGGTAACTAAGCAAGGTCGAAAAGGTTTTCAGGCGCGAATTGAAAAAGGGGAGGGGGGGGCAAGGCAGAGGGATTGTTCCAAAGTTTGGGGGCGTAGTGTCTGAAAGCGCGACCGCCAATGGTGGAGCGGAGGGTGCGAGAGAAGAGCAGGAGCCAGTGCCAGTCGAGCGGAGGCGCCGGGTAGTGGATTGGGGAGTGAGGAGGTTGGAGAGGTGGGGAGGTGCCAGAGAGTGAAGGGATTTGAACACGAGGATCTTGAAGTCGATCTGTTCGGTGATGGGGAGCCAGTGGAGCCTGGGCCAGAACTGGTGAGCCGGGGTATGGAGTTAGGTCTGGGTCAGTACGTGGGCAGGAGAGGTCTGAATGAGCTGGATTTTTTGAATAGTGGAGCTGAGGAGAGTTTTATATCCAAATTTGCAGATGACACAAAGTTAGGAGGCACAGTAAATTACGCAGATGGGAGCAGGAAGATACAAAGATAGATTAGATAGATGAAGTTAATGGGCAAAACTGTGACAGATGAAATTCAATTTGGGGAAGTGTGAGGTCATCCACTATGGATCCAAAAATAGTAAAACAGAATATTTTCTAAATGGGGAGAAACTAAGAACTTAAAGTCTGCCTTCCCCCATCACCGCATCTTCACTTGGCTCAACCATTGTCTCACACCGCAGGCCGCCGAAACCCTCATACACGCCTTCAGTACATCGAGGCTCGGCTATGCAAACTCCCTGCTTATCGGCCTCCCCAACTCCTCCCTCCGTAGGCTGCGATCATCCAGAACTCTGCAGCCCATGTCCTCTCCCGCACCAGCCTCCATGACCCTATCACCCCCATCCTCACCCAACTCCACTGGCTTCCCATCACAAAGAGGATACAGTTTTAGATCCTGGTCCTCACTTTCAAAGTCCTCCATGCCCTCACTCCTCCCCTACCTCTGCAACTTCCTAACACCCTACCATCCTGCTCCCTCCCTCCACTCAGCGGGCTCTGACCTGCTTCACATCCACCACCTCATCCACCCCACCATTGGCGAGCGGGCCTTCAGCCATTCTGCCCCCACCCTCTGGAACTCCATCCTGCAGTCCCTCCGCCTCACTCCCTCCATTGCCTCCTTCAAGACCCATCTCAAGACCCTTCTCGTCAATTGTGCCTTCGACCACTCTCCTTCCCCCCCTGCTCTCCACCCTCCAGAACTCTGACCCCCAGCTCGGGTCTGAAACACTAGCTGTCGAGCGCCGTGGGACGTCCTCCTGACGTGAAAGGCGCTGAACACATGTAATTTTGTTGCTGCTGTTGTAAGAAATCCTTAAAAAAAATTAAGAAGAATTTGGTCACTCAATCCACAACTGCTTGTGGGACACTGATGTGTGCAATTGCTTGCCTCATTTCGCTCACAAAATGTACAGCCACTACACTTTACAGTATATCCCATGAAGCTCTTTGAGATGTCTCGAAGATATGTTGAAGCGCGAAATCAAATGTAAGGACAGTGCGGGGGCCGCGGGCAGCGCGGGGGGGGCGGGCAGCGCGGGGGGGCGGGCAGCGCGGGGGGGGCGGGCAGCGCGGGGGGGGCGGGCAGCGCGGGGGGGGACGGGCAGCGCGGGGGGGCGGGCAGCGCGGGGGGGGGCGGGCAGCGCGGGGGGGGCGGGCAGCGCGGGGGGGGCGGGCAGTGTGGCGGTGGGTAGAAAGGAAAGCTGGGGATTGAAGCTGACGCCTAAGTTACTTTTGGGTTTGAAGAGTCTGAGGGAGAGCCCGGGGAGGCTGAGGGAGAGCCCGGGGAGGCTGAGGGAGAGCCCGGGGAGGCTGAGGGAGAGCCCGGGGAGGCTGAGGGGGAGCCCGGGGAGGCTGAGGGAGAGCCCGGGGAGGCTGAGGGAGAGCCCGGGGAGGCTGAGGAGTTCAGTCCCGCAGGAGAGACGATGTTAATGGGAGCCAAAGAGTATGGCTTCCATCTTGCCTACATTCAGCTGCAGAAAATTTGCGCTCATCCAGGCCTTGATGTCCATCAAACAAGCTGACAGGACATCAGTGGACTGGGAGTCGCAGCTGTCGGAGAAGTGGATTTGGGTGTCATCTGCATTCACGTGGATAATGACCCCATGTCTGCGGATGACATTGCCGAGAGGGAGCATGTACATGAGGAAAAGGGGGAACAAGGATGGTGCCTTGGAATATCCCACAGGTGACCAGGAGTGGGTGAGGGGAAAAAACACTTGCCGCGATACAGTGCTGGCGGTTTGTTAAGTAAGACTCGAACCATGCGAGTGCAGTCCCACTCGGGTGGATGAGGGAGGAGGTGGTGGAGGAAGGATGGCGTGGTTGAGTGTGGTGAATGTGGTGGAGAGAACGAGGAGGCAGAGGGAGCCTTGGTCAGAGGGAGAGAGGACGTCATTTGTTACTTTGAGAAGCGCTGTCTCTGTGTTGTGGGCTGGGAGAAAACCAGACTGGAGGGGTTCGAGTAGGGAATGGAGGGCGAGTTGTGAGCAAAGTTGGTTTGCAACAACACATTCCAGGGCTTTGGCCAGCAAGGGCAGGTTTGAAATGGGAGTCTATGTTGGGGCCCATGGTAGGAGCCATGGGTAATGGAGAGGGAATGAGGGGGCGGGGACTTGGGGAAGGAGGAGGAGGTGGCCAGACGGATTATATCTATCTTGGAGATAAAGAAATCCAAGATCACTTCGCACTTGGGATTTGATGTTATGATTGAGGGGCTTAATGGAGTACGTGGAGGAGGTGGTGGATGGTGGAGAACAGCATTTTGGAGTTGTTTTTGGCCTCCAGAATGATCCACGAGTGGAATGCACTTTTGGCTTGCGAGAGGGAGTGGCTGTAGGTGTGAAGATGCTCGAGTCACAGTTGGCAGCAAACTGTGAAGCCGATTTTGTGCCATCTGCACTCGAGCAGCTGGGTTTGAGATTTGAGGGAGTGGAGATGACTGTGTACCAGGGAGAGCTGGTAGGCTTAGAAACGGACCTGGATTTCAGGGAGACAAGGGAATTGAAAGTTGAGGAGAGGCCATCGTTTAGCAGCTTCACAGCTGCATCGGGATCGCTGCGGGTGGAAGGCCAGAGGGAGAGAAGGTCCAAGGTTAAGGGAGAGCCAGAGTAGTTTGTGAGGGAATCGGGAGGAGTCTGTTTCCACGGGCGGAAGGCATGGTGGAGAGGGGGTTATGAGGGGAGAGGGTGATGAGGAGGTGGTCTGAGATGGTCTTGTCCGTGTTGGACAGACCTGAGATGTGTAGACCATGGGTGATGATGCACTCAATAGGGTGGCCACGGTTGTGGGTTGAAGAATGAATATGGAGAGTGAGGTTTAGGGTGGAGAAGGCAGTAAAGTCAGAGGAGATGGGGCATGAGGAGTTGAGATGAAGGTTGAAGTCACCCATTATGAACAGGCGTTCAGTGCAGAAGGTCAGGGATGAAAGGAGACAGTAAATTGGGGGCGGGTGGGGGGAGAAATGATAAACAAGGAAAATTTTGAGGGAGAGAGAAGGGATGTTACAGGTTGAAGTGCTCAAATGAGAGGAAACAGCCAGAGGAGTAGGAGGATAGATCAAGGGAGGTTTGAGAAATGAAGGCCACCCCACCACCGTATTGGCTTCGATGAGTGGGAGGCTGTCGATGGCTTTGTTTAAGAGAGCAGACGTTTTTGGAGGCCGATGTGGGTCAGTGCGCTGATGGGAGAGGCTGAGGAGAGTTGCAGATTGTGGGTTTGAGGGGGCACCTGGGAAGGGTGCGGATGGGGGTGGGGGAGGGGTATACCTTCTGGAGGCAGGGAAGGGTTTTGCGGAGATAGTGGGCAATGGGGTAGTCGGGGCAGCTGCTCAGGGACAACCATCGACGTGTGCCGTGATGAGCACAGTGGAGGTACCCAGGCTGAAGCAGAGGGAGGCTGTGGAAGAGTCTAGGAGAGAAGGCAAGGAGGGCTCTGGGAGAGAAGGACAGAGGTCAAGTAGACCAGGTGGACAGTAGAAATGGGGGCATTTTGAGGGGAGTAGGCTTGGAACGGCTGCCAAAATGTGCACAACGAGAGCCCTGGAGCGAGCGATCAACGGGGCATGGAAATGGCAAGGTTGGTGGAAATAGTGCAAGGGGGAGAGAGAGGGTACAGCAGTCATAGTCTTATTTATTAGGTAGGATACAGCCCCAGCCTAATAAATAAGGGTTTGAGAGAGAGAGAGAGAGAGAGAGGAATAGGGGAGGAGGGAGATTTCAGAGAGAAGATGTGAAGAGGTATGGGACATCCACCTGACGTGAAGGCGTTTATACGGCAACTCCTTCCTCCTCTGCAGCGAATCCCCACGCTCACTAGATTCCTATTGTAGAGGCCTCACACTGGTACGCTCTCTGTTCGAGTCAGGCTCTCGCAAGACTCCCTTTTATATAATCCCCAGACAGACAGAACCAGTTTCAACTGGTCAGTTAATAATTAACACCCGGCCAGGACCTACTTTCAAGCTGACAAGAAAAACAAGTTAGAAAGAAACAAGCAAGCAGATTCTGCACTATTTTACCCTCAGATTCTGTACTTCTATGATTTTGCCAATAAAATTGCCTACAAAATACAGTCAATCTAGAATCTACAGTCAAGCATTTGAGACATCTCAGAGACTTGATAATGTGCTGTATCAAATGCAAGGAGTATTATCCTCCTCCTTGGGGGTGGGGAGAAAGGTAAGTGGGGTCTCCTTGGAGTTGAACTGGCTCCAAAGTGACATGTTGAAAAAGTCAGAATCCAGCCTCCCCTCTGTGGCAGTTTCAGTAGCTGAGCAAGACACATCAGTTCCTGAGCCAGGGAGGTCCACAGTATTCCAGGGCACTCACTGCTGATGACAGCACAGCCCAGCCTGACTCAGTGGAAGGTCCGACCAGTCACTGGGCACAGGGAGTCATCCCACTCAGCTCCTGGTCACCCTGCAGCCAAAGCCCTCATGGGTAGGGCAGAGGGAAAGTTTACCAGACAGCAATATTAATGGCAAGCTATGTGGTTTTAGCTGGTTAGACTCCAGCAGTTACCCCAAGTCTTGGCTCTTGCCAACCTGCGCCTAATACTCTCCGGAATTAGATAAGCAGGATGCGGCCCTCCAGGGAGAGAGAGAGTGCGCATTGGGACGTCCTCCCGTCGTGAAAAGCGCTATATCAAATGCAAGGATTATTATTATTTCTTAGCGATCACATAGCGATCGTTTAGCAGCTTGACAGTTGCATCGGAATCGCTATGGGTGGAAGGCCAGAGGGAGAGAAGGTCCGAGGCTAAGTCATATTAAAAGTATGGTCCCAACTGATATTCATAGATTCATAGAATGTTACGGCACAGAAGGAGGCCATTCGGCCCATCGAGTCTGTGCCGGCTCTTTGACAGAGCAAGTCACTTTCACTAACCCCAATCACCAGCTTTCTCCCCATAACCCTACAAACCCGTCTTCCCCAGATACCTATCCGGTTTTCTCTTAAAAGCTGTTATCGGATTTCACTGCCCTTTCAGGCAGATCATTCCAAATTCGAACAACTCACTGAGTGAAAAAATTTCTTCTAACCTCCCCTCTGCTTCTTTTGGTAGATATCTTCAGACTGTGACCACGGGTCATAGACACACCTACCAGCGGAAACAGCTTTTCCCTATCCAGCCTGTCGAAACTTTCATGATCTTGAAGACCTCTATCAGGTTCCCGCGTAACCTTCTCTGCTCTAATGGGAAAAGTCCTAACTTCTCCACTGTCCTCATAGCTAAGGTTCCCCATTCCTGGTATCATTCTCGTGAATCTCCTCTGCACCCTTTCCAGTGCCTTAATGTCCTTCCTGAAGTAAGGAGCCCAGAACTGGACACAGTACTCCAGCTGAGGCCTAACCAGTGTTTTGTAGAGATTAACCATAACCTCCCTACTCTTATACTCTATGCCCTACTAATGAAGCTCAATACACCAAATGCCCTTTTTATTGCCCTTTCTACCTGCTCTGCCACCTTCAATGAATCGCTCACTTGAACGCCCAGATCTCTCTGTACGTTCACCCCCCCTTAAGATTGAGCTACCAAGTCTATATTGCCTCCTATCATTTTTCCTACCTAAGTGTATCACATCCTACCTAAGTGGACCCCATCAGGGTCCAGGCAGGGCGAAACCTTGGGCAAGTTTCCTTACTCCACACACCTGATAATAATCCCTCCAAAAAAACAAAATAATAAATTGGTCATTTTCAATCCATGACTGTTTGTGGGATATTGCTGTGCGCAATTGGCTGCCGCGTTTGCCCACAAATATACAGTCAATTCACTTTACAGTGTGTTCTGTGAAGCGCTTTGAGACGTCCTCCTGACGTGAAAAGCGCTATATCAAATGCAAGGATTATTATTATTATAATATTGCAGCCTCCATAATAATGTGTGCCTGTAGCTCACCAGTTTTACTCATACTTTGTGTGTTAATATATATACACACATACAGCTTAAATCGGTCTCTGACTTTGGAGCTCCTTTACAACTGCTTTTTCTTTTTCACTCACATCTCTTTTCTGAGTGTTTAAATTCTGCTCATCTCTTCTCTCTTCGAGACTAGCATTGCATTCAGGTTATTTGATTTTCTGTACGTTCCTATCCCCCCATTTCCACACAGTATTCTATCATGTTTCTTCCCACCCCTCACCATATTAGTTTAAATGCTCCACTGCAGCCCTGGTTCTTGTCCCAGTGAGGAGCGAGGAGCCTGGTTTGCTCAGGTGGAGCAACAACCAGTCATGTTATTAATATAATATTTTGCATCTTCAGATGTTGTTGTACCTAAGCTGCAGGGAAACCAGATGACGAATGTTTCACGAACCTCAGGAGGTGGTGGCTTAACAGTAACCGGCTGAGACGGTCTCCTAGGAGGGGATGGCTTTGGCAGCACCTGTTGCTGTACGGTATTGTAATATGTGACTCCACCATAGACTTGAGACTGGGCCTGAAAGAACAGAGATTAATATCTCATTATTTACATATTGTACAAAATTAAATGCAAATGCCCTTGCTACTTATCCACTGGTCATTTTTTTGCAGGTTAAAATGTCCAATACTTAGAATGAAGTTTCATTTTATCAATGGCACAGACATCACTTTCAGTTGTAAAAACCCAATGATATGATGGGCATCATTGTAGCAGATGCTTTTACAGTATTGAATCGGATTCACTATAGTCACCATGCATCCACGTTTTTAATCAGCTTTAGGCTAGACCACACAAACTTTGCTCACCGACCCTCCCCAATCGCTGCAGCTCAAATCCTCTCACACCAGACTCCACAAGCTTACACCCCCATCCTCGTCTGACTCCACTGGCTCCCCATCCCCCAGAGGAATGATAAGATCCTCATCCTCACTTTTAAATAGCTCCCCAGTCTTGCCCCTACCTCTGAGACATTCTTAAACCCCACCAACCCACCCGCATTCTGTGGAACTCCATTCTGCAGTCCCTTCACCTTGCCCCTTCCTTTGCCTCCTTTGAGGTCCTTCTGAAGAAATTTGTAAGGAAAGTTTTTTAAAAACTGCTAACTAAAAGTACTGAAGCACAGCTGGTGATACGTCACTTGTTATATTGCACAAGAAACAAGAATGTGGGTTACCCTACTACCCTGAAGGTCAAAAGCACTTTTTGTGGTGCTAATACTGCTTACACATGCCCAAATGTGATTCAGATTTTGGGGTATAATTGAAGGTATTTTAGTCAATGTCAGTGAGATGCAAATCTGACCAAATCCCAGCTGCTTCCTGCTCTCCCAGGGATAGGTAGTTTAGGATCAATATCTCTGAAACCTGGTTGCTACATTATTGCGTCTGGTGATTCAGTGCTGTCTGTTTAACTATTGACTGTCGAACTGTAATAAAGGAAACAATTGTTTAACATTTAAACTGCATGTATTACTTCACTAATTATTAATTAAATAGTAAATACAAAGTTTCCTTACACCTTCCTCTCTGACTGCACCTTTAGTCATCTTCCTCCTCTGGCCCCCACCCCTCAGTTCAGGTGCCAACCCTCAACTGTGCAGCGCCTTGGGGCGTCCTTTCAATGTGAAGGGTGCTCTATATAAATGCAATTTGTTGTTGTTACTTTCCTATACTCATGTTTATTCCATGAGCATTTTCCTTCTGTTCATCTTCTTTAGAACAAAATTGTTTGCTTGCTACTTTTCTCATCTTTTATTTTTAAAACTTCTCTTTTTACTATTTTCTCTTTAAAAACACGTTCTTCTAAATTTTTTCATGTTTCATTGACAATTCCCTTTCATCTCTAAGCTCGTGAACGTTATTTCATTTCCAATAAAAGTAATTTCCTTACAACGTTACTCCTCCAAACACCGAATTCTGATCTCAGTGGAGGGATTAAGTGATTGAGGCCTTTGCTATTCTGAAAATACTTGCGACTGCAGAATTTCACACACATGCGATCATTATGCTGTACTGAATGCAGTGATTTCCCTAACAGAATTGATTGCACAGTGAATGTGCTACACTTTTGTAAGTAGAAAACCTCATTGCAACCTTTGTTAGTCTGCTCTTAAAGCAAAACAGAGGAATAAAAGGTTGGTTATACTCCAAAATAGAGGTTTAATTTTTGCTCTTAAATTAAATCATCACATCAATTACTGAAGAATCACCGTTTCTGATCTATTAACTATTTAATGTCTTTCACAGTACTCTCACCTGAGTGGTTGGATAAATGTGAGGTGGGAGGCCTCCAGGCGTGTATGGATAACTAGGATTTCCAAAGTTCATCATTCCAGGTGTGAAGTAGGAAGGAGCAAGCATCTGCTGTGGAGGTGGCTGTCCAGTTGGCATAGGAACTTGTGGAGCATACAATCCCGAGTTAGTGAGGTGATTGGGTGACTGGTGATGATTGAAACCTGGGACTGATAAAGATCAACAGATTTAGCCATTAATCCAGACGGTAATATAGGAAGACTTAAGGGAAAATTCACAAACATTTACAAGAATATGCTATGATATAGGGGGACAATTTGGAACTATGAAGGTAAGATGGAAAGTATAAGGGGCGAGGGGAATGGGTTACTGTAACAAGGCTTTAGTTCAGCTGAATAGGGAATTCAAGGTAGGAGATCAAGTATTACCAATCATTGTCCAAACAATAATGCTCCCAACACAGAGCACAGAATGAAACTGCTACAATATTCCTGATAGAAATTTTATAGACTTCTTAGATTGGCTGGGACACAGAGGAGCTCACAGTCCAGGCTGAGGCTCCAGTGCAGTGCTCTTTGGAACGCTGCATTGTTGGAGATGCTGAACTTCTGATGAGACATTAAATAGTATCCAGAAAGCTTTACCTGGAGCATCTCTCTCACCCACAAAACAACAACAACAACAAGATTCCATTTATTGAGCGCCTTTCACGTCGGGTGGATGTCCCAAGGCGCTGTACAGTTGGGTCAGGACCCGAGCAGGGGGGAAATGGTCAGGGTGAGGGGAGGGAAGGGAGGGAGCGAAGAGGGGGTAGAGACTCGAGAGGGGAGCTGAAGGCTCGGTCAAAGATAAAGGTCTTGAGACCGGTCTTGAAGGAGGAAAGGGAGGAAGCGGCGAAGGCACTGGGGGATAGAGTTCCAGAGCCTCAGGGCTGAGAGGCTGAAGGCCCGGCCACCGATGGTAGGGGGGTTGGGGCGGGGGATGTGGAGCAGACCGGAGTCAGAGGAACGGAGGGTACGGGCAGGTAAGTAGGGGGATAGTAGGTCGGAGAGGTAGGAGGGAGCAAGGCCGTGAATGGCCTTGTAGGTGAGGGTGAGGATCCTTCCAATTTACAGCATATTCTGAAATATCCTGACGTGAAAGGCATTATACAAAATTTAAGGATTATTTTATCATTAGTGTGTGACCTCTCCAATCTCCTGAGGAATTTATTCATTACTAATCACTACTGTTTTACCATTGGCCAATTTTTTTTAAACAAGCTTTAAATCACGTTTGTCCAACTATGAATGAAAAACACCAATTGCTGAACACAAAGTAAACTAATCTATATTCATTAAAGTTCCTCCATCCACAAACAACAACAAAATTACATTTGTATAGCACCTTTCACGTCGGGAGGACATTCCAAGGTGCTGGACAATCAGTGTTTCAGACCCGAGCTGGGTATCAGGATCGCGAAGGGTGGGGAAAGGCGGGCGACCAAAGGTCGAAGAGGAGGGTGTTCAGATGCATCTTGAAGGAAGCAGAGGGGGACGAGACGGAAGGAATGTGTGATGGGAGTTCCAGAGGGTGAGGGCAGAGAGGCTGAAGGCCCGCCCGCCAATGGTGGGGTTGGCGAGGTGAGGGACGTGAAGCAGGCCGGAGCCCGCTGAGCGGAGGGAGTGAGCAGGATGGTAGAGGGTTAGGAGGTCGCAGAGGTGGGGGGGAGCAAGACCATGGAGGGCTTTGAAAGTGAGGACCAGGATCGTGAACTGTATCCCTTGTGTGATGGGAAGCCAGTGGAGTCGGTGGAGAATAGGGGTGATAGAATCACTGAGCCTGATGCGGTCGCGGGCACAGTCTGCAGAGTTCTGGATGATGTGTAGCCTATGGAGGGAGGAGTTGGGGAGGCCGACAAACAGAGAGTTTGTATAGTCAAGCCTGGATATTATGAATGCGTGATCGAGGGTCTCGGCGGCCTGCGGTGTGAGACAATGGCAGAGCCGGGGGATATTGAGGTGGGGAAAGACGGAGCGGGTCAAAGCACGGATGTGGGGGATAAAGGACAGTTGAGGGTCAAACAGGACGCCGAAGTTTCGTATTGGCTCAGTGAGATGTAGAGTGCATTCATGCAAAAGATGCTGTTAGCGCCCGAGGTATGGAGGCACTGACAAGAGACAGACAAGCAGGAGGAAAGTTAGCTCTCATCCAGGATTGATGTCTGACTGACATTCTCTGAGGAGAGCAGTGGTCTTGGAATCAAGGCAGATTTGGGTGTCACCTGCATACATGTGGAAGTTGACCTCATGTCTGTGGATGAAGTCACCAAGGCGAAGCATATAGAACAACATATAGATGTTGAAAAGGAGGGCCAAGGACAGAGCCCTGAGGGACACCACATGTGACGGTGCGGGGGCTGGAGAAGCCGTTAGTGGTGACAAAGTGGAGAATGGTGGAAGAGGTAGGAATGCTCATCACATCTTCCATTTTGACATTAGCTTTATTACAAGTGTTATGTACCTGGATGAGGAAGGTGAATGTCTTGCTGGACAATCATTCCTTGAGGTGGTAAAGGAGCTGGACTTTCGTTGTGTGTGTATATAGGTCCTTGAAATTGTACTGCAAACAGAAGATAGCAAGAACATTATACAGATGAGCAAGATTTATAATATAAGGAATACAAACTCTAGAAAATAATGTGTAACCATTCCAAAATTCAACAAAAATTGCCCTTGATTCATTTTTCAATATTTAAATAATTAATGTTAGTTATCAATCTTCTTTCACATGTAGCAATACTACTCACTTTTAATTTAAAGTCATAATTTTAATACTGAAAGCACTTAAGTTTCTAAATACACAATGCTGTACAAGGCTATAAACATTACTGTTCAGCATCTTATTTGCTTCAAACTTTTCAGTGAATATAAATCTTTTATTGAATAATAATTCATGTGCTATCGAAAATAATGTCAAATATTGCAGAATAAAGGCAGCTTGGTTACTGCAATAAGTGTATCCTAATATAGCCCTAGTCAGAGAAAGTAAAATACAGAAGGCTATTCAGCTCATCAAACCTCTGCTCCTCACAAGGCAATCATTCTAATCCCAATTTCATGCTCCCCGTCCCTTACCATTTGAACTACTTCTCACCAAATGTTTATTCAGTTCCTATCAATCAATTACCCAGTTCCTATATATCAATCAATCGCCTGAATTGATATTGTTTAAAATAGTTTTTATAGCTGCCCAAGAAATGAAACATATAGAGCTTTTTACGTGGATCGTAGTAATGTCCTTCCATCAGGCCGATGTGGAGCGGTGCAGGAGCAGGTCCTGGGGCTGGTGGTGGTGGCGGCGGTGGTGGAGGAGGAGGTGGTGGGGGAGCGTCAGGTACAGACCGTTGCCTTTGAGATGAATAACGTTTTGCTCGACCTCCTTGAATTGCCTACAACATATTCAATAGTTTGATCCAGTCAACACGGTTTAAACTACAGACCTTTATTTAAAATCTTTTTTGGATTCTCTTTGCTCCCCCACCCCTCATTTTGCGAGGGCTCAATGTTTTTTCTCCCTCTCTTTCTTGGTCTTGTTAGGCTAAGCATTCTTTATAGACAACATAGCAGACAATCTGCTTCCAGATTCTATCTATGTACATTTCAGCTGTCACCTGGGAGCTGCACAACACCAGACTGCCACTGACTCTCTCTTATTGCTCTTTCCAAAAGGATGAGAGATAACGCTGGGGAGATGAAATCTCCCTCCTTGGCTTGGTGCATTGGTTGTTGAACCTGCATTTGGCCCCTTCCCATCCTCATCACCATCATCCCAGAAGTTTTGATTAGCTGCAAGAAAATAATAGGCAGTCTGGTAGTCTGATGAAGGCAAAAGTGCAGTTATTAGTGAACGTGCACCAGGAAACCAATGGTTTGCCAGAGGACCTGGAAACATTATTTTCCAACTCAAATAACACAAGGATCCTCTCTCAACTACATCTATACCTTCTAAGAGGATCCTTAATACCAATGTACATCCCCTAGATACTTTGTGGATCCAGGAACCTCCATGATTGCCACAAGTATACCTCTTGAGCCTTCTATTCCAACCATCCAGACATAAATCTATTGTACAATTTTCATAATTCTAATAATCATCCTTGTATTTGATATAGCGCTTTATCATGTCTTCGAGACGTCTCAAAACAGAATATAGTGTAAAGTGAATTAACTATATTTTGTGGGCAAAACACGGCATCCAATTCCACACAGCAGGGTCCAACAGTCGTGGATTGAGTGACCAAATTATTAATTTTTTTGGGGGGGGATGGGAATATACCCCCAGAAGAGCAATCCGCCAATCGACTATCAACCAGGTTTCTGCTTACTGCTAGGTGAACAGAGCATGTTCAACTTATTTCCACTCCGCATGTAAGCAAACTTGCCCAACATTTCGCCCTGCCGGGAATCAAATCCAGGTCCTCCTGTTTGCGAGGCGAGTGCTATAGGACTCCACAATATCTGGTCATACAAACACCAAATGATATCTGGTCATTCAACACCAAGGGACAGATTTGAATTTAGAAGAGTGAAAATAATTCTAATTTGCAACAATTGTAGTTCGAGTCCTGTAGCTTAGTGGAGGATAGCTTTTCCAGAGGTAATAATTCCTTTAAAAAAAGTAAATAATAAAAATGGTCACTTGAGGTCACAGAGGTAATAATAATACGGTCATTTCAATCCACGACTGTTTGTGGGACACTGCTGTGCGCAATTGGCTACCATGTTTTGCCCCAAAACATAGCCAATTCACTTTACAGTATATTCCGTGAAGCGCTTTGAGAGGTCTAGATGACGTGATAAGGCGCTAAATCAAATGCAAGGATTATTATGATTATTGTTTGTTTTGATGTTTGTGCTGGGGTCGAAGAAAACTGTAGTCCACCTTACCATCTCTTCCACTCGGTTATACTGTGCTCCAGCACTACTTATGTGTATTGAACTGGAAATTCCTGCAAGAAAAACACCACCGTCAATGTTACCTATCGTACAGAGTGCAATATTTAATTACCAGTCATTATGGTTTTACATAACATCCAAAAAAGTTTTCATTAACATAGAACCGTTCACATGGGAACGATGTCTCAGAGGACTTTACACTGCTGGCTAGACACTTGGCTTTACGTTTTCACAAGTAGCTGCTCAAGTGGATTCCAGTAATGACTGCTGCAAAATGTACAATCGGTGAAAACTGGATTACATTCAACTGTTCAAATAGCTTGCTATCACTGACTGTCTAGAAGATGACCGAAGGCACTGTTGAAGAGGAGGGTCTTGAGAGGTGGCAAGCGTGGGTGCGAGGCAGAGGGACTTTGGGATGGAGTTCCAGAGGGTGGGGCAGAGAGGCTGAAGGCCTGCCAGCCAATGGTGGGGTGTGCAAGGCGAGGGCTGTGAAGCAGGCCAGAGCCTGCTGAGCAGAGGGAGCGAGCAGGATGGTAGGGGTTAAGAGGTCAAACAGGTAAAGAGGAGCAAGACAGAAGGCTTTGAAGGTGAGGAGCAGGATCTTGAACTGTATCCTCTGGGGGGTGATAGGGTCACGGAGCCTGGTGCGGGAGAGGACACGGCCTGCAGAGTTCTGGATGATCTGCAGCCTGTGGAGGGAGGAGTTGGGGAGGCCGACAAGGAGGGAGTTTGCGAAGTCGAACAAAGATGTTTTTGGACAGCGGCAAAAGAAATAATGAATAACCAACGGGATAAAACAACAACAAAATGACATTTGTATGGCGCCTTTCACGTCGGGAGGATGTCCCAAAACGCTGGTCAATCATGAACAGATTCCCCATCAAACAATAGTTATTTTAAAAGAAGAATTAATAAGTCTTCACAATAGAAGTAAGGACTTCTAGGTATAGTTACAAATTGCAGATGAACCATCTGTAGCAATTATAAACAGAAAGTTCGGTAAAGAATTCAGGATTCTCTCCAATGGTATGTTGGTAAAGTTATTTCATATCATTCGACAGGAAATCAACACAAATTAAATGAAGCCACTTACCGTGGAGTTCTCTTGGTTGGATGTACTGTGGCTGACCACTTGGTGTCCAGTTTTGTCCTGATACGTTCAGTTGAGAAATCTCACATTCGAGCCCTGCCAAAGGGGAGTCCACAGCCGGGGGAGTCTCCCAGGAGCCGGTCTTCAGTGCTGGAGGAGAGACAGCTTGAACAGGTTGCTGGTCAGCTGGAGCCAACAATCCTGGTTGGGAAGCATCCTCAGTCAGCAATGGCTTTCCTGCCTCTGTGACCTTGTTCCTGGTCCTTCGAATGCGAGAGTAGGATTTCTTTTCTATAGTTTTCTCTTGTACCTGCTGCTGCACATTCTCAGCAGCAAATGTCTGGCTTGGAACATGGGTATTTTCCCGTTTGGAACTATTGTCCTTTACTGACTGCAAACTGTCTGCCACAATCTCCTGCATCCAACCCTGCTCAAGCCTCTGTGTCTCAAGGTTGCTTTCATCAGCAGATAAATTCCCTGTAGATTGGCAACTTTTTGAATTATTTACTTCTCCTGGTCTCATATTCTCACATTCTTCGTTATAAGCATGTTTGTAGTAGCTCTTTGCTGGAGATCTCCGCTCTAGACCTCCCATTTTGTGGTTAAACGTTCTTGGAGTCGGTTCACTACCGGTAGCTTTACGCAAGTAAGGCCTTGGTAGTGGTTCAGCCAGCCATTCCGGATCTCGATTTGGACTTCTGAACCTTTTGATATCAAAGCAAAAGCACCATTACACATCCAGGCCTCAGTCACTGACAATTTGCTTTTTTAATGTTAGTTTAAATTACCGTTTGTTCCATCAACATTTCTCTTGGGAGGTATAAGTTCACTATCTGAAAAAAGTGCTAGTAAATGGATGAATTAACTGATCCAACAGTGGCACCCACTCCTCTTATCAGAGGTCACTTTCATTCTCCCCGACTAGGTTTACTTTTTAGAGCAGCAACATATAATTATTAGAAAGTGAAATTCTTAGGCTAAGATATTACTAACCTACTATTGTTTTCTAAACTAAACTCACATTTCTCTAACAAGCAACAATTAATTATTAATTAAAGTAGACTGAATGTTTTCATTTAATTCTGAAGACATATTTCTCCATTGTCAGTTCTATATTTTGCCAATTTTATTAAAAAGATTGCATCCCTTATGTCTTTCTTAAATTGATTTAGTGACATCTTTAAATACAAAATGATCCAGGAAAAGCAAATCCAACATTCAACAGTGTGATATCAGATTAAGGGACCATTATAATGGGATTGGTCCCTATTGTTTCACCAAGACCCTAACATTTCACAGCAATTCTGCAAACCTGGGTTTCCTTATCCTTCTTGGCCTGATTTCATCGGGATTTCTGTCTGACCGAATGTCGTATCCATAAAGAGCAATGAGCTCTTCTCTAGATTTAGGCGCTTGTTCATCTTCTTGGAACTTGTCATGCACCCATCTGCCTTCATCTTTCCAGAGCTTCCTTTGACGAACCTTGGGCCTGGGAACAACAAGACATGAATACACACTTATGAATTCCGAACAAATGGGTTTCCTGTGATCATATAAATCAAAATGGAATTAGCTGGAATGGAAATACAGGGACAAGATATTGAGGTGGTTTTATCTTTTTCCTGAAAATCTCTGGCTTCACTGATGAAAGAGGAACCCGACACTAATTTTTAAATGTCTTAATTACTAGCCAACAAAGCTGCTCGGATGCCACAATCTCCATTAGTCTAGAACTACAGAAAGCTCCAGCCTGTTGTACCCAATATGGTATGCCAAGCACTTTCCATTCAATTCACATTGCATCACCATCCAAGGATGCACATTCCACCTTACTAAGCCAGTCCAGAACTTGGCGTTTTGTTTGACCCTCAATTATCCTTTTTACCCCACATCCGTGCGATGACCACTCTAGCCTTCCCTCACCTGCACAACACTGCCCGTCTCCACCACTGCCTCACCCCTCAGGCCGCTGAGAGCCTCATTCACACATTCATCATAACTAGGCTTGACTACGCCAGCTCCCTGCTTGTCAGCCTCCCCAACTCTTCTCTCCACAAGCTGCAGATCATCCAGAACTCTGCAGCTCGTGTCCTCTCCCGCACCCGGCTCCGTGACCCCATCAGGGTCCAGGCAGGGCGAAACCTTGGGCAAGTTTCCTTACTCCACACACCTGATAATAATCCCTCCAAAAAAACAAAATAATAAATTGGTCATTTTCAATCCATGACTGTTTGTGGGACATTGCTGTGTGCAATTGGCTGCCGTGTTCGCCCACAAATATACAGTCAATTCACTTTACAGTATATTCTGTGAAGAGCTTTGGAACATCTAGAAGACGTGAAAAGCGCCATATCAAATGCAAGGATTATTATTATTATTATCACCCCCACCTGGCTCCCCATTCCCTAGAGGATACAGTTCAAAATCCTCGTCCTCAAAGCCCTCCGTATTTCCTCTCCCTACTTGTGACCTGCTGACCCCATAACAACCTGTCCGCTCCCTCTGCTCAGCAGGAGCTCCATCCCACATCCCCTTAGGCTCACTCCTCCCCTTATCTCCTTCAAGGCAAGTCTCAAGACCCTCCTCTTCGACCATGACTTCAGCCACCGTCCCGATGTGAAAGGCGCTTTTGAAATATAATTCTGTACTGCATTATATTGTGCCCTCCAGTCTACCATCAGTGGCCGTGCCTTCAGCCACTACGCCCCGAACTCTCTCCCTCAATCTCTCCGCCTTGACCCCTCGCTCCCCACCTTCAAATCCTGGCTAAAGACCTTTTTTTTTTTGATTGTGCTTACGGTTCCATTGGCTCATTGTCAGACTCCATCACTGTGAGATGTTCAGGCACGCTACTGCACGTGAAGGGCACTATATAAATGAAAGTTGTTGTATATAGTTTGGCAACACAAAGATTGCATTAACAATATGAGTCTAATTACTGAAATCCAGCCTTAACCTTACAAATGGAAAACCGAGTATTACAAACCTCACTTCTTCTGGTTCAGCATGTCCTCTGAGATCATGTTCAAAGAACAGTCCTTTCCGTGGGATATAGGCAGGATTTTTTCGATCCTCATCATCATCTAGTTGTCTTCTATTCTTTTTCCCTATTTTATTTTCAACAGGGTCTGTACTTTCCTATGGAGAGGACAGAAATACAAAAACAATGTTTGAGATACAATAATAATAATCCATATATTTGATATAGCGCCTTATCATGTCTTTGAGACTGCTCAAAGCGCTTCACCGAATATACTGTACGGTGAATTGACTGTATATTTTGTGGGTGAAACATGGCAGCCAACTGATCACAGCAGCGTCCCACAAACAGTCATGGATTAGGGTTAGAGGAGATGAGTAATTTATTTAATCTGGGAAGTTTAAATTGCATCTAATGATTCTTAAGGAACTCTCGCACACATCTTTCAGGAATCACTGATAGCTGAAGAGGTGCCTGGGGATTGGAGAAAGGCAAATGTTACTCCTATTTTTGAAAAAGGTAGTAAGTGACCCAGGAAACTACAGACCAGTGAGTTTGACATCCATTGGGGGTAAAGGTTGGAGGCTCGTATTAAAAATAAGATCATGGAGCATCTGGACAGTAATAAAATGATAAAAGATAGTCAATATGGGTTCATGAAGGTCCCCCACACACTCTCTCTATCCCATCTCAAACTCTCTCAATCACCCCACTGTTTCTTTCTCACCCCTCACATTCACTCCGTCCACCCCACACTCTCTCTCCCTTCTCCCGTCACACTGCCCCTCTCTCAACTCTCCCTCTCTCAAAGTCTCTCTCTCACTCCCCCCTGTCTTACCTCTCTCACACACAAACACTCCCCTCTCCTCTTCCTCAGTCCCCTCCTCTCTCTCGGCCCCCACCTGCCTCTCACCCTCTGCCCCCGCCACCTTCTCCCTCCTCTCTCTCGGCCCCCACCTGCCTCTCACCCTCTGCCCCCACCACCTTCTCCCTCCTCACTCTCTGCCCCCACCACCCTCTCCTTCCTCTCTCTCTGCCCCCACCTGCCTCTCACCCTCTGCCCCCACCACCCTCTCCATCCTCTCTCTCTGCCCCCTTCCCCCTCTCTGCCCCCTTCCCCCTCTCTGCCCCCCCTGCAACGCCCCTCATTCTGCCCCCCTCTCTCTTTGCCCCCTCTCTCTCTGCCCCCCCCCACTCTCTCTGCCCCCGCCTCCACACTCTCTCTGCTCCCCGCATTCTCTCTCTGCCCCAAACTCAATCTCTCTCTGCCCCCCACTCCTCCTCTCTCTCTGCCCCTCCCCCCTCCCCCTCTCTGCCCCCTCCCCCTCTCGATCTGCCCCCCACTCCCTCTCTCTCTCTCTCTGCCCCCACTCCCTCTCTCCTTCTTCCCCCCTCCCCACACTCTCTCTCCCCCCTCCCCACTCTCTCTCTCCCTCTGTCCCCCTCCTCATACTTTCTCCCCCTCTGCCCCCTCCCTCTCTCTCTGCCCCCTCCCTCTCTCTCTGCCCCCTCCCTCTCTCTCTGCCCCCTCCTCTCTCTCTGCCCCTCCCTCTCTCTGCCCCTCCCTCTCTCTGCCCCTCCCTCTCTTCTCTGCCCCCCTCCCCATACTCTCTCTGCCCCCCTCCCCATACTCTCTCCCCCTCTGCCCCCACTCCCTCTCCCCATACCCTCTGCCCCCACTCCCTCTCCCCATACTCTCTCCCCCTCTGCCCCACTCCCTCTCCCCCTCTCTGCTCCCCCTCTGCCCCCTCCCTCCCCCCTCTCTCTCTGTCCCCCTCTCTCTCCCTCTGTCCCCCTCCCCACACCCTCTGTCCCCCTCCCCACACTCTCTCTCCCTCTGTCCCCCTCCCACACTCTCTCTCCCTCTGTCCCCCTCCCCATACTCTCTCCCCCTCTGCCCCTCCCCATACTCTCTCCCCTCTGCCCCGCCACTCTCTCCCTCCCCTCTGCCCGCACTCTCCCCTCCCCCTCTGCCCCGCCACTCTCTCCCTCCCCCTCTGCCCCGCCACTCTCTCCCTCCCCCTCTGCCCCGCCACTCTCTCCCTCCCCCTCTGCCCCGCCACTCTCTCCCTCCCCCTCTGCCCCGCCACTCTCTCCCTCCCCCTCTGCCCCGCCACTCTCTCCCTCCCCCTCTGCCCCGCCACTCTCTCCCCCCCTCTGCCCCGCCACTCTCTCCTCCCCTCTGCCCCGCCACTCTCTCCCTCCCTCCCCTCTGCCCCGCCACTCTCTCCCTCCCTCCCCCTCTGCCCCGCCACTCTCTCCCTCCCTCCCCCTCTGCCCCGCCACTCTCTCCCTCCCTCCCCTCTGCCCCGCCACTCTCTCCCTCCCTCCCCCTCTGCCCCGCCACTCTCTCCCTCCCCCTCTCTCCCCCGCCACTCTCTCCACCTCCACTCTCTCCCCCGCCACCCCTCCGCTCTCTCCCCTCCTCTCCCCCCCTCCGCTCTCTCCCCCTCTCCCCCCTCCCCCCCGCTCTCTCCCCCTCTCGCCCCCCCGCCTCTCCCCCTCTCGCCCCCCCCGCTCTCTCCCCCTCTCGCCCCCCCGCTCTCTCCCCTCTCGCCCCCCCGCTCTCTCCCCCTCTCGCCCCCCGCTCTCCCCCCCCCCCCCCCGCTCTCTCCCCCTCTCGCCCCCCCGCTCTCTCCCCTCTCGCCCCCCCGCTCTCCCCCTCCGCCCCCCCGCTCTCCCCCCTCCGCCCCCCCCCGCTCTCTCCCCTCTCGCCCCCCCCGCTCTCTCCCCTCTCGCCCCCCCCGCTCTCCCCCCTCTCCGCCCCCCCGCTCTCTCCCCTCTCGCCCCCCCCCGCTCTCTCCCCCTCTCGCCCCCCCCGCTCTCCCCCTCTCGCCCCCTCGCCCCCCCGCTCTCTCCCGCTCTCGCCCCCCCCGCTCTCTCCCGCTCTCCCCCCCCGCTCTCTCCCCTCCCCCCCCGCTCTCTCCCGCTCTCGCCCCCTCCCCTCTGCCCCCCCGCTCTCCCCCCCTCCTCGCCCCCCCCGCTCTCTCCCCCGCCCCTCCTGCCCCCCCCGCCTCCCTCCCTCTGCCCCCCCCGCTCTCGCCCCCTCCCTCTGCCCCCCCGCTCTCCCCCCTCCCTCTGCCCCCCCCCGCTCTCGCCCCCTCCCTCTGCCCCCCCGCTCTCTCCCCCTCCGCCCCCCCGCTCTCTCCCCCTCCGCCCCCCCGCTCTCTCCCCTCCGCCCCCCCCGCTCTCTCCCCCTCCGCCCCCCCGCTCTCTCCCCCTCTCTCCCCCCCCCATCTCTCCCCCGCACTGCCCTCCCCACTCTCTCCCCCCCTCTGCCACCCCACTCTCTCTCTCTCCCCCTCTGCCCCCCACTCTCTCTTCCCCTCTGCCTCCCACTCTCTCTCCCAAGCACGGGTCACTATCTATAGTGGCAGGAGCCGTCGGCTGGTTTCTAAGGACGCGCTTGCCTTCCTGACAGACTGCAGTAAAGACCCTGGGTGCTGCGACCTCCCAACCACCGGCTCCTGCTGCTACCCTGGGAGGACGTTCACCGGGATTGGAAGTTGGAATGGTGGGAATGGCCACAGGCCCCATAACCTCCCCCGCCGGGCGCTGGACTACACTGATGTAGACCATAAACTGTTTTGTCCAAAACAGTAGAACCAAAGGCCACAGCATACAACTGAAGGGGATTAATTCAGCATTTATAGTGACGTTTAGAGCGAGTTCAGTACACTGTGGCGAAGGTGAAGAAAAGCAGTCCTGATCAGAAAAAGGATGCAAAGAGAGAGGAGAGCTGAGGATCGAACTGGACAAGGCTGCACACTGGTTCGGTGAGTTTGAGAAAGAGGCTAGGGAGGTCAGTACCAGAAGGGAGAAGTTGATGGGAGCCAGGCTTTATTCAAACCAATTTTCATAATATCAGCACTATGGCGAAAATTATACAGATATATTGGAAGTACAGAGGAGAAGTGAAAAGGTAAATAAGAAGGGCGAAGAGATTGTATGAGAAAAGATTAGCAGGAAACATAAAAGGAAACCCTAAGGTATTTTATAAGCATATCAAGAGTAAAGGTTAGTCAAAGGTAGGGTGGGTCCAATCAGGGACCCAAGTGGAAATCTCCTTGTTGAGGCAGAGGGCATGGCTGATGCACTGAATAAGTACTTTGCAACTGTCTTCACAAAAGAAGACGATGCAACCGATGCCACAATATCACAGTCGTGTGAACAGAAATTGGATATGATAAAAATCAACAGAGAGGAGGTACTAAAAAGGCTGTCAGTGCTCAACATAGATAAGTCACCTGGTCTGGATGGGATGCATCCGAGGTTACTGAGGGAAGCAAGGGTGGAAATAGCGGAAGCTCTGATCACAATCTTTCAATCCTCTTTGGACACTGGAGTGGTGCCAGAGGACTGGAAGGTGGCAAATGTTACTCCCCCTGTACAAAAAGGGGGCAGAAGGATAAACCTGGGAACTGCAGGCCGGTCAGCCTAACATCAGTAGTAGGGAAACTACTGGAGACTATAATCCAGGACAATATAAATTCTCACTTGGAAAAATATGGTTTAATAAAGGACAATCAACACGGATTTGTTAAAGGCAAATCGTGTCTGACAAACCTAATAGAATGTTTTGATGAAGTGACTGAGAGGGTGGATAAAGGTAGAGCAGTACACGTAGTTTATCTAGATTTTCAAAAGGCATTTGACAAAGTGCCACACAAGAGACTTATAAACAAAATAGAAGCCCACGGTATTAAAGGGACTGTGGCAACATGGACCCAGGACTGTCTGGGAGACAGAGAGCAGAGAGTGGTAGTAAACGGTTGCTTTTCTGACTGGAGGGAGGTGTGTAGTGATGTCCCTCAGGGGTCGGTATTGGGACCACTGCTCTTTTTGATCTGTATTAATGGTCTGGACCTGGATATAAGGAGCACGATTCCCAAATTTGCAGGCTAATACTAAGCTAGGAAAAGTAGTTAATGGTGAGGATAGCACCAGACTCCAAGAGGACTTAGACAGATTGGCAAAATGGGCAGAAATGTGGCAGATGTGGTTTAACATAGAGAAATGCGAAGTGTTGCATTTTGGTAGGAAGAATGAGGAGAGGCAATATAAGCTGATGGTACAATCTTAAATAGGGCAAACAAACAAAGAGATCTGGGGGTCCACATAAGCAAATCTCTGAAGGTGGCTGACAGGTCGATACAGCTGTTAAAAAAGCATATGGGATACCAGGTTTTATAAATAGGGGCATAGAATTCAAAAGTCAGGAGGTTATGTTGAATATTTATAAAATGCTGGTTAGGCCTCAGTTGGAGTACCTCGTTCAGTTCTGGGCATCGCACTTTAGGAAAGATGTTAGGGCATTGGAGAGGGTGCAGAGGATAGTACCAGCAATGGAGGACCTTAGTTATGAGAAGAGGTTAGCGAAACTAGGATTAGTCTCCCTAGAGGAGAAGATTAAGAAGGGATTTAATAGAGGTTTTCAAGATCATGAGAGTATTTGATAGGTTGAACCGGGAAAAGCTATTTCCATTGGCATGCGGGTCAGTAACCTGAGGACACCGATTTAAGACAGTTGTTAAAAGAAACAGAGGTTAGGAAAAAAAAATTCACCCAGCGAGTTGTTGGGATCTGGAATGCATTACCTGAAAGGGTAGTGGAAGCCGATTCAATAACAACTTTTAAGAGAGAAGTAGATGGGTATTTGGGGAGGACAGGATTATAGGGCTATGGAGAGAAAGCGGACGGTGGGATTGAGTTGGATTGCTCTTTTAGGAGCTGGCGCAGACGCGATGGGCCGAATGGCCTCTTTCTGTGCTGTATGATTTTATGATATTCTATGTAAAAACGGTTTCATCAGGTCTTTTGCAAGAATCTGTTTTTGCATCTTTCACTCTCTCTAATACTTCATTTCCATTACATGACCTTACATAACTGGTTCTCAAGCAGCCTTGGTCTCCTGGCATCTGGAATCCACCAGAATTGTAATAATAATGCTTGCATTTGATAAAGCACTTTTATCACAATGTTGAGATGTCTCAAAGAGCTTCACAGGATACAACAACAACAAGATTCCATTTATAGAGCGCCTTTCACGTGGGGAGGACGTCCCAAGGCCCTGTACAGTTGGGTCAGGACCCGAGCAGGGGGGAAGTGGTCAGGGTGAGGGGAGGGAAGAGAGGGGGCGAGGAGGGGGTAGAGAGTTGAGAGGGGAGCTGAAGGCACGGTCAAAGAGAAAGGTCTTGAGACCGGCATTGAAGGAGGAAAGGGAGGAAGCAAGGCGAAGGCACTGGGGGATAGAGTTCCAGAGCCTCGGGGCTGAAGGCACGGCCACCTATGGTAGGGCGGTTGGGGCGGGGGATGTGGAGCAGACCGGAGCCAGAGGAACGGAGGGTACGGGCAGGTAAGTAGGGGGATAGTAGGTCAGAGAGGTAGGAGGGAGCAAGGCCGTGAATGGCCTTGTAGGTGAGGATGAGGATTTTGAATTCGATCCTCTGGGGGATGGGGAGCCAGTGGAGGCGAGCGAGGGTGGGAGTGATGTGGTCGCGAAGCCTGGTGCGGGACAGTACACGAGCTGCAGAGTTCTGAATGACCTGCAGTGTGGAGGGAGGGCCGGGAAGGCCGGCGAGGAGAGAGTTCCCATAGTCCAGCCTTGAGGTGATAAATGTGTGGACCAGAGTTTCAGCAGCGTGAGGGGTGAGGTAGTGCCGTAGTCTGGCGATATTCCGGAGGTGATGGAAGGCGGTGCCAGTTGTGGCGCGGATATGAGGAAGAAAGGACAGCTCAGGGTCGAACAGAATACCGAGGTTCCTGTCCGGCTTTGAGAGGTGGAGTGCAGCCTTGGATGCTGATGCTGTCAGCGCCTGAGGTGCGGAGGCGCTGACGTGAGCCAATCAGGAGGGCCTCAGTTTTGCGCACGTTGAACTGAAGAAAGTTGTCTCTCGTCCAGGACTCGATGTCGGACAGGCAGCTGTCAGGACATCGGTGGTCGTGGAGTTGAGGGTAGAGGAGGAAAGGTAGAGTTGGGTGTCATCCGCATACATGTGGAAGTTAACCCCATGTCTGCGGATGATGTCACCACAGGGGGAGCATATAGAGGGTGAAGAGGAGGGGACTGAGGACAGAGCCCTGAGGGACACCGCACGAGACAGTGCGGGGGCTGGAGGAAAAGCCGTTTGTGGAAACAAAATGAAGGCGGTGGGAGAGGTACGACCTAATCCACTCAAGGACAGGGCCTTGAAGGTTGAGGTGGGAGGACAAGCGGTGGAGGAGGATAGGGTTGTCGACCGTATCGAATGCTGCCGATAGGTCGAGGAGGACGAGGAGGCAGAGGGAGCCCTGGTCGCAGATGGTCAGGATGTCATTGGTGACCTTGACCAGGGCGGTTTCTCTGCTATGGGCAGCACGGAAACCCGACTGAAGGGGTTCGAATAATGAATGGGTGGAGAGGAAAGAGCGCAGTTGGGAGGCGACAACTCTTTCAAGGACCTTGGACAGGAAGGGGAGGTTGGAGATGGGCCGGTAGCTTGATAGCTGCGACGCATCAAGGGAGGGTTTTTTCAAAGTGGGAGTGATGATGGCAGTTTTTAGGGGAATGGGAACAGAGCCAGAGGAGAGGGACAGGTTGATGATGTCTGTGATATGTGGGGCAAGGAGGTGGAGCTGAGAGATAAGGAGTGGAGTGGGGATGGGGTCAAGGGAGCAGGTGGTGGGTTTCAGGGATAGGATGAGTTTGGTGACAGAGGGTGGGGAAACGGGTACAAAGGTGTGTAGGGGAGGATGGGTAGGAGTCGGAGTGTGGGAGGGAGGGGGTGGGTGGAGGTTGGAGGGGGAGTGACTGCGGAGCGGATTCCCTTGATTTTGGATTCAAGGAAATCCAGCATCTCCTCACAGTGAAGGTTGGAGGAGATGACCTGCGCGGGGTGGCGGGGGGGACGGAGGAGTCGGGATGTGGTAGAAAACAGAAGCCTGGGGTTGTTCTTCGCCTCCAGGATTATCCTGGAGTAGAAGGACAACTTGGCCGAGGCTAGAGTGGAGCGGTAGATTTTGAGGAGGTCCAGCCAGATTTGTCGGTGGATCGTTAGGCCAGATTTGAGGCAGGTACATTCAGCGGCCCACACCTGGCTCTTCAGAGAGCAGAGGTGAGTGGTGAACCAGGGGGAGGAGCGAGAGTAGGAGACAGTACGGGAGATGATGGGGGCAAGAGTGTCGAGTGTGGAGGAGAGGGTGTTGTGGAGGAGGGTGATAGGAGAAGAGGAGTCATTGACGGTTGAAGGCCAGAGGGAGAGGAGTTCAGAGGACTCATACATTGTAAAGTGTAGTGACTGTGAGTTTTGGGGGCAAAAATGATGCGTGACTCGATTGATGTATAAAGCTGACAATGGGATGCTGGGCAGCAGTGAGACAGGAGAGGAAAAGCAAGGCAAGGAAATAGTTGATTTCATGTACATTTCCTTTCTCCTTATTTCCCAAAACATATTACCTTGCATTTTCCTGGATTAAATTTCATTTACAATATTCTTTGGTATATAATATACATTACTCTGGTCAGTGGAAGGCATGTATTTTAAAGCACAACAAAATGGGATCATTTGGAATAATTAAAATTTGAGGAATCATTTGAAAAATTGCAGTTGATCCTTGAATAACAGATGTGATTACGGGTGGCTGTTTAACTAGGTTTTGTGCAGATATAACATTCTGTAAAAATAAATGCACAAACCACATTACCTGCCCATCACCACTCTGTCTCTCTCCTGTTACTGTTCCCTTCTCTTCAGGTTTGCCTTCTTTTAAGGATTCATTTTCATCATTGATTTTTTTCATTTCCTCCTTTGGACCTTCTTCCTCACTGTATTCTCCATCTTCATCATCACCCCCCTGCATGTAAAGACTGGTTAAGTGACACTAAAAGAGCGCAGGCAATTAAAATCAAACATTTCAGATGCATTTTCCACTAAATGTGCCTTTTCTAAAATGATGCCCTCCACTACCATATACATAAAATTCACTGTAGTCAGCTGTCTTCTATCAGCACATTCTATTGATCATAGATCAGCTGGCCATACATTCCAAAAACATCCACATCAGTACAAATCCATCGTCACTTGCTAATCATCATTTACTTTCCAACACATTCTTATTGTTCACTGACCCAGAGCCAACATTCACAAAGTACAGGCTGACCCAGTTACTGCGATTAGGTAGTATAGAGTGGGTCTCCTTACAGTGTGGTGACACTAGGGACAGACTACACCAATACAAGTTCAGTATACTTGCCAATAACTGCCATGTATGCACAGGATGTGCTGTTGACGTTACTACATGTCAGTGTTTACTACGCACAGTGCACATCACGTAGGAAGTGGCATCAGCAACAACCTGATGATGTGGAAGAGCCACTGATTGGCCGCCATTCTTTTGCACTCTCCATTACAAAGAGGGAGTTTATGGACCCAAATCATCCCATTACAGTAGGATTGGTTTGTATTATCGACCATTACCTCTTAAGTCGTTTTTAATGCCCTACCGTTCAGTCATTTTTAAACAATACTCAAATTTGGTTCTTAAGTTGTTTTCCAAATTTTCACTATATTTACCCGCTGTATGTACAGCGTCCCGGAGGAAGCCAGTTACCAATACAAAACACTGGCCTCCTGTGCTGTGAACTTTCTAAGATTCTAAGAGTAGAACCAAGTAAAAATTATATTATAACCAGAATTGTTACTCTTAAAGTAAGGAATACAAAAATCCAAGCCACTAACTATGCTTCCATTTGCAAAACGAATCATGAGAGAGTGGAAACGGGTTGGATTTTCTAAGACAAGCGCAGCGGGAAATACTGTAATTAAATGAGCAAAGAACTAGAAATAGCCTGGAAGAGATCAGACAGTTAGGCTCAACAGAAGCGGGTGAAAGAAGCCACAATAGTAGAAGAGATTATTCAGACATCGGACAAAAAGGTTAATGAAGAACAGAGGAAGCATTATGCAATAAAATTTGATTTCCTACAATGACCCCAGAACAGAGAAGGACAATAGTAGATCAGGGAGAGAAACAGGTAAGAAGCAGCGCTGAGGAACAGGGTCTCCCGAGCAGAAGCAGGATACAGGAAAAAAGAGTGCATAATGCAAAGTGCAACCAGTAAGAGGAAGCCCAAAAATGCAGGCCTGTACGTTTTGTCACTCATGCCAAAGGTACTACAATTCAAAACCTCATCAAATTTGCTAACAGGTAGTCAAGTAAGTACAGCAACTCTGAGATCACCAGCTCAATAAAGCACAAAATACAACCTCCAGCACAAGCACAATGTAGTATAGGCCCACGACTCACTACCAGTACAGACAAAAGCCTGTCTCCTCCTCCCCCTTCTCCTCTATGGCCATTACACAGGTCCCATCTTTGCACTTTGCATTACCAATTACTACTTTAAAAGGCACCCATTTTGTAGTAGACTATCAAGTTCAGAAATGCATGCTAAGAAAGGAGAATTATTTTAAACTGTGAGACTTACAGATTTCTGAGAACCATTTTCTTCTGCACTTTCATAGTCTGAGAGTACAACAGCTGTAATTAAAAAAAATATATACCATATAAGAGTACTGTGCAAAAACAATCAGTGAACGTGGCAACAAATTCAGCAGAAGCAAATATTTTTTACGTACTTCAGATCATTTTGTAAAAGAACAATGATGTGTAGGCAGCTACATGGTTTCCAACTTTGGCTCTCATAATACAATTATAATACTAATATAATAATCCTTGCATTTGATATAGCGCTTTTCACGTCTCAAAGCGCTTCACAGAATATACTGTAAAGTGAATTGACTGCATATTTGTGGGCAAAACACGGCAGCCAATTGCACACAGCAGTGTCCCACCAACACCAACAATTGGTGGAATTAGATAAGGTGACACAACAAGGGGCTTTCAAGAGGGAAGCGGACAGGTGTATGAAAGAGAGGGGCTTAAAAGAATACGGGGATAAGGCAGGGTGTTGGGATTGAATTGATGTCCTTGCTCTGTGAGCTATGGTGGACTCGATGGGCCAAATAGAAATCTACAGCGCAGAAGGAGGCTATGTTTAAGTGACAACTGAAGTAATAAGCTAACTTAACCCAGACTTAGTCAGTAAAACGTGTTTGCCTACAATAGTACTGAAATACGCAGGATAAACCAAGCAGTCTAGTCAAGCAGAAGACTGTAATCATCTTCACCAACACTAAGACCACCTCTGCCTGCAGTGAAAACAGCAGACTGGTAGCAAGACATCAAAAAATATATAATGCTTGATGGCGAAAAAGCCTCAAGCCTCCAATTGTTTAGGTCGGGGGGGGGCCCCATAAGCAATATTGTTGTGTTTCCCTTCCAGAAACATTGGGGGAAAAAAATTTGGTCATTCAAATTTGTGGGACACTGCTGTGCGCAATTGGCTGCCGCGTTTCACCCACAAGTAGTCAATTCACTTTACAGTATATTCTGTGAATCGCTTTGAGACGTCTAGAAGATGTGAAACGCGCTATATCAAATGCAAGGATTATTATTATAACATTTACTCTGCGCCTTTGTAACATCAGAACGACTACTTAAAGCGCTTGAGCTGTCAGCTGAGGGAAGTGGGATGGGAAGGGGAAAAAGATGACAGTCAAGGAGGGAGGAGGGGAGTCGGGGAGATTCCAGGAATGGAGCTCCAGAGAGCGGGGGCAAAATGGCGAAAGTTGAGCAGTTGGGGTGGGGGACATGTAGCAAGGCAGTGTTTGCTGGGCAAAGGGAATAGCTGGGTCAGGAGGTGACAGAGTTAGGGTGGGGGGGAGGAAAGTCATCGAGGAGTTTCTCACTGTGGAAAGAAGGAGGTTTCTGTGAGGAAACTGCCCGGCACATCACTCGGTGTCTGTGCTTGGGTCCACCCGGCCGAGGGAGGTTTCAATCATCTGTCCTGACAGTGAACCACAAAAGACTCCCCTCACGTCTCTTCTCTCGGTTTTGCTCTCTCCCCAATTACTCTCTCTCTCAATTCTCGCTCACACACACACCCTCTCTCCCCCCTCTCAATCTTTCTCTTTCCCCCTCTCTCAGTCTTTCTCACTGCCCCTCCCCTCTCACACTCTCTCTCAACCTTTCTCACTCAGTCTCTTTCTCTTACATTCTCATTCACACATCCTGTCGCAATCCCAATCTCTCGGTCAATCAAGCAATCCCAGTCAGACGATCCCTCTCTCTCACACAATTATTATCCTGGATAAGGAGACCTGTTTGTCTTCCTCTCAGCTCGGGAGGGGCTTCCTGACACATTGCAGTAACGGTCTGCATTATTTCCACTCCCCTCATTGTGTGCTCCCAACCGCCAGCTCCTGACGCTGCAATGAGAGGATGGTTTGCCTCTGTCAGGGAGGAAGAAGGGGAGGGAGGGGGCAGCCCAAAGCTGGAAATGGTCTCAGGCCGGATTAAATCGTCTGCCTGTTGGTTCACCTGCTTTAGGTACCGAAGCTGTTTAACTATGTAGCTGCACTCAGCTTTTTAAACAATTATAAAAGTTTTCCAAAATAACTACTGTGGCCATGGTGTCAGGATTGCTATTTGCACATGGACAGATGTTTGAAAATTCTTATTTGCTGCACTCAGTTGGTGACAATACGTCAATTATTCAGTCTGGTTGCTGTTAAAACCAAGTGTAATATAATTGAGTGGTTTAAACAATAGTAGGGATAAAATCTGCATGAACAGAATATTCCTGAAGATGTTGTCTGATACGAAAGGTTTAATAGTGGCTCCTGCCTAAAGCTAATCTGTTTAATTTGGCCATTGTACTTACCATCACCTCCTATGCCATCTTCACTCTCCTGTGAAAGAAATAGACTTGAATTAGCAATTGTTTATAGTAATTCATTAGACTGACTACCTCAACTCCTGTCCACCTCAACTCCTGGGTCTCTAATTGGTGGTCATTAATGATCATTACTTTTGTTTCCATCCCATCCCTACTGAACCAACATTAATGAGCTCTAAATATATGCCACCCAGTGCTTGTAGCATATTAAGCCGAACAGCAACAACCCCCACCCCACCCATCTGGACCAATCAGTATACACTATTACAAGATAGAGTGGAAGTCATTTAAGATGAACATATTGGGACAGGCTAACAGAAGTTCTCTTCCCACCTTCCTTCCATTGCCATCCCCACTGGACGGGAACAGGACAATCAGCAGTGGCTCAGAGGCGATTGACAGCCTGAAACTGCTTGTGAATGGTTGGGGTCTGTTGTCAATCACAATTTACTCCTCCCATCTCCATTCCAGAGCTGCTCGAGACACAGAGCGAGTAAAAACAGCGCGACCAGCACAGCGTTTTGTCTGGATTAAACGGGGTCCAGGGTTAATCAGCTAAAGCGGCTTCTGCTGTATCTCAATCAGCAATCCAGGGATTGCTGATTAATTATACAAAGTGACAAGAAGCTTAAGCATTGAACCAGCAAGCATATAGTTGAAAAATCTGAAATTAATTTTGTCTGAAAAAATTTCACAGCTCTGCAGTTTGTACACCGAGCACATGGTTCTAAACCAAGACCCTCTGCCACAGAATCAGTCAGCACAACTTCACTTTGTAAACTGTGTATATCACAAATAGCCCTAGACTGAAAATTGCTAGACCGATATTGCACAAAACTATATACAACATCAAACACACAAAATCATACAGAAGGTACACTAAATAATTCAAGAGTTCTGCAGAGTAGTGTTTAGAGTTCTTGCCTCACCTGGGTGGGGCGAAACCTTAGCCAACTTTCCTTACTCCAAATGTCTATGTTCATCCAGGAGTAAATAGGTACCAGGTTGTTAGTTAATTGGCAGATTGCTTTCTAGAGCTAATGGTTTATGTGCCAGCCTGGTGCATTCACCAAGTCAGAAGGTTAAGGGTGCATACCCTATGTTGTGACTTGGAATCACATCGTCTAAAACAGCTTGCTCCAATAGGCGGGCTGCGGGCCACATCCAGCTCAGTGAATGATTTCATCCATCCTGACACCACTTCAAGCTTCTCCCTCCCACCCTCCCAAGGAAACGTCCTCACATGGCAGCGGCAGGAGTCAGCAGGTGGGAGTGGAAATCATGCCGACCATTACTGAAGTGTGTCACACAATTAGGAAAACAGCCATTTCTGAGCCCCGGCTGATTGTGAAAAAGTAGAGTGAGGGGGAGAGAGAAAGAGAGTGATTGAGAGAGAGGGGAGAGGGAGTGAAAGGCTGGTGGAAGCCGATTCGATAACAACTTTTAAGAGAGAAGTAGATAATTATTTGGGGAGGACAGGTTTGCAGGGCTATAGGGAGAGGGATTGATTTGGAAGCTCTTTTTAAAGAGCTGGCCCAGACATGATGGGCTGAATGGCCTCCTTCTGTGCTGTATGATTCTATGAATGGAGGGACTGGATTCTGAGGAGCGATTAAGTAATCTGGGTTTGTTCAAGTTGGAAAAGAGAAGGTTGAGAGACAATATGATAGCATTTTTTAAGATTCTAAAGGGACTGGATAACAGACAGCCCGGCCGCCTGCTCCCCGAGGAATGTTCTCTCATAGTAGCGGCAGGAGCCGGCGATTGGAAGGACACAGCGTGGAGTGAAAATAATGCCAGCCGTTACTGCAGTCTGTCAAGAAGGCAAGTGTGTCTCCTTATCCACCCCATCCTTAGCAACCACCGGCACCTCCCGCTGTGGATAATGACCCGTGTGGATAAATGAGAGAAAGTGGGAGAGAGAGAGTGATTGACAGGGGGAGGGGAAGAGAAAGTTTGAGGGAGAGGGGGAGAGAAAGAAACAGAGAGAATGTGGGAGCAGAGAGTGTGGAGAGTGAGAGAATGTGTGTGTGTCAGAGAAAGTAATTGAGAGAGTGCGTGAGACAGAGAGTAATTGAGAGTGTGTGAGGGAAGCGGGGGGGTGAGAGTGATTGAAAAAGAGAGAGGGAGAGTGTGACAGTGAAGAGACAGAATTGTGCGGGAGGTGTGAGAAGTGGAGTGAGAGAGAATAATTGAGAAAAAACAGAGAAAGAAGGGGGTGGGAGAGAGTGTGGAGAAGCAAGGGTAGCATTTCATGGTTAACTGTCAGGACAGGCGATCGAAACCTCCCTTAGCTGGGAAAGACACAGAGTGATGTCCGCGTGGTTTCCTCACAGAAAGCTTCCTCTTTCCCCAGTGAATAATTCCTCTACGTCCTTCAATCTCCCCCCTCCCCTGTGACCTCCTGACCCAGCCATTCTCTTTGCAGAACACCAGCCTGCTTTATGATCCCCCACCTAATCTGCCTCACCATTGCCATTTTGCCCCCACTCTCTGGAGCTACATTCCTGGAGTCCCTCCAACTTGCTCTCTCCACCCCCTCGTGCAAGACACATAAAGACCTAACTCTTTGATAGCACCTTCGGTCAATTTTCCCTTCCTCATCCCACCTCCCTCGGGTCCCATCCCCAGCTCAGGTGCCCAGCCGGCAATGTCGAGCGTTTTGAGATGTCCTTTCGACGTGGAAAGGGAGCTGTGTAAATGTTACGTTACTGAAAGGGAAACACAAAAATATTGCTCAAATATTCCCTAATTCTCAAATAGGGTAACTGCCAAAAACTGCCCTCCTGATGTAGATAGACCATGATAAGCTGTTTTATCTTGTACAAAATAACAGAACCAGAGAAGGTGGCTGCAAATGATTGAGGGTAAATTCAAAACAAATCTGCAGAAACACTACAGTATTTCAGTGAGCGAATAGTAAATGTATCCCTAGGATAGGATCCCTAGGGAGACAGTGGAAGCAGAAAGTGTTGATTCGTTCAAAAGCAAATTAGATATAAATTCTTTCAGGAAGTAATGTCGTAGAATACAGTGTATAGTTAGGGACATGTTCACGCGATGGGATGGTGGAAGGCGAACTGAATGGACCCTGGTCTTCTTTCATCTAGAAAGTTCTTATGCAGTTAAAAGGTTACTAAAAAAAATTGCAGTCAATAATTGGTGTATAAATTTCTCTCCTGTGTCACTTTCCATTTCTCACCTAGAGGTTTCAGCTGAGTCAACCATTACTACCTTCAACGACAATGAGTTCCAACTCTATTTTTCCACCTCTCTTTGCGACCCCCCAGTCCCCTGATGTTGTCAGCTGCCTGTCAGATCTCAGGGGCTGGATGAGCGCAAATTTCCTTCAGTTGAACGTTGACAAGACGGAAGCCATACTCTTTGGCTCTCGTCAATGTCTAAAATCTCTCACCTCCTCCACCTACCTGACCTGCCCCTAAAACTCTCCGAACCCGTACGCAACCTAGGCGTCAGATTCGACCACCAATTAACCTTCCTCCCCCACATCTGGTCCCTCACCAGCACCGCTTTCTTCCACCTCCGACACATCGCCCGTCTCCGCCAATACCTCTCCCCAAAAGCCGCTGAAACCCTGGTCCATACCTTTGTCACCTCTCGGCTGGACTACTCTAATGCCCTCCTCGCCGGCCTCCCCTCCAGTACCATCCATAAAATCCAGGTCATTCAAAACTCTGCCGCCCACATTCTCACCCGCACCAAACTCCGCTCCCTGATCACCCCAGTCCTGGCCAGACTGCACTGCCTGTCCCAGAGAGGATCGACTTCAAGATCCTCACCCTTGTATTCAAGTCTCTGCACTCCTCTGCACCCCCCGACCTCTCTGACCTCCTCTCTCCTCAAAACAGTACTCGTTGCCTTCGCTCCTCCGGGTCTGACCTCCGCCTCGTCCCCCGAATCCTCTGCTCCACCCTCAGCGGCAGTACATTCAGCCACTATGCCCCAAGGCTCTGGAACTGCCATCCTCACTCCCTTCGTCTCGCTCCCTCCCTTCCCATTTTCAGGTCTCTGCTGAACACCTTTCTTTTCAACCGCACCTTTGGTCACCTTCCCCCCCCCTCCCCCTGGCTCCCCCCTCCCCTGGCTCCCCCCCTTCCCCTGGCTCGGTCCCGGATCCGTGACTGTAAAGCTCTGAGACGCCGTGCAGCGTGGAGGGCACTATATAAATCCAAGTTGTTGCTGTTGTTTTTCCACACAAACATAGGTAGAAATATTTATTGTTCAATCTACCCCCATTCCCTCATGACATGACCCAAGAGAGAGCCACGACCATCCAGGGAGAATAACAGACAGAGCGGAGGGGCCACATTGACCAGAACACAAAATCTCACGTTACAATTCAGATTTTGTTTAAAAAGCAAATCTTTATAATTGAACTTATTGCCAATAGATCAAACTCTGGTTAACAATTAATCCAATATTCAGCTGACAATATTGCTTCCCAGTCTGTGGGCAAGTGACTGGAGCCGTCAGGGAGCCGCCCTCTGGAGGCCAGGCCCAGGCAGGCCCCGAGCCCCGCTCTCTAGCACCGGGATACTCACACACTCGGACTCGGCCTCGCGAGATTGAACTGCGGGTAGATCAATGACACGAGGGGCAGCGGGAACAACTTCCACTGCGGCCCCGGGCACCTCCTCATCCTCCTCATCGCTGTCCTGAGACGCGCGCCGCCGCCGCCTGTCCGCCATATTGCCGCCTGAGAACAACCGGAAGTGATAGTGCGCTCGGCATGCAGCCACTTGCGGGCAAAGTATAAAGGGCGGGTGGGCCGGAAAGACTGCAACTCCCGACATGCTCCTGGCCTTGTGGGAGCGGCCAGAATCACATGGTCCTCATCCTCAGCGAGGGCCGGCCTCCCCCGGAGCATTCTGGGAATTGGACTGAGTTTCAAAAGTTGCACAACCACATGGCGCAGTTGATTGGTTTATAGCGGGAACATTGGACCAGGGCAGAGTGGATGGAGGCTGGTGAATAATACACATAACTAACTCACAGCAGTGCCAGCACAGGCCTAACATGTACCTACAGCAGAACCGCAGTTATCCAGCACAGCAGATAAATTGTCCTGACCAACAATTTAAATTGGCAAATAACCAACATTAAAAGTCACTCGAAGCAATACGTTGACAATATAATGATCATCCTTTTTGGTTTATAATCATCAATATTTGGAATAGGACCTTTCACGTTAGGAGGCCGTCCCAAATTGCTTCATGTTCCCGTAGCTCAGTGGTGAGCGCTCACCGAGAGGATCTGGGTTTGATTCCCGGTACGGCAAAACGTTGGGCAAGTTTCCTGACTCCACATGTCTATTTACCCAGCAGTAAGTAGGAACCGGTTGTCAGTAGATTGGTGGATTGCTTTTCCAGGGATAATAATTCCTTCAAAAAAATACCCCAGTACTGGATTTGATTGTCATCTTCAGACTATATAGTTACAAGCCCTGATGTGGATCCTCGTTTTGACTTAGAGGTGAATGTGCTACCAACTGAGCCAGGCTGACACACAATAAATTTTGATCAGCACATGAATAATTTCTCATTTTATCAATTAGGTGCTAGTCTTCCGATTTGCCATTCACTATATTGTGTGTTTTTCTTGATTCTTGTATAAAATTGTTAGTGAAAATAAATATCTTCTCAGTACTAGGGCTAACCAAGACCGACATTTATTTTGGGTTTCAAGATTTCCCAAGAAATCCTTTGTGATATGCTATCATGGCTATAATAATTATATAATAATAATCATAATAATCTTTGCATTTGATATAGCGCCTTATCAAGTCTTTGAGACGTCTCAAATGCTTCACAGAATATACTATACAGTGAATTGACTGTATATTTTATGGGAAAAACGTGTCAGCCAATTGCGCACAGCAGCATCCCACAAATAATCGTGGATTGAATGACCAATTTAAGGAATTATTACCTCCAGAAAAATGATCTGCCAATCGACTAACAACCGGGTTCCTACTAACTGCTGGGTAAACAGAGGCGTGCGGAGTAAGGAAACTTGCCCAACATTTCATCCTGTTAGGAATCGCTTGTGAGTGCTCTAACCACTGAGCTACTCCACAATATCTCCACAATAAGCAAATTGCATCCATGGTATCTGCCACTGTGATTGAGAGTTCTGCAAGTATAATTTCTAGAAACAGTATGTTCACAAAATGCTGTTCTGTCCTTACCACAGCATTCAAACTTTGCTCCACTAATTCTGCTCCTCCAAAGCTTTCCTTTGTACAATTTTCAGACTGGTCTTTTGTAGTATTTCCCTGTGAATGTCAAACTTTTCAGAAAAAGTATCAAAAGAATTAGGTGGTAAAGTTTACTTTGGCTGGATGAATATTAATGTCCAGGGGAGTGTCACAAAAGAAGTGTCTGGCAATCAGGCACTAATCTTGCCATCCAATCTGCTTCCATGCAGGATTTATATTACCACTCTGGAATTGTAATGTTTATAGAGAATGAAGAAGTGAAGCATCAAATTTATGGGTTAAGCAGCCAGTGTAGATTTATTTTGCCCACGAATATATGGTCAATTCACTTTACAGTCTATTCTGTGAAGCGTTTTGAGATGTCGAGAAGACGTGAAAAGTACTATATCAAATGCAAGGATTATTATTATTATTTCATCCACAAAAACACACCAGTATATCCTCTCAAGCACGTTGAGATGTTCTCCCGACATGAAAGGTACTATACCAAATATAAGGATTATTATAATGAACACTGAGTGTGGTGGGGGAAGGAAGCAAGTGAGTGGGGAATATGCCTGCTTCACAATTGGCAGGTGGGCCTTCAGCCACTCTGCCCCCACCCTGTGGAACTCCATCCCACTGTCCCTCCACCTCGCCCCTTCCCTTGCCTCCTTCAAGATCTGCTCAAGACCCTCCTCTTCAAATGTGCCTACAGTCACCCTCCTGCCACCCCTGTGCTCCATCCTCCCCGATCCTCAGGTTTGGCCTGAAACACTGATTGTCTGGCGCCCAGAGAAAAGTGAAAGGCGCTTTACACATGTAATTTTGTTGTTCTTGAGTGATTGGGTGGGGATTGTGAGAATGAGGAATGTGAGTGAGTTAGGAATAAATGCATGAGTGGGGAATGTTTGACCGAGTCATCAATGAAGGGGTGAGTCAGTGAAGATTGTCTCTGAGAGTGAGTTAGGAATGTTTGTGTGAGAGTCAGTTAAGAATGTGAGTGAGTGAGTGAGTGAGTGAGTGAGTGAGTGAGTGAGTGAGTGAAGAATGTGTGTGTGTCAGAGTGAGTTAGAAATCCAAAAGTGAGATAGGAATGTTTGTGTGAGAGTAAGTTGGGAATGTTTGAGAGTGAGTTGAGAATCATTGAGTGAGAGAGTTGGGAATGTTTGTGTGAGTGAGTGAGTTGGGAATGTTTGTGTGAGTGAGAGAGTTGGGAATGTTTGTGTGAGTTGGGAATGTTTGTGTGAGTGAGTGAGTTGGGAATGTTTGTGTGAGTGAGTGAGTTGGGAATGTTTGTGTGAGTGAGTGAGTTGGGAATGTTGTGTGATTGAGAGTGTTGAGCACTCACACAAACATTCCCAACTCACTCACACAAACATTCCCAACTCACACAAACATTCCCAACGCTCTCACTCACAAACATTCCCAACTCTATCACTCACACAAACATTCCAAACTCATTCACTCACACAAACATTCCCAACTCACTCACACAACATTCCCAACTCTCACCCACACAAACATTCCCAACTCACTCACACATACATTCCCAACTCTCTCAGTCACACAAACATTCCCAACTCACTCATTCACACAATCATTCCCAACTGATTCACTCACACAAACATTCCCAACTCTCCCACTCACACAGACATTCCCAACTCACTCAAACAAACATTCCCAACTCACTCATTCACACAATCATTCCCAACTGATTCACTCACACAAACATTCCCAACTCTCCCACTCACACAGACATTCCCAACTCACTCACACAAACATTCCCAACTCACTCGCACAAACATTCCCAAATGATTCACTCACACAAACATTCCCAACTCACTCACACAAACATTCCAAACTCATTCATTCACACAAACATTCCCAACTCACACAAACATTCCCAACTCACTCACACAACATTCCCAACTCTCTCACTCACACAAACATTCCCAACTCTCTCACCCACACAAACATTCCCAACTCACTCACACAAACATTCCCAACTCACTCATTCACACAAACATTCCCAACTATCACTCACACAAACATTCCCAACTCACTCACACAAACATTCCCAACTCACTCACATACATTCCCAACTCTCTCACTCACACAAACATTCCCAACTCACTCACACAAACATTCCCAACTCTCCCACTCACACAAACATTCCCAACTCACTCACTCTCACAAACATTCCCAATTCACACAAACATTCCCAACTCTCTCACTCACACAAACATTCCCAACTCACTCACTCACACAAACATTCCCAACTCATTCACTCACACAAACATC
>NW_024704764.1:3833636-3864522 GCF_018977255.1 Callorhinchus milii
CTCAACACTCTCACTCACACAAACATTCCCAACTCACTCACACAAACATTCCCATCTCTCACTCACACAAACATTCCCAACTCTCTCACTCACACAAACATTCCCAACTCACACAAACATTCCCAACTCTCTCACACAAACATTCCCAACTCTCTCACTCACACAAACATTCCCAACTCTCTCACTCACACAAACATTCCCAACTCTCTCACGCAAACATTCCCAACTCACTCATGTAAACATTCCCAACTTTCTCACACAAACATTCCCAACTCACTTTTGGACTTCTAACTCACTCTGACACACACACATTCTTCACTCACTCACTCACTCACTCACTCACTCACTCACTCACTCACACAAACATTCCCAACTCACTCTCACACAAACATTCCCAACTCACTCACACATACATTCCTCACTGACTCACCCCTTCATTGATGACTCGGACAAACATTCCCCACTCATGCATTTATTCCTAACTCATTCACATTCCTCATTCTCACAATCCCCACCCAATCACTCAAGAACAACAAAATTACATGTGTAAAGCGCCTTTCACTTTTCTCTGGGCGCCAGACAATCAGTATTTCAGGCCAAACCTGAGGATCGGGGAGGATGGAGCACAGGGGTGGCAGGAGGGTGACTGTAGGCACATTTGAAGAGGAGGGTCTTGAGGCAGATCTTGAAGGAGGCAAGGGAAGGGGCGAGGTGGAGGGACAGTGGGATGGAGTTCCAACGTGGTTCCCGCACACGTGGTAGTGCGACGCGTGCGCAGTGTCGGTTTCGGGCCGGGGCTCAGCGACTCCCAGCCCCGGGCTGCGTGCGCTGGCGGGGCCCGGGCCATGACGATGAAGCCGGGGATGGTGAAGCAGCTGGGAGAGGAGGCCGAGGATTCAACTGCGGGGACACAGGAGCCTGGAAGCGGGGCCGAGCTGCTGGCCGTGGGCTCCAGCAAAATGAATGGTGGCGATAACCCGGGGCCGAGGGCAGACGAGCGCCGGGGAGCCGGTCTCGGTTGGGGCCGAGGCGAGAGCGGCGCTGGACGCGAGGAGAGTGTTGCCGTGTTGTCCGGGCCGGACGGCTCTCTCTGGGGTAAAGTCAAGAAACCGCCGCCGACACCGCAGGCGCCGGGCTCGGGGCCCAGTCAGAGCGCCCGCCTCAAACACATTGTGTTATTGCAACTCGACCTGATCGAACAGCAACAGCAACAGCTGCAGCTGAAGGAGAAGGAAATCGAGGATCTGAAGACGGAGAAAGAGACGGTAAGAGGCTAAGATGGCGGGCGGGCGGCGGTTGGTGTCCGTTCTCCGCCGACCGTCCGCGGGCAGTAAAATGGCGATCGTGCGCCGAGCGTGCTGTGCATTGCGGGAGTTGCAGTCTCAGCGCCTGCTGATTGTCTGCCAAACGGTGAGCAATGTCCTGGCCAGGACTACAACTCCCACCGTGCCCCGCGCTCCCTGTGCTGTGGAGAAGGTCGCAGGATAACTACGTCGCCGTCAGATAAGCCAAGCTGTCTTCCTGCTTTTGGCCTGTGAACATCAAATTCTTCACACAAGCGTGTGGGTTTCTCTGCCTGACATGAGACAAAAGGACGACTCGGATTTGTTTTTAAAAAAAGAACTGCCCCATCCCTCTCCTGATGGGTCCCAGCACTAGCCCTGCTTCTCCTTTCACCATTGACATCTGCAGAGATGCTTCACATGTGCAAGTATGTTGCTTGAGCTGTGCTGTTTTGTCATCTCTTGAATACCTGATCTGTGCTGGAGTACCTAATAAATACAAACCACTTCGTGCTTGCACTGGGAGTGTAAAATACCTTGGCATATTAACTGGAATTTTAGTTGAGATTGCACATTGATTATGTTTAAATGAGTGTCGCCTTTTTGATGTTATTTATGCCATATTTTATTATAATGGTGAATTCCCTTGAGTAGATAGTGATTCAAATTATATTGATATATCTTGCTAGTACAAAGAGCAGTTCTGTGACACTGGTTGGGCAAAGCTTCTCTCTGAAAGCAGCCTTTTACTCCAGCTATTTTCAGATTCATTCACAATTGCAGATTGCAACCGGTATGTGCAAAAATGAATGGGTTACAAATGTGCTTTACATCCCTGCACAAAAATCATCAGTTGTGGAAGTTAGCTAACAGGTTAACATTTTCTTCTATTAATTGTTTGCAGTGGTAAATTATTAATTAGGTCCTTTAAGCATGAAGATATTCCGACAATCAAATCACTTTATTTGTATTCTGATTGAGCTCATTGAATTTATAGTAGAGATGACAGTTTTTAGTTGGATTGAATATATACAATTGTAAATTTCTGATTGTCTTTTACATGTGATAGTTTTTATCGGGAGAGAATAACTGGAATTACTAATCTATTACACCTTCCCAATTGTATTTTGGAATATTAGGCACCTTAAGAAATGTGTCATACTACGAAAATATGATTTTTCTAAGTTAGTAATGAAGTGCTAAACATGCAACTTTTCCAGTGGTAAAAATTGTCAGATGTGAAAAGAACATTAGGATGTTTGTAAGATTTTTCTGTAATATTATTCCTCTAAAAATGAGAAAGAATTCTGCAGTAAAAGAAAAATGTCACTTATATCCTCATTCACTAGTTGTAAAACATTCATTAAACAGTTTTAAATGTTATAATTTAGAATCAGAAGTTGAGTTTATAATTTGACACGCTCAGTATATCTTAGGTTTCTAATGTGCTTACAAAGAGGAAGAATTCTGTTAAGTATTAATGAAAAGTCTCCAAAATGACCCTTTTTTTGCACTTGATCTTTTTCAGCTTCTGGCTCGTCTTGAGCGAATGGAGAGGAGGATGCAGCTGGTGAAGAAGGAGAATGAGAAGGATAAACATCGATTCATTCAAACTACTGAAGGGAGTGAGGAGAAGAATGCAACAGAACTGGAGAAAATCCAGTCAGAGCTGCAACAAACCACCCCAGAACAACTGCTGACTCAGTCACAGAGCAATCGGACAGAAACATACTCTGGGAAGGGTTCTAAAAGGTATTTTGATGCTTTGTACTCAAACAACCAACCAGTTCATTCATCGTTTTGCCCACAAAATACAAGATCAATCCACTTTACTGTGTATCCTGTGAAGCACTTTGAGACCTCTCAATGACATGATAAGACACTATATCAAATGCAAGGATTATCATTATTATAGTTTTACTATCTGGTACATCTGTACAAACTGGTAATGGAATGTTTTGGGGGAAGTTGTGAATTTTTTGTTTTTTTGTTCCTTGGTGTCTTGCTGCAGTGATAAGGCTGAATGTGTGACCCAAGCGTTGTTGGGGGAATGAACCTGTGTCACTGTGTAGAGTCGCATAAAGGGGACTGTATAATTGCAAGTTGTTGTTTGCAGAAAGATTTTGCTGAATTGCTGTTTAATGAAAATGAGGGGTTTCACCTCAATTATACTTATGAATGAAGCTTTTATAACCCTGTGTAGAGGAAGTTGCTGCATTACGGGATGTAAACACTTTTTACTAGTATGCTTGTCATCATTTATCTACAAATCTGCTTTTTAGACACACTTTATTTACTTGAATCTTATTTTAACTTCAGGAAATCTGTATTGGGAACAGCAGAAAGAAAAGCACCTGTAAAGAAGCTTGCAGCGGAATTCTCGAGAGTGAGGACAAAACTGACCAAATCCTCTCCATTCAGGGCAACTTCCAGCAGCCCTTTATCTGATAAAGTTTCAAAGCGAGAACTTCGAAGTAAAGAGACCCCAGAGAAATCCAAATCTCAGCCAGAGGGAATCTCCAAGCCTTCTGTCACATTAAAGACTTCAGCTCCAGCCAGTCAAGATCAGGCTGTTTCCAATGACCTAGAGGAAGAACCATATCTATGTACCACAGAGATGTACTTGTGTCGGTGGCATCAACGTCCGCCTTCCCCTCTCCGAGAACCTTCACCAAAGAAGGAAGAAACTGTTGCAAGTTAGTATAAAGAATCCGTTGCTTCAGGAATGGATCTTTTAATTCAGCTGTCAAGTAGGTTCATCCTAGCACCAGTAAAATAACAATGGTTCAAGAGAGCAGATGTGAAATTGATATTGAGCTCTTGAAATCATTTAGGTGTGACTGATTGTACACTGCATTACCGGAGTTTATTTTTTTATATTATTAAAGGCTCAGTTAGTGAGGCATCTACACAGTGTGAGACTGAGCCACTGAGGGGTGGGGGAGAAGAGAATCAGTCCTGCATGTGGACATTGGTCAGGACAGCATCAGGCAGATTTCTGATGCACATCACAGGTTATTGTCTGTTTATACTTGCTGTTAGGATTGTAGACAAGGAAGGGGGGGCTGCAGAATTTTTTTTGCAGTGGCTTCACTGTTGCTGCTGTGCAATTAACATTCTTATCAATATGTAACCATCTTTTCCCAATGGCTTCATTGATAGCGGAGAGGTGTGGGTGTTTTTATTACTACACCTCTGTAATGAATACTACACCTTTTTTACTACATCTCTGGTAAAAGATTAGCGGGTAAACCTAAAGTATTTTAGAAGCATATAAAGAATAAAACGTTAGTCCGAGGAAAGGTGGGACCGATCAGGGACCAAAAAGGAAATCTTCTTGTGGAGGCAGAGGGCATGGTTGACGTACTGAATGAATACTTAGCATCTGTCTTCACAAAAGAAGAAGATGCAGCCAATGCCACAGTATCAGAGGAGTGGGTAGAGAAACTGAATAGGATAAAAATAAACAGGGGAGGTACTAAAAAGGTTGTCAGTGCTCAAGGAAGATAAATCACCCGGCCCAGATGGCTTGCATCCTAGGTTACTGAGGGAAGTAAGGGTGGAAATTCGCCCACAAATATACTGTCAATTCACTTTACAGTCTATTCTGTGAAGCGCTTTGAGACGTCGAGAAGAGTGAAAAGCGCCATATCAAATGCAAGGATTATTATTATTATTAAATAGTGGAGGCTTTGGCCACAATCTTTCAATCCTCCTTGGATAGTGGAGTAGTGCCAGAGGACTGAAGGGTTGCAAATGTTACTCCCCTGTACAAAAAGAGGGAGAAGCATAAACCCGGGAACTACAGTCAGATTCGGCCTAATGTCAGTGGTGGGGAAACTTTTTTGATGAAGTAACGGAGTTGATGAAGTATATATGGATTTTCAAAAAGCGTTTGATAAAGTGCCACATAATAAGACTTGTAAGCAAAATTGAAACCCACGATATTAAAGGGACAGTAGCAGCATGGATACAAAATTGACTGGGAGACAGAAAGCAGAGAGTGGTGGGGAACGGTTGATTCTCTGATTGGAGGGAAGTATACAGTGGGATCCTCCAGGGGTCGGTATTAGGACCACTGCTCTTTTAATCTACATGAATGACCTGGACCTGAATATGGAATCATAGAATTATACAGGACAGAAGGAGACCGTTTGGCCCATCGTGGGGTTGAATTGGATAGCTCTTTGAAAAGAGCTATCCAATTCAACCCCACTCTTTCCCCATAGTCCTGCAAACTTGTCCTCCCCCCATAATTATCTACTCTCTTAAAAGTTGTTATCGAATCGGCTTCCACCAGCCTTTCAGGCAATGCATTCCGGATCCCAACTCACTTTGTGTAAAAAAAATATTTCTCCTTCCCTCCCCTCTGTTTCTTTTAACAACTATTTTATATCGGTGTCCTCGGGTTACTGACCCACCCGCCAGCGGAAATAGTTTCTCCTTGTTCACCCTATCGAATCCCCTCATCATTTTGAAAACTTCTATTAAGTCTCCTCTTAACCTTCTCTGCTCCAAGGAGAATAATCCCGGCGTCTCTCGCCTCTCCTGGTAACTGAAGTCCCTCATTCCTGGTACCATCCTGGTCAATCTCCTTTGCACCCTCTCCAATGCCTTGACATCCTTTCTGAAGTCTGGTGCCCAGAACTGAACACAGTCTCTCACTGAGGCCGAACCAGTGTTTTATAAAGGTTCATCATAACTTCCTGACTTGTGTATTCTATGCCCCTTTTATAAAGCCTAGTATCCTGTATGTTTTTTTTAACAGCTTTACCTACCTGTCCGGCCACCTTCAAAGATTTACTTATATGTATCCCCAGGTCTCTCTGTTCCTTCACCTGCTTTAAGATTGTACCATCAGCTTATATTGCCTCTCCTCATTCTTCCTCCCAAAATGCATCACTTTTAATTTTTCCACATTAAACTTCATCTGCCGCCTGTCTATCCATTTTACCAGTCTGCCTATATCCTCTTGCAGTCTGCTAGTGTCCTCCTCACTGTTTACTACTTTTCCAGCTTAGTATAATCTGCAAACTTGGAGATTGTCCTCCCTATACCCAAGTCCAGGTCATTTATATAGATCAAAAACAGCAGTAGTCCCAATACTGACCCCCGGGGGGCACCACTGCACTCTTCCCTCCAGTCAGAAAAATATCTGTTCACCACCATTCTCTGCTTTCTGTCTCCCAGCCAGTTCTGTATCGATGCTGCCACTGTCCCCTTAATACCGTGGGCTTCTGTTTTGCTTACAAGACTCTAATGTGGCACTTCATCAAGCACCTTTTGAAAATCCATATAAACTACGTCAACTGCACTACCTTCATCCACCCTCTCCGTTACTTCATCAAAAACTTCATAGGGAGTACAATTTCCAAGTTTGCAGATGATACAAAGCTAGGAAACGTAGTAAACAGTGAGGAGGATAGTGGCAGACTGCAGGAAGACTTAGACAGACTGGTGAAATGGGCTGATACATGGCAGATGAAATTTAATACAGAGAAATGTGAAATGATGCATTTTGGGAGGAAGAATGGGGAGAGGCGGTATAAGCTGATAGTACAATCTTAAAGGGGGTGAAGGAACAGAGAGACCTGGGCATTTACATAAGCAAATCTTTGAAGATGGACAGGTCGATAAAGCTGTTAAAAAACAGATAAGAGATCCTTGGCTTTATAAATAGGGGCATATAATACACAAGTCAGGAAGTTATGATAAACCTTTATAAAACACTGGTTAGGCCTCAGCTAGAGACTGTATTCAGTTCTGGGCACCACATTTTATGAAGGATTTCAAGGCCTTGGAGAGGGTGCAAAGGAAATTTACCAGGATGGCACCAGGAATGAGGAGCTTTAGTTATGTGGAGAGACTGGAGAAGCTGGGATTGTTCTCCTTGGAGCAGAGAAGGTTAAGGGAGATTTAATAGCAGTGTTCCAAATTATATGGGGATTTGATAGAGTGAACAAGGAGAAACTGTTTCCAATGGCGGGTGGGTCGGTAACCCAAGGACACCAATTTAAGATGGTTGTCAAAAGAACCAGAAGGGAGATGAGGGAACATTTTCACACAGCGAGTTGTTCGGTTCTGGAATGCACAGCCTGAAAGGGTGGTGGAAGCAGATTCGATAACAACTTTCAAGGGAGGAGTGGATAGATATTTGGGGAGGACAAGTTTGCAAGGCTATGGGGAGAAAGTGGGGAAGTGGGACGAATTTGGATAGCTCTTTTAAAAGAGCCAGCAAAGACACAATGGGCTGAATGGCCTCCTTCTGTGCTGTATAATTCTATGATTCTATGAGTGAATCTTGTTACCAAAAGCTCTGTATAAAATAGTAACTCAGCTTAGTAATTCAGGGATGTAATTCATGCAGGAGTTTAGATGGTAGGTAGGTTAGCCAGAGTTCTGTAGGATATGGCCTTCCAGAGATTTGAGATCCTCCGACTTTGTGTGTGGTGTGTTGGGGGTTATCTCCAATTGGTTCAGAGGTTGAGAAATATTTTCATAAGGTATAAGACATTGTGTTTATAAATCACTGAATTTGAGAATAGTATCAGAGAAAAACTAAAGCAGACCTCTGAGCCTGCATAACCATGTCAGGACTTGTAACTAGGGCCAATAGAAAATTGCAGAAATATTTGACAAACATGGGGGGAAATTTGACAAAGCTTCTGGGAAATTGCGAGGCGTTAATTGGTACTATTGAGTGGCAATTTTACTGCCAACCTACATTTTTGTACCTACATGATTGTTTGGGGGAGGCATGATGTGAGGCCCCGAGCTTGAGAGAGGAGTGAAAAGCTGAGTGAAGTGGTGGCTGGGAACATGTTGATTTCATTCACTTTGTGCCCCGTGACTAGAGACGTTAAAGCAAATAAAAAATGGCCCAAAACTTATCTTATAGGCCGGTGGCCGGCCACAATCTACCATCACACTGAGCTCAGTTAGCAGCGGTGGCAGCTTGACAGTCTAGCAGCTATAGTATATATAATTACCAAACGTTAATGTGCTTAATTTCATAATTATGGGGTTCAATCACACGCCCCGGCCCCGCCCACTCACACACACGGCCCCCCGGTCCCACTCACACACCCCCAGCCAGACCCCGCCCACTCACTCCATGGCCTGGCCTCACCTACACATCTGGACTGGCCCCGCTCCCTCGCACACCCTGTCCGGACCCCGCCCACTCATGCTCCTTGGCTGGGCCCCGCTCACGCACACACCTTGGCCGGGCCCTGCCCACTCACGCACTCTGGTCTGATGCTCCAGCCACTCACACACCGTGGCCTGACCCCGTCCACTCACACACCCTGACCGGACCACGCCCTCTCACACATCCCGGCTTGTAACCCATAAAGTCTGTGTTGGGGGGGTGTTGCAATGTTGCATGAGATGTTAAATGAGAATGGTTCATCTGTTCAGGTGGATGTTAAAGATAGAACTATTTGGGGGGAAAAAAGGATGTTTCCCTTTCCTGGGCTCCTGGCCAACAATCCAAATGAAATTGGTTATTCACTTCATGGCTGTTTGTTGGACATTGCTGTCTGCCAATTGGCTGCCATGTTCTTCCACAGAATAATCACTATACATTACAGTTATAATCCTGTGAAGCACTTTGATATCTGTTGATGTGAAAGGTTCTAAATCAAATGTAAGTATTATTATTAACTCTTTGTTTTTTGTGTGCAGTTCCATCCTGGAAAGAATACTCGGCAGAGCCCCTTGTAGACATCCAACCTGATGAAATAATTGAGGTATGGTAACAGAACATTAATATTGTTTGTATTCTATTTTTATTTAACTCTAATATGCCCATTTATTTCCCATGATGAATCAGAAGATTGCTTTCCAGCTCTGGTTGCTAACTACATTCAGAGTTTCCAATCCCTGCCCCTGACTATGAGTTGATTATCTCAACCAGAATATCCAGAATGCCCAGTTGCTGTGCTCTGAGTTTGCTGTATTCCCAAAAATATCCCAAATTTTAAGGATTAAGAAATTTGCATTTTCTGATTGCAAACATAGACTGAAAGACTTCAATCCTGATCCAAACAATTCTTGCTGAAATCTAGCTAGTTGCATAGGAATTGGTGGAATTGGGGGATGCCCAAAGGAGGCAGTCCTCGGGTGGGGGTGACGGGAACCAGAAAGTTAGCCAGAGCTTTGTAATGGGTTTCAACATCTAATCGATAGCGAGCAGTTATCACAGCTTGTGGTATCTGGCTTTTCCAACTTAATAAGCATCATTCATCACTAGTTTCAAAAATGGCTGAATTCAACCGAAAATTTGTCACTTTCCGAATAAGAGGATTTTCTGTTCATCTCTCCTCCACCTTCAACTCATTTGCCCCCCCACTCTGAATTGAAGAACCAGCTCCCACTCCACCTTCTTAAGGCACCTCCACTTCCTTAAATTCCAATCCTCCACACCACAGGACAGGTGACACAGTGACATTGCAGTTCACTGCCATATGTAGTTCAAGCACCTGCAAATTTATCCCCTCCTAACTACAATAGCAACTTGCATTTATATAGAGCCCCTCACACACGGTAGCATCCCAGAGTGCTTGACAGTGGCGGAGTGTGACTCCGAGCCCGGGGGAGGTGGCCATAGGCATTGGTCAAATAGGAAGGTCTTCAGGCACGACCTAAAAATAGGGAAAGAAGGGGCAAGGTGGAGGGATAGAGGAAGAGTGTTCCAGAGTTTCGGGGCGTAGTGGCTGAAAGCGCGGCCACCAGTGGTGGAACAGAGAGCACAAGGAGCATGCAGAAGGCCGGAGCCAGTCGAGCGGAAGCAGCGGGTTATGGGTTAAGCAGGTTGGAGAGGCAGGGAAGTGCCAGGGCATGAAGGGATTCAAAAACGAGTGTGAGGATCTTGAAATCGACCCATTCGGTATGGGGAGCCAGTGAAGTCTCCTCATTACTCCCCGGAACTGGTGTGATGGGTGTACGGAGTTTAGTATAGGTAAGTATGCAGGCGGCAAAGTTTTGGATCAGTTCGATCCTGTATATGGTGGAGCTGGGGAGACTGGCAAAGAGGGTGTTTGAGAATTCATGACCAGTATTTCGGCTGTGTCTGGGGTAAGGAACAGGCAGAGGCGCGCCATGTGGCGGAGAGGTCCAGGAGGATGAGGTGAGGCAGAGGGAGCCTTGGTCAGAGAGAGAGGATGTCATTTGTGACCTTGACAAGTGCCTTGTCTGTGTTGTGAGCAGTCAGGGTGAAAACCAGACTAGACCGGCTGGAGGAAGGAATGGTGGGAGAGGTGGGAGCAAAGCTGGTCAGTGACAACGTGTTCCAGAGCTCTGGCCAGGAAGGACAGGTTGGAAATGGGTCAGTAACTTGTGCGGTTGGAGGGTCAAGGGAGTTCTGTGGAGTCCTGTAGCTCAGTGGTTAGAGCACTCGCTTTGCAAGCGAGAGACCTAAGTTCAATTCCAGGCAGAGGGTGAAACCTTGGGCAAGTTTCCTTACTCCACACAGAGCCTAATAATAATCCCTCCAAAACCCCAAAACAATAATAAATTGGTCATTTTCAATCTAAGATTATTTGTGGGACATTGCTGTGCGCAATTGGCTCCCTAGTTAACCCACAAATATACAGTCAATTCACTTTACAGTGTATTCTGTGAAGCGCTTTGGGACGTCCTCCCGACGTGAAAAGCGCTATATCAAATGCCAGGATTATTATTATTATTATTAAGGGTGGTTTTTTTTTGAGGAGGGGAGTGATGAAAGTGGTTTTAAGGGGAAGTGGAACGGAACCTGAAGAGAGTGACTGGTTGACTGTGTCGGCTAGCAGAGGGGAGAAGAGGGAGTTGGATGACCGAGCAGCCGGGTGGGGAGGAGGTTGAGGCAGCAGGTGGTGGGCTTCATCGGGGAGATGGTGGTTGAGAGGGAGGTGGGAGTAATTGGGGCAAAGGAGGGTAGGGAGGGAGGAGTGGTAAGGGCCATGGTGGAAGAAGAGGGGGTGCAGACGGTCTGGGGGGTGGAGAAGGGGGCGTAGGGGAGGAGAATGCAGCCAAGCGGATGCTTTCAATCTTTGACACGAAGATGTCTAGGACCTCTTTGCACTTGGTATTTGAGGTGAGGATGGAGGCAGTTGGGGGAAGGGGTGGGGTACGTGGTGGATGGTGGAAAACAGGGCCATTTGGGTTGTTTTTCGCCTCCAACATGGTTTTGGAGTAAATGGTAGTTTTGGCCTGCGAGGGGGAGAGAGAGAGTTGAGGAGACCCTCAAGCCACAGCTGCCGGTGGATTGTGAGGCTGAATTTTTGCCACCTGTGCACAAGTGTCTGGGTTTCAGTTTTGAGGGAGTGGAAGGTGACTTATACCAGTGGGAGCGGAGGTGACTTATACCAGGGGGAGCGGAGGTGACTTATACCAGGGGGAGCGGAGGTGACTTATACTAGGGGGAGCGGAGGTGACTTATACCAGGGGGAGCGGAGGTGACGTATACCAGGGGGAGCGGAGGTGACGTATACCAGGGGGAGCGGAGGTGACGTATACCAGGCGGAGCGGAGGTGACGTATACCAGGGGGAGCGGAGGTGACGTATACCAGGGGGAGCGGAGGTGACATACCATAGGAGCGGAGGTGACATACCAGGTACCAGGGGGAGCGGAGGTGACATACCAGGGGGAGCGGGTAGATTTAGAGACAGACTTGGATTTCGGGGTGTCAGGGAGTTGAGGGTTGTGGAGTGGTGATCGTTTTGCAGCTTGATGATTGCATCAGGATCGCTGCGGGTAAAGGTCAGAGGGAGAAGAGATACGAGGAAGCGAGGGCGTTTGTGAGGGACGCGGGTGGAAGCTTTTTGCAAGGCCGGAAAAAGATGGTGAAGGGTTTGGAAGAGGGGAGGGGGATGCAGGAGGAGAAGGAGATGAGGAAATGGTCGGAGATGGCCTTGTCTGTGATGGACAGATCGGAGAATGTCAAGGCCGTCAGTGATAAAGAGGTCGAGGGGGTGATCACGGTTGTGGGTCGGGGAGTTGATGTGGAGGGTGAGGTTCAGTGTGGACAGGAGGGCACTGAAGTCGGAGGAGATGGGGCAAAGGGAGTTTAGGTGGAGGTTGAAATCACCCATTATGATCAGTTGGTCAGTGCAGAGGCAGAGGGATGAGAGGACAGACGAGATGTCATGGATGAAGGAACCAGGCGGTTTGGGAGGAGGATTTTGAAGGAGAGGGAGGGATGGTATAGGATTACGTGTTCAGATGAGGGGAAGGAGCCGGAGGAATAGGAGGATAGAGCGAGGGAAATTTGGAAGATGAGGGTCACTCTGTCGCTGCATCGGTTTGGACGGGTGGGGGTGTGAAAGGTGGGAGGTTGGGAGGCTTCGATCGGGGGCAGGGTCACTGGGGGACAGCCAGGTTTCTGTGAGCCCAAGAATGTTGATGTTCTCATCCAGGATGAGGTTGTAGTTCATGAGGGATTTATTTAAGCGAGAGTGAACATTTTGGAGGGAAATGGTCAGGCTGGAGCAGAGGGAAGCAGTGATGGGGTCCAGAAGAGTGAAGGCAAGGAGGGCGGTGGGAGAGAAGGACTGATTGGGATTAGAAGGGCGAGAATTTTCAGGGTTGGAGGGATGGCTCGGGTTGGGCTGGCAGCCAAGTCATGGATGCAGAGACCAGGTACAAGTTGTTCAGTGGGATATGGTCAGCCCTGGGGCATGGCAGGGCCTAGAGCACACAGCACATAGGTATGGTGGGGTCTAGGGCACACAGCACATAGGAATGGCGGGGGCGAGGGCACACAGGTATGGCGGGGGCTAGGGCACACAGGCAGGGCGGGGGCTAGGGCACACAGCAAACAGGCATGGCGGGGGCTAGGGCACACAGGCATAGCGGCGGGAAGACTCTCATGGCTTTGTTTTGCCCCAAACCAGAGAGAAAGCAGGTGGTGGATGGGTTGTAAGGGAGGAGGACAGCGAAGAGTTGAAAAACTGGCATGCGGAAGTTACATCATGCAGGCGGTTTGGGTCGTTGGTCCAGGAGGGAGATTTCAAAATGTTATCTCGGCGCATGGAACCTCCTTCCCTGGAACACCAAGCCCATGCCCCCCCCTGATCACTGGCCTCAGCTCGGCCCCTCCCCGGGGGCTGACTGTTTGCTGACCCGAGGCCTCAACTGCCCCATCACCCACTCTTCCCCATCTCCAAAAGACAAACACCCCTTCCTTCATTCACATCCTTATCTTTCTATCTCCCCTCCAGCCTCCATGGTCAATTCTGTCCCAGAGCCTAAAACACTCCCTACCCACCCTTCGAAGCCCTCCGCCAATCGCATTTCCCTCCAAAATGTTCACTCTCGCTTAAATAAATCCCTCATGATCTACGACAACATCCTGGATGAGAACATCAACATTCTTGGGCTCACAGAACCCTGGACCATTCCGATCTCGCCACTCGTGTCTTTGGCACAGGGCAAGGTTGGTCGGCTCTCCCCGGTCCTGCTCCTCTTCTCCGATGCCTCCTGGTTCCCGTGGCCACTCGCCTGCTCTCATCTGTACATACGACGCAAACCCATGTTTTACTCCAAGTCTACCCTGGAGACAAAAAAACAACTCCTCGCTCTTGTTTTCTACCGGACGTCATCTCCCCTGCTCCTCTCCACCACCAGCTCAATCTCTCCCTCCACTCTCTACCCTCAATCCTTGTCTTGGATGCCAAATGTGAAGAGGTCATGGACTTCGTCGTATCAAAAATAGATAACATCCATTTGGCTCCATTTTCCTTCTCCATGTCTCACCACTATTTCCATGTCTACTATAACCCCCGTAGATATTGCCCCACCCTACATTCCTCTGCCCCTATTTCTCCTTCATCCCTCCATGAAAATACCAGGTGCCCCCGCGCCCCCACCAACCCAGCTGCTCACCACTCTCCTGCCCCCCCCTGTTGGCAGACACAGTCAACTTGTCCCTCTTTGCTGGCACCACCCCATGCCCCCTCTGTCATCAGACCACCCCCCCCCATCCACCCCAAAAGGCCTACCCTTGATCCCACAAAATATACAGTCAATTCACTTTACAGTATGTTCTGTGAAGCGTTTTGAGACATCTTGAAGATGTGATAAAGCACTGTATCAAATGCAAGGATTATTATTATTACAATTTTGCAAACTACCGTCCCATCTCAAGATTGCCATTCCTCTCGTAATTCCTGGAAAGCGTTGTTGCCGCAACTTTGCTCAACCTCTCCCTCCACTCTCTACTCGAACCCCTCAAGTCTGATTTCTGCCCTCGTCAGAGTTAAAAATCTCTCTCTCTGTGTGTGACCAGGGCTGTCTGTGTCTTCTTGTCCTCTTGGAGCACTCCGTCTCCTTAAAAACAGTCAACTGTGCCATCCTTGACCACTTCTCCCTTATTTACCACCATAGTGTGAGGCCTAGTTGACCCATTGCCATTATTTTGTCTCCTCCAACAGGGTTTTTCTTCCTCCTCACTCAGTCCAAGAATAGAGCTTTGGGGTAACTGAACATACCCCAAGGCACTATCCTTGGCCCACTCCTCAATTACATACTCCCTCTCGATGATGTCATCTGTAGACATGAAGTCAATTTCACATGTATGCAGATGACACCCAAATCTATTTTCCCTCTAACCCAGGTCTACCAATGTTCTGTCCTACTTGGCAGACATCAAGGCCTGGATGAGTGCCACTTTTTGCAGCTGAACGTGGACAAGATGGAAGTTGTCCTGCTTGGCTCCTATCAACATTTTATTCATCTGCGGCTCCAACCTCCTTAATCTCCTCAGCCTATCCTTCAGATTCACCGAAACTGTGCGCAACCAGGCATCAGGTTTGATCCTTCCTACCCCACATCTGGTCCCTGACAAGGACTGCTTTCCTTCACCTCTGCCATATTACCCAGCTCCAACCAAATTCTCCAGCTCCTCTATTCACAAAATCCAAATACAGTAAACTCATGATAACTTGTCACCCAAAGGGAAAAGGTCTCAGTGATGAGTTATTCAGTGTGATCAATTAGGCATATGTCTAGATACATAAATAAATGGGGCCAGGATATTGACAGCGCAATGACTTAAGTCAGAAGGTCCAACAGACCCGAGACCATTTCCAGCTTGGGGCTGCGAGTGTCCCTTTGGCAGCGTCAGGAGACAGTGGTTGGGAGGAAGCAGCGCAGGAAGGTGGGGAGTGGGAATGATGCCGGCCATTACAGCAATCTCGTGAACAGTTTCCACTGCCAGAGTCTCACAGCTGAAGTAAAGAAATAGAAATGGGAGGGAGACGGGTGGGGTGGGGGGGGGTGGTGGGTAGAGAGACAGGTGAACGTGTGGGGAGAGAGACAGGGGCGCGGGAGAGAGACGGGGGCGCGGGGAGAGAGACAGGTGGGGGCGCGGGGAGAGAGACAGGTGGGGGCGCGGGGAGAGAGACAGGTGAGGGGGTGGGGGGAGAGACAGGTGGAGGGGCGGGGGGAGAGACACAGAAGTGGAGGGGCGGGGGGAGAGAGACAGAAGTGGAGGGTGGGGGGAGAGACAGAGGTGGGGGCACGGGGGGAGAGGCAGAGGTGTGGGCACGGGGAGAGAGACCGAGGTGGATGGGCGGGGTGAGAGACCGAGGTGGAGGGGCGGGGAGAGAGACCGAGGTGGAGGGGTGCGGGGAGAGAGACAGGTGGGGGCCCGGGGAGAGAGACAGGGGTGAGGGGGTGGGGGAGAGACAGGTGGAGGGGCGGGGGGAGAGACCGAGGTGGAGCGGCGGGGAGAGAGACTGAGGTGGAAGGGCACAGGGAGAGGCAGGTGGAGGCGCGGGGAGAGAGACAGAGGTGAGGGCGCGGAGAGAGAGACAGAGGTGAGGGCGCGGGGAGAAAGACAGAGGTGAGGGCGCGGGGAGAGAGACAGAGGTGAGGGGGGGTGGCGGGGGGAGACAACACCAACAAAATTCCATTTATAGAGCACCTTTCACATCGGGAGGACTTCCCAAAGTGCTGAACAGTCAGGTGTCGGGACCCAAGCATGGGGGAGGGGTGGTGTAGGGATGAGGGAAGGCAGTGAGGTGGGAGGGAGACCGAAGGCATGGTTGAAGAGGAGGGTCTTGAGACCGGCCTTGAAGGAGGCAAGGAAGGAAGCGAGGCGAAGGGACCGTGGGATGGAGTTCCCGAGTGTGGGGGCAGAGAGGCTGAAAGCCCAGTCACCGATGGTAGGGTGGGTCGGGCGGGAGACATGGCGCAGGCCAGAGCCCGCTGAGCGGGCAGGTTGGTAGGGAGTCAGCAGATCAGAGAGGTAGGAGGGGGCAAGGCCATGGAGAGGTGGGAGGGAGAGAGGAGGGAGACAGTGATTGAGAGGGAGAGAAATGGGAGGGGAGAGAGCAGAGAGTGTAATTGAGAGAGAGTGCACTGAGAAAGTGATTGTGAGAGAGAGTGAGGGAGGGAGAGAGACACAAAAAAATTGAGAGCTGAGTTTCGTGGTTTGCTGTCAGGACAAACAATTGAAGCCTCCCTTGGATGTGGGGGTGAACCGAGGAAAGAGACAGAGCGACACCCCATTCGCTTGGCTAACGCAGGCCTTCTGCACGTCCCTTAATCCTTCCACTCCGCCATCGGCAGCCACTATCCTCCAACACTCAGGACTCTGTCTTAATTCTTCTACCTCACCCCTTCTGTCCATTGTCAGATTGCACTTGAAGACTTTCCTTTTTCTGCTTACGGTCACCTCCCCTTTCTTCAGCTCAGCATCAAACTATGCCATTGTTCAGTGCTCAGACATATGGGGTGTTATATAAATGCAAGTTGTTGTTTCTGTAACAAAGTGACTTTGTCAGGCTGATGTTGCTCACAAGCTCAATGCTGTGCTCTAAGGTTTATGAACAAGTCTCCTGTTCCTCTTGGCTGGCTATAACTGGACTAAAACATCAACTCATTTCTAACATCTTTTATAAAAANCTACATGGAAATGTTTATTTTTTAATGTTTGTTACCGAAAGCTGTAGCAATCTGTTGCTGCACTTTAGCTTAATTTTGATTCACCCTTCTTTTAGTCGTCCAGGTGTGTGGGGGTCGTGCTGGAGTCTAACCAACTAAATCCGTAGTTTGCCATTGATATCGCTGTGTGGCAGCTTTCCCGCTGCTTGTCCAGCTGGGACCACCCTCCCCGTTAGGGCTTTGGCTGCAGGGTTACCAGGAGCTGAATGGGATGACTCTCTGCCCCCAGTGACTGGGCGGCCCTTCCAAGTCCTGCCGATGAGCCAGGCTGGGGCTGTGCTGTCATCAGCAGTGAGTGCCCTGGAATACTGCGGACCCTCCTGGCTCAGGACTGGACTAGAGACCGGCACAGAGGATTCCCATATTGTTGGCAGGTCACCTTAGAGCCTGTTCAGCTCCAGGGAGACACCACTTACCTCCCTTCCCCCCCCCCCCCCCCAGAGGAGAAATCATTTTAAAGGCCTGTGGGTGCTGTGTAGTGTTAGATCGTGGTTGGCTGCCTGCACAGTGCTATTTTTGTTGGTCACTATAAGGACCTCTAGTGTCAGATATTCAATAGTACAGCATTACTGGGCACAATAGCATTCTTTCCAGAGGGTAGAATGGAGCTGATGTTTTCCTATGAATGGTTAACAGGTGGAAGAAACTGAGACTCCTTCCCTCACCTCAACCTCTGCAACAAATAATCTTATTTTTTAACTTGAATATTTCCCCCAAGTTTCAAAATCCCCAGGAATTCTAAGCAAATGTAAGACCAGAAGATTAGTTGCTGCTGCAGTGAAACCTTCCGAGGACTGTCTGCGTGTTTCAGCACAGTCCATGGCTGGGCACCAAGTGCCTCGTGCAGCCTTTTGTTAGGCATTGGGGATTCAGGTTCTGCTGCTGCAGTTGGGAATTAGGTATTTTATTGTGTCCACCACCTTTGAAAGCTGATGTTTCCTGGGAATTTAAAGCTGACCTTCGTATCTGTTCTATCCACCATTTCACCGATAATATCATAACAAACCTGCCTCTTGAGGCAACACAGAGTGCATAACGTCTCAACAATACTGACTGTTGTGACCTGAATGGGTCAAATTTACAACGGGGAACAAAATTTATTCTGAGATTTGTCTCATTTTGGAAGCATTTTGGTTTTAAACCAGTACTAGGGCTACTGCAATAGTTCAATGCAGTGAACCAATAAACTGTTTGTATGCAATTAAATCCCACTCTCCAAAATTGCTGCCAAATCTCCCGAGAGATTTGAAAGTATACTGAATATACTAGTATACTACTCCTTGTCACTGCACAGAGTCCACCCAAATTCAAGACCAAAATAAATTGTCACTTTACACTGGAGTCCTGGGAAACTAAATAAAATTGGTCATTTGTTTCATGGCTGTTTGTGGTACATTGCTGTGCACAATTGAGCTGCCACATTCACTTACAAATACACAACCACTAAATCCTGTAAAGCGTTTTTTGAGATGTCCTGATGTGAAAGGGGCTGCACAAATGAAAGGATTCATATCTTCCTGTGACAAGTCCTATACAGTTCAAATCATGGAACATTTGGAGGCTGAGATATCCTGAAAACACAATCCTCCTAATTTTCTACCTTTTTCAGTTTTGCACATCAGCCACTTCCACCCCAGCTATCTTAGGACCTCTAAATGAGATTGCAGTTTTGTGCTATAGGTCACACCCTTTGGATCTGGATTAAATATGGGCTCCCAACCCTCCCAAGTATTTACATAGCACTCTTACATCAGTATGTGTTGCCTGTAAGCACATTGCTGAGCTGGGATGGTTTGGTTTGGGACGCTACCCTGTGTAAGGAGTACTATACAAGCGGCAGTTGTTGATGGACTTGCTCATTGTCCTGGTTTTGGAAAAATGTAAAATTCAAAAGGTTGTTTGATTCACAAAGAGTGAAGCGGCTGTGCAGTGCTGTGATAATTATCCCTGATGTTTGGAAAGTGATGAAACCAGCAACTTGTGTTCAAGCTTTTTGAGTGCAGATTTTATCATAATGCTGATGTGATAGTTCATTCAGTCACTGTCAGCGTGGGAGGGAGAGGTTTAACATCCAAAGCAAACCCTTGAGTGCTGGTGCTGTGACCAGGATGGGAGGAGAGGATATGTTCTGTTTATTAGTGTGACTTTGACATTGTTGTTAATGATGACATTTACCATTGTAATCACATGTGCCTACACTTAGTAGCAAGCACAATATGTTTCCTGCAGTCTTTTTTCACGTATCTAGTGCTGCTTTTAATGTGGATTATATTTCTCTGAAGCAGAGGTTCCCGTCTATAAGTCAATTTGTTCTCTTCTCCTTGCAGAAGAAATGTACAAAACTTGGAGTGGTTAATGCCTAGAACTAGCACAGACTCACTAGATTGTGATCAGGACAGAATACTCTTTTGGGTAATTGTAACTAGGCCGTTTGAATTTTGATTTGTTTTCTTCCTATTAGAATTTAGATGACAGTGCGTTCACAAAAAGACATGCAAAGCTTGAGCTTGATGAGAAAAGAAGGAAAAGGTAAGTGAATCATTAATGTTATTAATGTTAGGAACATTCTTACCTTTAAAACCAATTTAATGTTTTCCAATTAATCACAAAATGGGACTTTAAACTCACAGTCTAGGCAGTTAGATAATGAAAAAACAAGGAAAGTTGTAATTTTGTGCAGTGGTTTGTGCGAAGTCATGTCTGCAGCACTATATAAATTGCATTTATATAGTGTTCCTGTGCCAAGGCACTGGGCAGTGGAGGTGGAGGCCAATGGAGGTGGGGACCAGTGGGGGCGGGAAGATGACTGAAAGAACAGTCAAAGAGTAAGGTCATGAGATGGTCCACGTACCCCCCAGCAGTGTGTCCCCCCCCAGCAGTGTGTGTGTCCCCCAGCAGTGTGTCCCCCCCCAGCAGTGTGTCCCCCCCAGCAGTGTGTCCCCCCCCAGCAGTGTCCCCCCCCAGCAGTGTGTCCCCCCCCAGCAGTGTGTCCCCCCCCCCAGCAGTGTATCTCCCCCCCCCAGCAGTGGTGTCCCCCCCAGTAGTGTGTCCCCCCCCCAGCAGTGTGTCCCCCCCCAGCAGTGTGTCCCCCCCAGCAGTGTCCCCCCCAGCAGTGTGTCCCCCCCAGCAGTGTCCCCCCCCAGCAGTGTGTCCCCCCCCAGCAGTGTATCCCCCCAGCAGTGTGTCCCCCCCAGCAGTGTCCCCCCCCCAGCAGTGTGTCCCCCCCACAGCAGTGTGTCCCCCCCAGTAGTGTGTCTCCCCCACCCCCGCAGTGTGTGTCCCCCCCAGCAGTGTGTCCCCCCTACAGCGGTGTGTGCTCCCCCTCCGGAAGGGGGGAGTGAAGACCTTTTAAGGGAAAGCCACGTGAAGCGGATTCCCGGCCTCTGCAATGTGAGGCTATTATTATCACCACCTCCCAGACTTGCTGCTGTGAGGCACATGGCACTGACATGTGAGATCGCCGGCCCTCGTGTGCTCCAGAGGTTACACTCCACACAGCTGGGGGCTGGGGGGGGGGGGGGGCGGGCGGGGACACTGCTGGGAGGGGGAGCACACACCGCTGTAGGGTTGACACACTGCACTGCTGTGGGGGACACACACTGCTGGGGGGTGGGGGGAGCGCTGCTGGGGGTGAAACACGCACTGCTGGGGTGGGGGGGACACTGCTGGGGTGGGGGGAGACACCTTGCTGGGGGGGACTCACTGCTGGGGCGGGGGGGAACACACTGCTGGGGGAGGGGCAGGGAGACACACTGCTTGGGGGAGACCGGCGTGGAGGGCGCTATATAAATCCAAGTTGTTGTTGACATACTGCTGGGGGGGTGGGGGGCAAACACACTGCTAGAGGGGGGACTGCTGGGGGGAACACACTGCTGGGGGAACACACTACTGGGTGGGTGGATATTGCTTGGGGGGCACTCTGCTGGGGGGGGGACACTGCTGGTGGGGTGACACACTGCTGGGGGGTCACTCTGCTTGGGGGGGGCACACTACTGCGGGGGCACACTGGGGGGGTGCACAATCTGCTGGGGGGGACACTGCTGGTGGGGGGGCACACTGCTGGGTTCACTCTGCTGGGGGGGGCACACTGCTGCGGGGGGCACACTGCTGGGGGATCACTCTGCTGGGGGGGGACACTGCTGGTGGGGGGGGCACACTGCTGGGGGATCACTCTGCTGGGGGGGATCACTCTGCTGGGGGGGATCACTCTGCTGGGGGGGGCACTCTGCTGGGGGGGCACACTGCTGGGGGGGCACACTGCTGGGGGGGCACACTGCTGGGGGGGCACACTGCTGGGGGGGCACACTGCTGGGGGGGGCACACTGCTGGGGGGGGCACACTGCTGGGGGGGGCACACTGCTGGGGGGGCACACTGCTGGGGGGGCACACTGCTGGGGGGAGGCACACTGCTGGTGGGGGCACACTGCTGGAGGGGGAGGCACACTGCTGGGGGGGGGCACACTGCTGGGGGGGGGGGGCACACTGCTGGGGGGGGGGGCACACTGCTGGGGGGGGGGCACACTGCTGGGGGGGGGGGCACACTGCTGGGGGGGACACACACGAAGTAAAAACAGAAGTCGCTGGAAGCCTCAGCAGGTCAGGCAGCACCTTGTCATCGACCTGAAATCTTAACTCGCTTTCCTCCCCATCGATGCTGCCTGACCTGCTGAGGGGTCCCAGCGACGTCTGTTTGTGTCCATGACAACGATGCTTTATTTGTAGTGGGTTATCCTGAATCATAACATGTTTAATCAAGCCCCAACCTCACTCAGATACCTATCTATCCCCCAACAGATCAACTTGTCCTCATCCTTACCTTAAACGCCTAATCTCCACCTCTGTGATCTCCTGTGACTTTACACCATGACCTGACCCCCAGATATCTGCTCTGCTAACTTGTTTCATGCCTATCCTTCAGTCTGTCCACTCCGCCTGAGGAGGGTGAGGCGTAGGCCCACTCTGCACCAGCATTTTGGAATGCTTCTGAAACTCTTCAGTTTCAATCTCTCCCTCTTTCAAAACCCTCTTAAAAATATTTGACATTGCAATTTAGCAATGTAAAATATTGCATAATATTTACATATAAGAATAAAATAGTTGCCCTAGGGATTTTAATATTAAATATATCTGTAGTCTTTTCTAGGTCCAGATTCATTATTCTAAAGTTGCATGTAAGTGTTTGTGTGTATAAATGCACAGTATATGACCTCAGATGACCTCTGAGCCAGGGATGATACTGATAATATTCCTTGCATTTGATAATAGCACCTTATCATATCTTCGAGACGTCTCAAAACATTTCACAGAATATACTGTAAAGTGAATTGACTGTATATTTGTGTGCGAATCACAGAAGCTAATTGCGCACAGCAGCGTCCCACACACAGTCGTGGAATGAAGTGACCAATTTATTATCTTTTTTTTAAATCAGGCGTGTGGAGTAAGGAAACTTGCCCAAGGTTTTGACCTGGCTGGGAATCAAACCCAGGTCTCTCGCTTGCGAGGCGAGTGCTCGAACCACTGAGCTACAGGACTCCACAGGATAATCAAGTAACTCAAATACAGCATTTCAGGATTTTGTTTTAAAAAAAACTTTTTTGGTTTAAAAAAAGTTTTAATACATGAACCAGATCAGCAGGCCAAGGTTTCCTGACATTACTACCAATTTTATTGGCATCAAGCATTCACCTTTGTGTTTAACCCTTAATCACCAGCATGATCGCTCTGGGATGCTGCCCTGTGTGAAGGACACTATATAAATACTAGTTGTTGTTGTTGATCAGTTCAACTCATCCACTTGCAATCTCTTAGAGGTCACAAGAAAGTATCCAGCAGTCAAACGTTCTCTCCTCCTTCTTCGTGGCTTGTGCACATGGTGTAATACAAGACAGGAAGCACTAGTTTAATTCCCCACTTGTGCTAATCTCTACTGGGACATTGGCGAGAGATTAGACTGGGGAAGGCGGGGGGGCGGGGAAATCAGACAGATTTCATACTTCTCACCACTGTCCAATGCCGTCGATGGAGTGTCTGTGGCTGGTTGGGAGCAGCATTCTACTGAACAGTGGATCTTAACCCCAACCGGTCAAAATGTGCCATGTTGAGACAATTTCCAATAGATTTCTAAAGAAATCACCTCCAAATGAAAGCCTAGTGCAAATCTCTGTGATGTACTTCTGATTTCCTTATTAAGGTGTAAATGACCAAATATTAGATCCCATTGTTTTGGTGACAGGATCTGGCACCATGGACTGGACCTACGCCTTCTATAGACTACTGCTAAACAGAGGCAATTTTTCTAGCAATGTTGTGTTCCTGAATCTCCGTTTCCTTAAAATTGCTGTGTGCAGAACCTGATGGTTCATCTTTTTACACTTCTCTGTAAAATCATTGCCTAGTTTCTCTTCCTGTGTTACTCCAGGTTGTACGGCTACAGCGATTGCAGCCTTCACTTCACAATTTTCTCTTGTGTGTACATGCACTATACATAGACCCTCTCATGTAGAATAAACAACTCAAAAACTTAATAAGTTAGGAGCATTTTGGACCTCAACCAAAAACAAAGGTCATTGTAGATATTATTTTTAAAAAATCAATGATATTTTTTTTTCTTTCATCAGTTTCTTCTGGTCTCACAAATCTAACCAATATTTTTCACCTCTTAGCTACCAACAATTCTCAACTTCTGATATTCAGGTTTGTCCAAAGGTGTAACACGGCTCCTGCTATTACCTCTTCCACTCCACACAGAAGGAAGATCATCTGATAAGACATCACTTCTGACTTTCATCCAGGATCTTGCAAAATCTATAGAATTCTGTTTCACAAAGATTCTGAATTAGTGCCAACAAAATACAGTGAGCGCAATTCAGAGTAAATCCTGTGAAGCGTTTTGAGATGTTCTTCTGACGTGAAAGGTGCTGTAATAAACGCAAGGGTTATTATTATAATAATCTTTGTATTTGATATAGCGCCTGATCACATCATTGAGACATCAGCCTCCCCCACATCCGGTCCCTAACCAGGACCAACCTCCTTCTTCCACCTCCGCCACATTACCTGCCTCCGACTGTACCTCACCCCAAATACAGCCAAAACCCTCGTGCTTGCACTTGTCACCTCGGGCCTGGATTGCTCCAATGCACTCTTCACTGGTCTTCACAGCTCCACTATTCACAAGAGCAGCTCATTCAGACTCTGCCGCCCCCATCCTGACCCGGACCAAACTCCGTCCCCACATCTCACCAGTTCTGGCCCAGGCTCCACTGGCTTCCCATCCCCGAACGCATCGACTTCAAGATCCTCGTGTTCAAATCCCTTTACTCTCTGGCACCTCCCCACCCTCCTCACTCCCAATCCACTATCCGGCGCCTCCGCTCGACTGGCACCGGCCTCCTGCTCTTCCCTCGCACCCTCAGCCCCACCATCGGAGGTCGCACTTTCAGACACTACTCCCGAAAATCTGGAACGCTCCCTCTTTCAGGTCCCGCCCAAAGACTTTCCTGTTCAACCATGCTTGCAGCCACCTCCCCACCCCCCTAGTTCAGAGTCAGGCACTGTTAAACTCTCTGAGACTCTAACCTGCGTGGAGGGTGCTATGTAAGTGCAAGTTGTTGTTGTTGAGACGTCTCAAAGCACTTCACAGGATATACTGTAAAGTGGAGTGGCTGTATTTGGTAGGTGAAAGAGATCTGGAAAGTGCACCTAATGATTTCAGCCTTACGCTACCAAGTTATTTTATACATTCTAATAATGCTCCTCTAGGAAGCTACGCTTACTGTCACAAGAGAATCATTTAATCAAGAAAAGAACAATATTACAGCAGAAGTTACCAGCCATGTTTATTTATCAATTCATCAAAACATAAATTACAACATTCAAAATGGATTTTTACGAGAACTACACAACATTCCTGAAAGGCTCCTCTCCTCTCAGTGCTTGTGTACTCAAAAAGTGAAAGGTGACAGTGCTGGGGGAAACAGAACACTTTCTTACTTAGCACCCAGTCACACGTCAAGCACGTGTCAGGTATGCCATAATCAGATGATATTGAGTGTATCCCCTCCATTAACTTGACAATAAAGCTCAACACCAATATCTGGGATGGTCCCTCTCCTTCCCACCCCACACCCAAACAGGATATTATTCACTCCTCGTTTGCCTTTAGCAACCTCCACCCACCCTACCTCACCACTCTGTGTCCAGGCTGCCAATTCCAGTGTCATGTTCGGTGGACACCTGACCTGCTTTGAGTGGATTCAGAAGATTGAAACACAACACAATTAAAGACCTTCTCAAAGGCTGTGGATTCCTCTTGGTCTCTTTTCGATTGAAACAGTTGATAGAAGTTGAGGACTTTGTTCTCTTGTATATTTCACCACTTGGGCTTTATTCAGAGGACTCTTCACTTTCCATATTTAGTCCAGATTTAAACAGACTCCAGGTGAAAGAACTGGGTTCCAACACAGTCAGACGCCAAGCACAAAGGAAGCCCTTCACAACTGTGTTTAGATGATATTCCAGTTCAGATCCTACAAGTGGAAAAAAATGGACAGTGACCTCCTTCCTGACACTGAACAACACTGACCTTTTGCCTGGGTCAAAATAAGGAATGTTAAATTGAGAGATTTGAACAACTTCAGAAAGCTGTCAATCTCCCAAAAAATGGATTCCAAGAAAGCCGAGCTCTTTAGAGAAAAACAAACTTAAAAAGGTGCAAGATTTTTAAATCTTTCTGTACAAGTTCAAATCTGCAGAATAGACAAAACGGCCCAAACTGAATTTCTGAATTCAAACGGACAAAACAGGAAAAAATAATTGATTTTCACTTCGGTGAGAAGCAAAAATATAAAAGAGCCAGAGACAAGACTATTCAGTTACTGATACAGCGACAATTAATTATAAACATCAATATAAACACTGAATGAGCTTCGCAGGCAGGTGGTCCTTTAGGAAAGCTAAGCTGCTTTGCCATTCAGCTGTGTTGCTGTACAGTTTGCAGCTCAGGTACTTATACAGTCAGAGTTATGTGCAAAACATCTATTTGCGACACGTTCGATGTGGCGTCTGTTTCTTTTGTATGTCTATCCTGCAACGGCTTCGCTCATCCAACCAGGGTAACTCAAAGTTCCTGCAAAGAGAAAGAACAGGTAAGAGCAGGTTTGACTGGCAAATGACTGAGAATTGTTCCCACCTCATGAATTGTGAATCCATGTTGAGAACAGCGAGAATCAGCAGTACAACAGAACTTGTTGGAAGAGAGACGTATCGAGGTCACGAGGTCAGCCACCCGACATTGTAGGTGAAACACATCATGACAATGAATGACCAAACTCCCCCTCACCCACTGCTGTTCCACAGCTGGCACTTTCATAGGTCAAATTAATATTTTCAGCCATTTAGAATCACTTCATAATAATTTCAATTAATAACTGTTTTAATGTTTTTGTGAAAACACGAATATTTCATGATGCATTTTAAAGACCTAATGCTGAATATTCTGGGACATGTGAAGAACCGACATGAAGCAAGTTACAGTGCAGCAGAATGTCAAACTTACTGTTGTGATAGCTTGGGTAAAGGCCTGCCAAAAGCCACCACGGGTAGAAACGGGGTAATTACCAGAGATTCCACTGAAAAGAGAAAAACGGCAAGCTTAGATTTACTTGTGAAAACAGCTATTTAGTCTTTCTTTTAAAGAATATAAATTCCCAAAATAGGAGAATATCAGATAAGGTTTACCCAGGATTTGGCTCCCAGTTGGAGAACACGAATGTCCCATTTTGTGGGACAATCCTGCCTTTGACATTTTGGATCACCCTATCCTCCTCCACTGTCTCTCCTCTCACCCTAACCTTCAAGGTTCTGGCTTTAAATGGCTCAGATCCTATCTCTCACACTGGCTTCACTTCTCTCTCTAGCCCCCGCACCATCTTGTGTGGCGTTCCTCAGGGCTGTCCTCGGTCCTCTCCTCTTCAACCAGTACATACTTGGTGACATCATCCGCAGACATGGGATCAACTCCCACATGTATGCGGATGACACCCAACTTTACTTCTCTGCCTCCACCCTCGATTCCAGGACCACTGCTGTCCTGACAGAATGTCTGTCAGACATCAAGTCCTGGATGAGAGCTAACTTTCTCCAGTTGAACGTCAACAAAACCGAAGCTCTCCTGATTGGTTCCCATATCAGCATTCAAGGATGCACACTCCACCTCACCAAGCCAGTCAGGAGCCTGGGCGTCTTGTTCGACCCTCAACTGTCCTCTTTCCCCCACATCCATGCCATGACCTGCTCTGCCTTCCCCCACCTCCGCAACATTGCCTGACTGCACCACTGCCTCACCCTTCAGACCGCCAAAACCCTCATACATGCCTTCACCTTCACCGCATCTAGGCTCGACTATACCAATGCCCTGCTTGTCAGCCTCCCCAACCTTTTCCTCCACAAGCTGCAGATCATCCAGAATCTGCAGCTTGTGTCCTCTCCCGCACCAGGCTCCATCAGCCCCACCCTCACCCGGCTCCACTGGCTCCCCATCCCTCAGAGGATCGAGTTCAAAATTCTCATCGTCACCTTCAAGGCCCTCCATGGCCTTGCCCCCTCCTACCTCTCCAACCTGCGAACCCCTTATCAACATGTCCACTCTCTCCGCTCAGCAGGCTCTGGCCTACTCCATGTCCCCACCATTGGTGGTCGGGCCTTGAGCCTCTCTACCCCCACCCTCTGGAACTCCATCCCACATTCCCTTCACCTCACTCCCTCCCTTGCCTCCTTCAAGGCATGCCTCAAGATCCTCCTCTTCAACCGTACCTTGGCCAGCCTCCTACCCTGCGTGATCCCAACACCCCCCACCCCTGTCTCCGCTCGGGTCCTAACTGACTGTTCAGCACCTTGGGGATGTCCTCCCAACGTGAAAACCGCTTTACAAATGTAATACTGTGTTGTATTTTCCTCACAGAACTAGAAGTTGGAATTATCTCTTACTGTTTGGAAGTCACTGTATTGGAACCTACCATCATCTGATTCAGGAAAAAATGACAAGATTTCTGGCTCTGATTCCTGAATTCCTTTCTTTTTGTACATCCGCAGTTGTAATCGCTGTAGCAGTCTTTGCTCTCTGATCCTCTGGATATCCCACCTGGAAAATACATCAAAGGCAAGAATGAAGAATCCACCAAACCATATTATCTTTAGTCCTTGCAATGGTTTATTTTGGTGATAAATGTTTTAATTAAAAATACGTTTACAGATGATATCAAACTATGACAAGTAAATGGAATAATAGCAACAATCCTTACATTTGATATTGTGCCTATAATAATAATACTTCTTGCATTGCATATTACACCATATCACCTCTTAGAGACGTTTCAATGCGCTTCACAGAATAATAATAATAATCCTTGCATTTGATAGAGTGCTTTTCACGTCGGGAGGACGTCCCAAAGCACTTCACAGAACACACTGTAAAGTGAATTGACTGTATATTTGTGGGCGAACGCGGCAGCCAATTGCGCACAGCAATGTCGTAGATTGAAAATGACCAATTTATTATTGTTTTTTTTTGGAGGGATTATTATTAGGCTCTGTGTGGAGTAAGGAAACTTGCCCAAGGTTTCGCCCTCTGCCTGAATTGAACTCAGGTCTCTCACTTGCAACGCGAGTGCTCTAACCACTGAGCTACAGAATATACTGTAAAGTGAATTGACTGTATATTTTGTGGACAAAACGCGGCAGCCAATTACATGAATATAATATCGAAACTTCTCAAAGTGCTTCACAGGTAACTGTTGTCAAGGGACTGTATTTATCAGCAAACAGAGCAATTTGCGTGCAGCGAGGTTCCATTATGAATTCAATTAACTAAATGATTGTTGGCTTGGACACGAGGAGACCCTTGCCTTCTCTTTTCAAATAGTGTCACGGGATCTTCAAGGTCCATCTCTACACGCAGACAGGACTCTGGTATGACGTCTCAACTGAAAGACTCTGACAATTCAGTGTTACTTCAAAACTCTCCTGGAGTGTCAACCTGGACTGTGAATTCAAACTCCCAACAAAGGACAGTGACCCAGAGCAGAGAGTGCCTCTCCAAATATTTGTTACATATTACATACAGATATTGACAAAGTTCTGTATGTTGTGTTGGGTTGGCGGCTGTGGTCATTATGAAGACAATACCTGTTTAGGACATTAGTGCCTTCCTGATTTGCCGGGGGTGTGCGGTGGGTGGGTGGAGGGTAGAGAAAAAGGTTCTCCAAGAGCAAGGAAAGGACAGACGTCGTCAGTCCTCTCTATTGAACCCAACCCACCTGTAGAACCTTCTGTCCTCCACAGCAATAAGGGAAGATTGGCCAATAGCTTGAACCCAGTAAGCTACCAGTTCCACCGATCAGCTTTTAAGTGGGGATAAACACAGAGGACAAACACAGAGATTTTATTCTATCCAAGGCTGACCACATTTCACCAGAGAAAGGGGTGAATACAATTGTATGAAAGTTTGTAATCCAGACCTGAAATTTTCAGTCATTTTTATTTCTGGAAGGCATATTTAATTCTGTCATTCTGATAAAGAGAGAGAGAGAGAGGTGACCCTTCATAATGCAGCTGCACGTTTTTTGAGAATTTGTTTTCTGATGGGGGGGGTGGATAATTGTAAACTGCTAGTTAGTGAGTTTCTGACCTTGTTTGCCTCAGACAATCTAATAATAACAATAATCCGCAACTGTTTGTGGGACGCTGCTGTGCGCAGTTGATGCCGGGTTTCACCCACAAAATATACAGTCAATTCACTTGACTTATTCACATATTCTGGGAAGAGCTTTGAGACATTTCAATGGCATGATAAGGCGCTATAAAATAATCTTTGCATTTGATATTGCGCTTTTCACGTCTTCTAGATGTCTCCAAGCGCTTCACAGAATATACTGTAAAGTGAATTAACTGTATATTTGTGGGCAAAACGCGGCAGCCAATTGCACACAACAGCGTCCCACTTACAGTTGTGGATTGAGGTGACCAATTTATTATTTTTTTTCTTGAGGGATTACTATCAGACTATCAAAACCCAATGAACAGAGTAACAAAAGAGCAATTATTTTCAGAGATGGAGAGGCTCAGCGAACCACCCCCTACCATGAGATACTCACGATATTGACCTTGAGAGGAATCCCCTGGGATTGAAACCACAACTTTCTGCTCCCAAGGCTTGGTGGCTGAACTTAGGATCTTGGAGATGTTTAAGAGGGAAACAGACAGAAACCTGAACACCAAGGCTTACTAAAGCTCGCTAAAGGTTACTCACTTGTAATGGCAGAGCTGCTTTTACTGGTGGAAAACGATGTTACCATCGTCTGTGGATAGTTTCAAGTTGCTGAAGGAGCCACTGTTTTGAGCATTCCTCTCCGCACACTGAGTTGCTCCTGTAGTGATGACTGTCCTGGGAGCCGGAGCTGGTGGGAGACGGTGGTAACGGAGAACACGACTGAGATAGCGACTGGAAACTGCTGTTTGAGTTATCGTTGCACAGCAACACTGGGCTTGAGGATGAGCTGACGGGTCCGATATAGGTGATGACTCCCCCTGTAGTGCAGCACAGAGAGAAACAGCTGTAGCGCCACAATAACTTGTGTTTACATTACGCCCTTCGTGCCGGATAGCGTCCTGG